>NC_040040.1:16988130-17356125 GCF_003713205.1 Coffea eugenioides
CACTTAATAGACAAGGTTAAACACTTATACATATATTTACATCGGAGTCTTTGGCAAATTAACTAAACTAACTAAACTAAAGTACAAGCCAAAGTATGCATACACTTAAAAATACGATTCGGGTTTCGGTTGCAAAAGAGCTTAACAAAATACTAATTACATTAGCTCGACCCTTTTTTCCATGATCATGGATTCAAAGTTTGCTCCTGAAAAGAAAACAAAGTTAACGGGAAGGGGGTGAGCTTACGTTCAATGAGGTACCAAAATAATAGCAGTCAAATCTTGGCATTTCACGTTTAACCAATCAGGTATACATGCCAGATATAAAGTAAAGCAGTTAGACACATTGATTTAAATAAAAAAGATACAGGTGGCTCTCAAGAGCCAGATTTCCATTGCAGTATTTGATCCAAACCCGTTGACTCTCCGTCAACGTATATAGAATCAACATGTCCGTAGACCCCACTTTACACCAAATTCTGTCCACCAAACATACCCCTTACCGGGTCCGAACACCTCAACAAAAATAGAAGTGGTAATACTCGAGTATACCGGAATCAAGAGTCTCAATACCCAAAGATTCCAAGAAACAGACTACTGTGGTTCGTTATCTAATCGACCAGCCCCTTGCCGGCCCGACTCGCGTAACTAGTCACAGGTTTTGAGATCAGAGGTCACAGAAAGGTCGTTGGATACCAGCCTTCAAACGACATCTGAATAGACTCAGATACAGATACAGATAACAGATTACACACAGTAAATAAGCATACAGACAGACAAGAGAACGAGTGTGATAAAGTACACCCTCGTTTCAAACAAAATAAACAGATAGTACAGTCATTCAAAGTCATTCAAATCACAGATTGCAGGTACAGAAACCAAGTTAAGCAAAAAATGAGGGGAGTGGTACATTCACCAATTCCAGTACAGATAGGAATTTGTTAAAAAAATAGAGAAGAGAAAGGCACCAAGATTTAGACCCATAAGGTGGGCGTTAACGAGCTAAAAAGAGATCAGAAACCTCAGCCTCTGTTGGCACGAAAAATCCCCATGCACACAGCGGAAGCAATTCTAACGCATATAAAAATATGCGAGAAGAGGAAGAGAACAAACACTCAATAATTTATTTAACTCAAAACAAATATTAAGTCGTAACCTTTTGCTCACGACAACTCGTAAATCTCAATTATGAGATTTTCTCTCAAGTCTAATCTCTAGACTCAACTCAACTCTACACATCACTTCTCTTCACCTCTCTTCCACTAATAGCCTACTAGACTAGTAGTATTTATAGACTCTAAAACTTCCTAAAACAAATATAATTGTAAACCAAAACTTATTTGGAAACTGACTTGAGATTTCCTAATCTAATATGGAAACTAAACAAATAAGATACCAAATAGGATTAGGAAACTAAATACTCAAATAGCTTGGTTTAATTTCCTTCATTGCCTCCCTTAAACCAAGCTCTTAATATTATCATTTCCAATGCCATCACGAGCTTGAATCTCCATGAAAAATTCAGTCACAGTATAAATGATATGGAGTTCTAACTTACAATTGACCTTCAATTTCATAATTGCACGTGGTAGTGGACGAAACTTGTACTTCTCAAACAGCTTCTTGGCTTGATCACTCTTGTCAAAAAATTCAAATATATTCACCCATACTCCATTAGATACTCCATAATTTAATTCATCCATGTCACCAAGAAAATCTCCCAAAACCAGAAAATCATAGTTGACACTACCAATGTTTTTAACATCGCCATGTTTTTCCTCTACTTTTTCAACACTAACAACTGCATCAACTTTAACAGTATCACAACCTTCAATTAATTTGTCCACCTCACAATTCAATCAAGTCGATCACTTGATTTTTCTCGTCCAAAAATTCAACAGTCTCGATAAAGTCAACAATTTCTCTATCATCGTGATCTTCAACCACATCACATCTTTAATTTGATCAATGCTTTCACTTTCTTTCTCAACTACTTGCGAAATGTCTTCTTCAATCACAATTTCTTCACCTTTATGTGTATCCACAATTGCTTCAATTTCTTCTTTCTTTGCCTTATCAAAAAGTTCTTTTTCTTCTTCCTCGTCACAAATTTCTTCTCCACCATGACCATGGGAATTTGTTAAAAATTTCCAAGCCTCCTTCGCTGTCTTTACATGTATGAATTTTTTGGCTACATGTAACTAGACTTGGGTATGGAGATAGTATAATGTCTTATAGTTCAACTGTCTATTCCTCTCTAATTGTTCAACTGCATCCCTTGATAATTTCGTGCCTTCTATAGGTTCCATGAACTTATTTTGGATAATATTCAAAACTCCAATATTTTTGAAAAAATTCTTCAACATCGATCTCCAAATCTCAAAATCATTTTTACCATCAAAGATAAATACACCACAATGTGGTAAATAATGCGGATCCATATTTTAATTTCACAAACAAGCTCCAAGCCCCAGGATCAAAGCCTAGGGCTCTGATACCACTTGTTGGCATGAAAAATTCCCGGGCACACAGCGGAAGCAATTCTAACGCATATAAAAATATGCGGGAAGAGAAAGAGAACAAACACTCAATAATTTATTTAACTCAAAACAAATATTAAGTCGTAACTTTTTGCTCACGACAACTCACAAATTTCAACTATGAGATTTTCTCTCAAGTCTAATCTCTAGACTCAACTCAACTCTACACATCACTTCTCTTCACCTCTCTTCCACTAATAACCTACTAGACTAGTAGTATTTATAGACTCTAAAACTTCCTAAAACAAATATAATTGTAAACCAAAACTTATTTGAAAACTGATTTGAGATTTCCTAATCTAATATGGAAACTAAACAAATAAGATACCAAATAGGATTAGGAAACTAAATACTAAAATAGCTTGGTTTAATTTCTTTCAGCCTCAGAAGCTCGATGGTGAAAGGATATTTAGATTTCGGACAGATTGTTTTCCGCCATTGGAGTAGATGAAGGCAGCTGCCCGCCCGCCAAGAGACTAAAGTGTCCGGTTTTCGGAGAGTTCGAGGTTGGGAAAGGGTATAACCAAAACTTTTATTTATTCTTTTGGTTCTCTTAGTTGGCTAGGGGAACAACTCAACAAAGTTGTACCAAAAAGTACTACACAATCGGAGTATTCGTTCATCATGCCACCATAAAAAAAATTGAAAAAATAAAATTAAAAACACATGCACAATAGGAGTAATTGGAACAAGTCAGTAATTTTATAGTACAAGTGTACACAAATGGAATTTTGGATGCAACTTGGAAATCTATGTACACATTTACACAAATGATGCATAAATTACAATCAATTTATATACAAAGCATGAGATAGTGTTAAAATGGGAGTGTTTCGATGTCAATTATATGAAACAATTATTTAATTTATATCATTAACACATTTTCTCGTCTATTTATCTTTCTAATCATCTGTTTATCTCACGTCAAGAAAAGATACTACAATGTCGAAATAAATAATTTTTTTTTTCAAATAATGGATATCTCAATACCTTGATATGTTGATTTACATTTTATTATTGGGGAGGGAGTGCCCGCGCATTGCGCAGGTGTTGGGTGCATGTGAGTAAAGAGAATTTTAAGATAGTTGTTTGTTGGTGGTTATGTTGTTATTTTGTGTAGTTTTAAAAATATTTAAATTGGTAGAAGAATAAATGAATGAAGATAAGAATGGAATAGTATATTAAACGATAATATTTCATAGCATAAGTTTCAATAATAGATTGTCTGCAAAGGCTATTTAAGTCTCCCTTTCTTTAGACTATTATTCAACTTGCATTTTACAGATTACAAGTAATTCCATTGGCTATATGTCTGTTCTTGGAGTTAAAATGTTAATCAACTTGTTGATTAATAAGGATTATAGTATCTGTAAAAAACTCATTTAAGTTTTCCTTTCTTCATATTATTATTCAATTTACATTTCATGGATTAAAAGTAATTTCATAAGCTCTATGTCTGTTCTTGGGGTTAAAATTCAAAGCCACGCTCATTCTTGTATAGCGTGAGGTTTTGTTTCGCATCTTGGTTTCTTTTTAGTTTTTTGTAGTAATTTTAGTTTTTGTTTACCTGTATAAGAAAGCATTCATTGTTCTATAATATAAGAAAACACTCGTTGAAGTTGTTTGTTTGAAGGAGTTTCGATAAATTCATCACTGGCTAAAGAAATCGAACCATTTGTATTATCTCTGCTTAATTGGAAGGTATATGTGAAACACTATTAATATGAATGGCTTAGAAGGTGTTTATTCTATTAATTCATCAGTGAATAAACAATTCAAACTCAAATCAGCAACATACCATGTAACCTACCAATTCACAATGCTTCGCTATCAAATTACTATCAAAATGAATTTCATATATGAATCACTTATTACATGCAACAGAAAACACACCATAATTAAACTAATTAAACTGCTTTTTGGCTTACCTTATTCCAGATACTCCTTAAAAAACTTTTTCTTGCAATTGTTCCAAACCTATTGCATCATAACTACACAATTCAAATTACGCAGACCAACCAAATTTGTGAAAAAATCATAATATTATAGTTAAATTATGCAATCAGTTTTCAAATTTTGCAATAGAAGTAGTCATTCGACGCGACACACCACCAAAACCACCCACATAAACAATAAAATTAAGAAACAAAACTCACCTCAAATTGAACCACCAATAATAGTTTCGCTTGAAAACCATTTTGGAATGCAGAGTATAAAGGCAGCAAAAATAGCCCAATCTCGAAAGTCAAAAGAAAAAAAAAACTGAAGAATGTGAAGGAGAAGGCATTTGAACAACTATAATCTATGCTGAGGTATAAATTCATTAACATACCCACATTTTCTTCAGTTTAATTAAGATGTAATTGACAATGACAATTGAATATGTTTCAAGCAATTGAATATCCTCAAGCGGTAAGATTATTGCAACATGCCTTTATTTCAATTGCACAATAAATACCACACTTCAAGTAAATGTGTTTGTAACACCATTTAAGTAATTGCACCAATACATAAGCTTGCATGACTTGTACATGATGCAAAAATGATTATAAAATAATCCTATATTCCAAAAAGTACCCAAATGTCTCCATAAATAAATGCTTTAAAGGTGCAAATATGAGGAGATTTCTATAAACATATCAAAACACATACTACCATCACTTTTATCCAAAGTTAAAAATAAACTCCACATCATTTCACATTTCAAAAATACCCTTATCCATGCGGTTGAAATTCAAAATCCTTTTTGACCACAACTCATTCTTATATAGTATAAGAATGTTTACTCCCTCACATTATAGCACTTCAAAAATAAAGAAAAAGAAAAAAGGAAACTAAACTTAGGTCATGTTTGGATTGCATTTTTTTGAATTTTTTGTAGAAAAATTACTGTAATGATTTAATATATGTGAGATAAAAAGATGATTGAAAAATACGTTTACAAAAAATATAGCAATTGAACACAATAACATTCTCCAAACAAAAAAATTGCTTTCCAAACAAGTAAGTTTGTAATTTCCCCCGTCTCCTCCTTCTTATCACATTGAACACAATAACTTTCTCCAACTCTTCACCAACTAATGAATACTTTTTTGAAATCAAGCACTCACAAAGAGTTTGCGAAACCTAGTGTGGTATAATGTTTAGAATTTCTTTTATAGCTGCACTACAAAGGGTAAAATGGTGCCAAATCACAAAACCCCCATCAAGAATTTGATAATCTTACTAATCCTGTAGAAAGAAAAAAACAGTAATAATAAGTATAATTATCATGGTCTTAGATTTTCCAAAGGCATAATTTAACAAGATAGCTTAAATTCTTTTATCAATTTGTAAGAGAGTAATATTAAGCAATTTATAAATTTTTAAGTGCAAAAAAAATAATTTCAAAAATCCTAGGGGTTATCTAGTTAAAACTCAAACTTTGGGTATTAATGAGATAGTTTGGATTGCATTTGAATTTTTTTTTTACAAAAAATTACTTAACACTTTTTTCAGATATGATATATGTGAGGTAAAATTAAAAAATATGTAAAAAAAAATCACCAAAAACCTTAAAAATATTCTTAAAAAATTAATAATCCAGACAGGGTCTAAGTAGGGAAAGGCTCATTGACTCTTAAGGGCAATATACAGTCATCCTTAATACAGTCATTCTTGAGAGTGCAACTCCTTTAAATTATCCAAAAGGCAATATACATTTCACCCCCTTGTGGTTTAGCGCTTTTTCAAATAACTCTTGTAGTTTGAAAAACTATATATAACTCATTCATAATTTTGATTAAAGTGTCAAAATTACAGAATTTGCATTCTATAATGGAGTCAACTAAAATGTCAAAAGTACCCTTTTGTGAAGTTGAAAATTATTAATTAATCTCAGAAGGGTTATGTATATATTTTAAAAATCACAAGGGGTTATATAATAAAATATAAAATCATAAAGGGTTAAAGTGCCATACATATTAGTTTATATATTTTGGTCAATTCAACCATTTTAGTTTTTAAACAAGAATATTCTCGATATTTCCTTGGCTTTTGTTACAGAAAATTATTTTCGTTACTTTGACACTTTAGTTTAAATTATGAGGAGATTATATATATCTTTTGAAACTATCAAGAGTCTTATCTAAAAAATTGTTAAATCACATAGAGGTAAAGAGTATTTTACCCTTATCGAAAAGAAAAGGAAAAACAAAGCTTGGTCAAGAAACAAAAAAGGCTTCCACGTGTTTAAGCCCCACAGAAAAGTCTTCTAAGAAATTTTGCACAACAATTGCAGTGAACTTGACTCTCAAATGTGAAATCAAATCAAGGCCAGAAAGAACACGTTACAAGTCTTCCTTGGTCCCCCTGAGACGCAGATTGGAAAGACCTTGACTTAGATTTTAAATGTAGACCTTTAAACTCACGCTAACTCAGAAAGAATTTGACGGGAATTAGCTGAAATATCAATGTGACAATGTCGCTGTTACTTAAGCACTAAAACAAATAATGACCTAATTATCTTGCATAAAATCATAAAAAAATTATATGAATAAATGTAAAAAATCACTCGAGAATAAGGACCTAACTATTTGAATGGTGATGCCTCCTGCTGACCAATTGACCATCTTATATTAGCTTTTGGAATTTAAAAGGGCAAATTATCCAATTGGCCCTTGAACTCTTTGTCTAGGTAAAAATAAGCCCTCCATCTATTTTTTGCTGACTTTAAGCCCTCGAACTTGTAAAATTGGGCATCCGTGACCCTTTTAGCCAGTTTCTCCGGTTTTGCAACCGGAAGGCCAATTCACACGAATGCCAGTGTGCTTCTTCAAAGGGCATTTTTGTCCGTATCTTCTAAGCAAAAAGGAACAACTCCTCCTCCTTCCCTCCATCTAACCTAACCCAACCGCTAACTTATTCAACAAACGAATTGCATAGGGAAGAGAAAGAAGTCTGCAAAGAAACAAAAAAAAGGGAAGAAGGAGAGGGAAGTAAAGGAGGAGAGAGCGTGCATGGTGGTGGAGTCGTTAAGGGAGGGGCGGAGAGGGGTTCCGCGGCGGGTGGAGAACCAGCCGAGGAGGGAGGAGGAAGGTGGGTTAGGATTCGGGAGGGGTTGGAGCGGGAGAGGAAGGAGATGACGGTGGCTGTAAGAAGCGGAATGGTGGTGCCAGCATCGGCATCAGCGGAAGAAGGGTCTAGATTGGAGGTGGGATCGTCGGAGAGAGAGGAGGTGGCGGAGACAGTGACGTGGCCGAAGAGAAGGCTGTGAATAGCCCTGGCGGAAGAGGAGAAACGGAGGAGTAGGAAGGCCAGTGCAGGGCCAGAAATTTGGATCTTGTGAATAGGAACGTCGTCCATGCTAATTCAGCTCTAGGATTCTCTCTAGCTCAAGTCAGATTTTGCAGACAATCCTCTCTGTTTTTGTGTCTCTATAGAAGTAGATCAGGCGGTGGCATGGGACCTAAATTGCTCGCCGGGTTGGACTGGTGGGCTGCTTTAATTCAACCCTGGATGCCTCACAGCTGTCCGGATTTGAGATTTTGACAGACACAGGCACTTCTACTACATAACCATTTGGATGAGTTTATAACAGTTGTTTTGCTAAATATTACATGCTTTGGTTAACTTTTGATTTAAGTAGATCTTGGGCACTCTTGTACACAGCGCGAGGGCCAAAAAAACTAGTTTTTCTATAAAAGTCTCATGAGCTCGGAAGAGATGGTCGAGGCAGCGCATTGTCCCGCCACCACCGGCTGCTAGTTTTCAGAGGCAAAAATTGATCAATTATAGACTCCTGGACTCGATTTTGGAATGTAATTCCCATCAAGTGGCCGGAGAGCCACCATTTAGTAATCTCACTATTCTCAAATTCTCTATCCAAATGATTTGTCCTGGAATTTCTTTTGGTTTAGCGAATGTTGAGCTCCCTTTAGCTCTTTTGCTCTACCACTTTGACTGGAAACTCCCCATTGGCCTCAACTACAATGACTTAGACATGACAGAGACTATTGCAGTAACCGCATCAAGGGAAAACAACCTTCTCTTGTTAGCCACCATGTGTGATCCTGATCTCGCCCTCCAACATTCATACCATTTTATGGATTTTACCGGGATAATTTCCATTTTGATGTATGATAGATATTTGCAGATATTCTGCTCTGTTCCTTACCTTCTTCCCTTTTTTGGTTTCTTTGCAGACTTCTCTATCTTCCCTCTGCAATTCGTTTGTTGAATAAGTTAGCAGTTGGGTTAGGTTAGATGGAAGGAAGAAGGAGAAGTTGTTCCTTTTTGCTTAGAAGATGTGGACAAAAATGCCCTTTGAAGAAGCACACTGGCATTCGTGTGAATTGGCCTTCCGGTTGCAAAACCGGAGAAACTGGCTAAAAGGGCCACGGATACCCAATTTTACAAGTTTGAGGGCTTAAAGTCAGCAAAAAATAGACGAGGGGCTTATTTTTATCTAGACAAAGAGTTCAATGGCCAATTGGATAATTTGCCCAATTTGAAACTTCTTTTCTGGTTGCTTGTTGACATCTGGATGATATTAACACCCTTGGTTTCTGGACATATTTACAGTATCTGGCATGTCCTTTTTTTATGATTACTGGCACGTACTTTGCACGTTATGTGGTAATCTTGCTTAGGGTTAAGTGTAAAATTTAATTGTATATATATTATTTTGTCCTAACAATAAAATTTGTATAACCTACTCTAACCTAATCTAAAGGAAAGGGGAACCAAAGGGATTTTCTTGTTGAAGGAAGGCACAATTAAGTGGCAGAATGGGAGGTCAAGAGTTCAGGACTTAATGTATTGATAGTACCAACAATCCAACAGGCTGTTGGCTTATAATTTAATAATATATTGATTTGAAGTATTGTTGTATATGTACAAATGTTCAGGAGATGCAAGGAAAGACATTTGAGTTATAAATTCTATTTTATAACAAAAAATGGAAATATAAATTATGTAGTTAGCTAATTCGGTTTTTCTTTTCTTAGCTAACTATATGTTCCGAAGCAAAGATTTTGGTATAGAAAGTTATATGTGCAGGCATTGTGCATTAATGGAAGTATAGAAACACATTAGAAGGCTAATAGCAAGTTAAGTTATGCTATAGGTGTTATGCACGTATCAGGTTAGATCCCGTCTTCCTTTGATTTTTTAGTGCTAGAAAACAATAAACAGTATTCGTCGAAATAATTTTGTGAGTTCAAAAATTTATTGTGATTTTAACAACTTCTCAAATGAATGTATGATTGAAGAAATGATATTCTTTAGTAAAACTAATGCATTTTTCTCTTGCTAAATCAAAGGTAGGTGATTCCACATGTAGTTTTAATAAAAAAAAAAAAAAATCCTGCAACAAACTTTTCTTTTAGTCCTAATTATGCATTGTTTTTCATTCCTGAACATGGTAGTCTACTTGTTTAATTCTTGTTTTAAGATTGTAGTTTTCAATTGGTTATACGGGTCAATGTTACTTATTTTGTAACTTACATCTACGAAATATAATTGTATCAACTACTTTAATTAAATATTTATAGCATAATCCTACCAAGTATGTTAAGACTAAACAATCAAAAGAACTGAACTTCATTTTTATTAGAAGTCATACATTAAAGATTTAGATATCGAGTTGTAGGTCATATCAACTAAGGTAGGATATTAAAGATAGTTTTTTCGCATACCATTATTTCTTAGATAATAAAAGATATTTCTTCTTAAAACATTTTGTCTTAGATGTCAATTAATTTTCTTTCTTGATTCGAATGGCATGGTTTTGATTATAATTGGTGCATTACATCATATGTATAATTCGATAATTTCATGCAATTAGCCTTTGAATTAGTTATTCATACCAAAAACCACCACATATAAACTCATATGTATTCATTCCAAATGTGTTAGCTTCACAATTCTTAGCTATGTTTTGATCCACAATATTATTAAAAAGCCTTTCAACATACTAGATGCAGTCCAATTAAAGAAATAGTTAAGAACTATTTTAAATAAAAGTCAAACCATAAAAGAGTATTTCGTTTAATAGGTTCGACTAACGAGTGTTCTAGGACATGCGTTATTGGTTAAAAGGGCGTCGGTTGTTAATATTTTAGCAAAAGTGTAATTATTTCGGAAGAGCGACTGAGTGTATTCATATTGTAAATTCGGTGCAAGTTAAGTGTTTTAATGAGTTTCGGCACTCCTTAAAAAGTCCTTGACTTACTTATTAATTCTTGAGAGTGCAACTCCCTTTAAATTATCGAAAATAAAAGGAAAAAACAAAGCCTGACAAGAAACAGAAAAGTCTTCAACGTGTTTAAGGCTTTAAGCACCGCAGAAGAGTCTTCTAAGAAATTTTGCACAAGAATTGCAGTGAACTTGACTCTCAAATGTGAAATCAAATCAAGGCCAGAAAGCTATGTTTTCAGACTCGGACCGGGACTCGACTCGGTCGAGGTCAGGGGTCAGGGGTCAATGGGTTCGACCGGGGGTCGATAGGGGGTCGACTCGGATGACGTCATATATACGTCATATATATATATATATATATATACCTGCAAATCAAATTTATAAAATATAATCAAATTCATACAAACTCACAAAATTTATAAAATAGAAATCCCATACATGTTTAATTCTTAAAAAATAGCAATCCAAATAAGGTAACAAGTTCATGTCCAAATGCTTGATAAATATCAATCTTTTTTTTAAGACAAAAGTGTAGACACCAAATTTTTGGTGTAATTTCATTTTTTAGTTTTTTATTTGTCGTGTTCATTTTTTAGTTTTTAGTTTCCAGTTTTATTTTTTATTTTTAAGTTTTATCATAGAATTTGTTAAAAAAGAAAAAAAGAAAAAAAGCATTCAAAAAATAGGTTTTTAGTTTTCTTGGAAAAATCATAAAAAAAAGAAAAAAGGGAAATTTGTTCACAAAAATATGTTTATTTCTTTAAATTCAACCTTTTTGCACTTTAGTTATTTTTATTAAGTTATTTTAAAAGAGAAAAAAGGAAAAATGAGGAAAATTTGAAAAATGGACATTTTTGTTGTTTTTATTTATTTAGTTTGGTTTTTATTTATTTATTTGTTTTCATTCTTATTATTATTACATAGTTTTGGCAATTTGTTATTATTATTATTTATATTTTATCATTTCTGTATTTATTAAGTTTAAAGTCAAAAAAAAAAAAAAAAAAAAAAAAAAAAAGAGAAAAATGCCGCAGCATGAAAGCTGCGGACTTGCGCAGCTTGCAAAGGGGAATTGGGACGGCTCCTGGGAGTGCAAATATGGAGAAAAGGACCTGAAGTTTTTAGGGTAAGAAACATCATATAAAAGCTAGAGAAAAGCCAGCCGCAAGGGGAGGATTGAGGAGAGAGTTACGGGAAAAAGAGAGAGGTTTTAACGGCATAAGGAAAAACCAGAAGGGGGGAGAGTAAGAACGGCTAAAAGAAAAACTGAGAGCTGAGAGATTGAGAGTGGGGACAGCGAGAGAAAAACTGAAAGAGAAAGAGGGTTTAGAAGATCCGAAGAAAGCAAGAGGGGAGAGTCGAGGGGGATAGAGAGGTTTCGGAAAACCTGAAGAGAGAAATCGACGGGCAAGGAGGTGAAGAGCAGCAAAAAATTCGACCTTCCAGCCTGCATTTTTTCCAGCGAACGACAAAAGACTCTGAGCTCCCAAAATTTGGATTCCTACATCTCAACTTCATAGGCTACAAAGGTAATCCTTTTCTGGCTTCATATCTCCCAACAAGCTCAGTAGTTTGTATGTTTTTCCTTTTCCATTAGACTTCATAAATTTTCAGTTTTGGTCCGCAAGTTTCACGGTAGAGAGTTGGAGGTTTGGACATTGTTTTGATATGATGAGTTTATATTGACATTCTGGGTTTGTGGTTGGAGGTTGGGTTTGAAGATTTTTGGAGTTTGTTTGTCGTGAGAATCAGTTTTGTTTGGGTAGTTATCAATCATGCCTGTTTTGTCTTGGGCTAGTTCTTCATTTTGTTCTAACGCTAAAGGGGCCGAAGAGTTGGAATTTCTGGAATAGATTTTTACATGTGGAAGTGTTGCATATTGTTTTCTTGTTAGAAGCCTAAAAATTCATGATGTTGATTGTTGGGATGTGGTTCAATAATGGTAAAGATTTGTGATTTGGGTTGAAGATAAAAAAATGAATGAAAAGTCTTGCGGCAATCTAAGGTTGGCCGTTAACTAATTTTGTATGAAGGTTGGCCGTGAACTTACCTGTCCTCATTTAAAACTCTGGTTCATTGGCTTTGTTTTCTGGTTTGTTTGGGTCAATTTTTAGCATGAATGTGAGTTATTTCTGAAGTGCTTTGAATCTGAAGTTTGATTCACAGTTGAACGGCAAACAGATTTTCATTTTGGTTGATAATTTCTGGGTAGCTAAGCTTTCTGAAATGGCTGACTTTCCCCTTTGGTTTAATGCACGTAAGTTATGTATTTGGTTGGAGTTGAAGATGCAATATACGTGCGTGTTTGGGAAGGTTTGAAAACCTTAAATTAGAACCAAATGTTTGCTGAAATTAACTATTGAACCAGTCTTGCGCACATATGCTTAGATTTTTGGCATGGCTTTCCGTTTAATTTTTGTTGTTCTTGATTGGCTTGTTTGTGTAGTCATTTGCTTAGTGTAAAGTTGCAAGCCTGGATTTGAAAGTATTTAATCAAAGCTGTGTGTATTTGGGTTCAATAAGGTTTGAAAGAAACGTTTGATTCTTTATTGGAAAACATATGAGCAAGTGGCCGAAATTTCTGTGGCATTCTTATGGTTGTCCAATGAATTTTCGCGCTTAAGCTGCATGCTTAATCTTATGTAGAAGGGAAGGAAGGGGGAGTTTAGGTGTTGAGTTTGTACATTTGCATCCGTAAAACGTTTGAGCTATGGTCGAATGTTTGCTGAGAATAAGTAAGTCAAAACTGCCGAACTTTCTGTCCTAGAATTTTCCAGCCGTGACACATGAAGTTTCCCTTATTTGTTCCTTTGCTGCATTTTTCATTTAGCCATGAGTTTGCATTTGTAGCTCCCTTGCTGCATTTCTCAGCTTAGCCATGAGCTTGCATTAGTTGTTCCTTCTCTGCTCCCTAGTTTTTGCGCATCAATTGCTGCTGCATTTTACATTGAAGAAAACTGGAAAATGTTAAGTAAAAGGCAGCAGGCCTGCACTTTTGGGCTGCTGGGGTTTTTTCATGTTGTTCGAGAAATGTTTAGCTTGCCCGTAATTCTGCAGAGATGTTGTGAGAGTGTTTGGGAGCTTAGCATTAGAGGCCAGCCGTTTTGTTTGATCTGTGGTTACCGAAAGGAAAGTTTTGCTGTGGTTGCCTTCCCTTCTTTTGTTTGTCAATCAAAATCTGATTTGCTATTTTAACCTTGCAAACAAAATTTCCTGATTTTGATTTGAGTCAATAATTTCTGGTTTGATGTTTTGTTTGTATGATGAGATGAATGTAATTTTTGCTGGGCATTGTCGAAGCTTGTGGAAATAAAAGGGAGCAGCCCTTGTTTTTTTTTAAGTTGCAGAAACTCTAGTTCTTCAAAGATTAGCATGTTGTCCGAATCACCTTTGCTGTTTCAAGTTCAAAAGCCTGTTTGGATTTCCCCCTACCTTTGTTTCAATTCCTTGCATTTCGTGTTTGGTTTGTCTGTCTGAATGTGAACTTGGCCGAATGGGTAGCGAGCACAGAAATTATATTGCTGAGTCTTCATTGCAGAAATTTTCTAACGTATGCATGCATGGAATAGCTCTTCAAAATTGCACTTTGACCCCCCAAGTCCCCTTTGTTTCACTATGGCCCAAACCATTGAAAAATCTATCAAAGTGATCCCTCAATCTTTCTTTTCTTTTTCAATTTAATCCTAATTTTATGAATCACTAGTTGTGCAATTGTTTAAATGCTTTCGATGGGCCAAATTCATGTAATTAATGGTTAAATTTGAGATGCCTTGAACCCTCATATTTCTTTTCCCTTCCAATTAAGTTCTAATTTTTCAAAACATAGGCTAGTTAAGTTATTTAAATGCTTTGACGTCTATGTGTTTCTTTGTGATTATTTGAACTTTTTCTTACTTATGGGTTCTCGAAATTCTCAAAAAATGTGTCAATTGGACTTGAATGATTGAGTAACGCTTGTTTTTGGATCCTTAAGTGGATGTTATAATCTTGATTTCGTTTGATTTAATTTTGCTTAGCTAATCTTGTTATTTGAATTTAATAAATAATTTTCCATTCTTTTCGTGATTTTTGCATTTGATTATGGTGGATTCCACCTTAGGCCATTCGATTTGGCACTCCATTTTTAGATTCTTGGGATCTTTTACTCTAGACCGGGTTTTGCCCGTACATGCATGGTCTATTCCATATTTAATTTTCGTTTCATGCTTAATTTCCATTTTTTGTGTTTATGGTTGTTTCATGTGATTATTTGATCAAATAAAGTGGTGCCTTGACCTTTTTATTATTTTGGAGGGTAATTGAATAATTTCACTTCATTGGGGCGTCAACTCAAGGGAGGTACACTCTATCCCTCATTTGCACTACATTTGACCTTACGTGCTCCTACGTGTTATGTGAATATGCATGTCTACTCCGCTTTCCTTACCTCCTTGCATGCATTTACTTGCTTTTTTTACTTTTATTTAAGTTTTATGGGGTATGTGTACACCTCTTGGCTTGTAATAGATAGGGCTCGGAGAGCATCTTGTCCATTTCCCCTTCCCCTTTATGCTTTCATGGGGTATGTGTACACCTCTTGGCTTGTAATAGATAGTGCTCGGAGAGCATCTGGTCCATTTCCCCTTCCCCCTGGTTGCTTGTTTTTGTTGCTACATGTTTAATTGCTTTATTAGGCTCTTGCATCTAGTCGAGCATGCTAAATGCTATGTGCTATGTGTTTACGAATATTTTGGCATGTCTACTTGCTTTCATAGCCATGAATGAATGGAATGGATGAATGTACGTTTCCGCTAGTCCAACGCTAGTCGGAATTCATAGAATGGGCTAGTCCAACGCTAGACCCTTAGGGATTTCCCCTCATTAGCATATCTTTTGCTTGTTCACCACATATCATGCATTTTTCTTAGTTTTATCACTTGGCATGCTCCTCGAACCCCCTTTCCCTTCATTTTAGGATTTTTGCATATCATGATAGTTGTAGGGTCCATTTGCTTGAGGGTCCCCTTCTGATAAGGGAAACGAGCGAGTGTGGCTACTCGATAGCCTTAGCACGCTAGTTTTGCCTTCTAATCAAAGGGAAAATCGAAGTCGACAAGTTAGGAGTCATTCCCATACCCGACCTGATGCATTCCCTTAGGTTCATTCATTCTCATTTATCACTCACTCATTCTTTTCAATTCACATTTTCCTTTCCTTATTGTTCATTTTGATTTCTACTTCACAAAATTGCATTTAATCACACCTATATGCACTTATCACTATATTTCATACACTTGCACACGAACACTTGGAATTTTCATACAATTGCACACGTGCACCTTTTCATACACTTGCACACAAACACTTGGATTTTTAATTTCTTTCATACACTTTCACACTTGCACATTTGAGTCTCATTTGCATTAATCGACCTCTATGGGGTTTTCCTTTGTTGGCCGCCACAATTCATGTGGTTTGGGACCACAAGCCTCATAAGAGACATCGTAGACTCTAGGATTGCATTTTTCTTTCCGTTTTGCTTTCATATAGTCATGTCCAACGTGCGAACATATATTGGGTAGAAAATTAGGAAAGGTAAGGTTAAGTCGCGCAACTAGCCTTGGCTAGGTCAAAGGGGTGCCTTGGATTCTATCCTTGCCTTCCCCTTTGTCAAACGTGACCCCCGAACCTTTTTCTTTGGCTTACGTGGACTAGGAGTCGTTTTAAAAAGGGTTTTACTACTTTGTCTTTAAAAAACACTTTTTGGGTGACTTGGTACACCCCAAATCTATACCAAGTGGCGACTCCGTCTTCATATTTAAAAAACCCTTTTTAAAATTTCATTTGGCCAAATCGTCGCTTTCCAAAGTCCCATGGCCTTTTTACTTTCCATTTTGCACACGTTCACACCACACATCACACATCACATTCACATTCATTCATTCGAAAAGTGGGGCGCGACAGTTGGCGACTCCACTGGGGACTTCCTAAGTGGGTCCAAGCATTTGACTTGGCCATTCTTTTCCTTTTTCTACCCTTTTTTATGCATTGCATTTGGATATTAGGGTTGCACTTTCCATTTTTAGGGCCTTTTGCCTCGTGCGCGTATCCAACTATTCCCTCACTCACGTACGTGTGATTGGTTGATTGGATGTATGTTTACTTATTTATCTCGCGCTTGCATTGCATTTGGGGGGGTGTGTCACCTTTAGAGCCTCGTGTGGTTCTCACCCCTTCCCTCAAAATAGGGGAACACTTCATACGTGCACGTTTACTTGCTTTTATCCCATTTTATTTTGTTTTTCGTGGGCGTTTCCCACACCGCCTTGTAGGATTAGGATCGATCGCCTTGGGTAGGCGGCTGGTGTGCTCTGCGCCCATAGCGCTACCTAAGGGATCACTTGAGCCACCGATCAAAGGCCCTGGGAGTGATGACCCTTCGCCTTTAGGTCTGAAGGCTTGGGAGCCGAAGCTTTATCGAGTCTAGGCATTAGTGAACCAAACCTCATGCATCCATATTAGCATTTTCCTAGGCTAGAGTCAGCCTTACCCTATTTTAAGCACATTAGGCACGAGGGAAGGGGTTCCACCCCTTTTACTTGCTTTATTGTATTTCTTTTCTTAATTGCTCCCAATGTGTTATGTGTACTATCAATTGCACTAACCATTCTTTTGTTTTCCTGGCTTGCATTCATATGCCTTAGCAATAAGAGGCCCTTTTGGCACTCTTTTAGTGGCTCACCCACTAGATAGCTCACATGTCTAAATTTTAGTCTTTGCACTTACTTTTCAGTAAATACATTTCATGTTTAGACCTTTTCCCCCCGTTGCATTATTTATATCCTTTAGGCCATATTTGTTGCATATTTACATTGCTTTAATAAACTGGCATCATGCATTAACCATAGAAAGGGAATGCCACATAGGGAATCCCGTGTTTAGGAATAAGCCACCTTGTGTCTCGGATACTTAATCCAATGAGACTTGCATGTTTATATTTCATGTACCATCCAAAGGGGTAGTGCACAAGGTAAGGTAAGATCCGATCATTTTCATAGAGTGATCTTTGGAATATGAGCATCTAATAATCACTTTTTGGCCATTGCATAAAAAATTGGTAAAAATCCCTTGCGTGAAGGACATTAATTTGAAGAAATTCACAAACGATTCCTCCTATTGAGATAATAAATAAATTGAGGCCAAATTGTGATTTTAGAAGGCTCATAGACTGATTTTCTGAAACCACCAATGGCCGGCCGATTCGATCAATCCATTTTGTCAATTCATAATCGATTTTAAATAAACCATTCTTTTGACCAATTTACCCTTTTTAGGGTCATCCGGTCGATTTTTGAAAAATCATTCAATTCATTTGACCAATTTACCCTTTTAGGGTGACTTGGTCGATTTTTGCCTAAATCATCAATCTCTCTTTCATTCATTTGACCAGTTTACCTATTTTTAGGGCAATTTGGTCATTTTTAAATAAATCATCAATTTTATCCAATCCATTTGACCCGTTTTTTCCCTTTTTAGGGTTTAAGTCTAAGGGTCACCGAATAAATTAATTGAGACATTCCAATCAGCCCCTTTTACACATTATTTCATGCATCGATCAAAGTAGCAATCCATTCGGACTTTTCCCTCATTTTAGGACAAATGTCTCTTTTCATTCCAGTGGGCCAAATTTTTTTAAATTATTTTTCACTCCATAAGCTGATTGGATCCATCAGGTATTGTATGGTGCCTACCCTAGAGGATTGCATTTTCATGCTAGGCCTACCCTTGGCATAAAAGGGTTCCCCCATAGGGCATGCATACTGATTCTATGGTTTTGATTACTAACTTTGGGTATTTTTCTTTTGTTTTCCCCCTCCCCTGCATTCATTAAAAAATGTTTCAATAAGATGAAAATATTTTCCTATATTGATTCTTGGGTAGATCCAACAATGGAAACATGAAAGACCCATTTGAAAGCTCTAGGCTGAGAGCTTCTAAGAGATTTCACAATCGCTTTCAAGGAAAATTCTGTATATTTGACTTGTTAATATATTTTTGTGTCAAAAGAAATGAAGACAAAAAGGATATATATGTGGAGCTCTTTAGAAGTTTTCTATCCTCATTTGTATCGTAATTGAATGAGAAATTTTGTTTCAAACTTTTTCAGCAATAAACTTTTTGGACAATCATTGTTTTGTGTATATTTATGTACATTTCATTCTTTATTCTTATTCATTGGAGATTTCATGATGAATTTTAAGAAATAAGACTAAATTGGGATTTTTTCAACCTCCGACCTGAAAATTCACAATAAGAGTGCTCAGAAAGAAAAAGGGTGAGCGATCACTCAAAAGGCCCAATGAGATACCTTTTCTCCTTCATTTAACCCCAAAATAAAATCAGTAACATTGATTGATAAATTGCAAATTGGGACAATCTTTGCTTGGAAAAATCCCCATTGGTTTAATCCGATTCAATCACATCTAAGTGAAAGCAAAAATGTGCATTATTCTTATTTGTTTGAAAATTTGAAATGATACTTCAAGCATTCGTTTCACTACCTATACAGATTTTTATCATTTGCTCTTCCATTTGAGCCTATAGAAGAATAATTTCCTTCCAAATAAACGCCTTAATGATCTCTACCCTACATTGGAAAACTTTCAAAAGGGAATGGATTGTCAATGAGCATTTCGTTACTCTGGTTGTCATGAAGTGTAAGAATGATACTTTGGCCATCATTTCTTCAATCTAAACACCATTTATCCCTTGCGTCCTCATTAGAGCTAAAATTGGTGGTTCTTTTCGAATGCACTTATGATCGTACCTCGCATTGGGGAAGGAGATTGGGAAATTTTAAAAAGGAAAAGAAAAGGGGAAAAGCAAAAATGCTCGAATAAGGAGGGAACCGCAAATTGGGGAAATTTGACTCCACTTGGGTTCCGAATTTTGGAAAAAAGAGAAAAGGAAGAGTTTTGTCCGCGTGGATCACCTATGTTTCACAAATATGGATGAACAAGGGTCTTCCCCAATCAGTTAATTCAGATACATGCCAAAAATTTCCCATTAATGAAAATTTCCTTTCAGAGTTATTGTAAGGAACGGAATACAAGTCAGGCCATCTTCTTTTCCAATCAAACATTCTATCCCTAGTTATCCCTTTTGAGCCTTCAGAATAAAATACTTCATTTGGCACCCCCTGAGAATCGCAAACCCCACACTGGGGCAAGTTGGGTTGAAAAAGAAAATTTCAAGAAGCGAAAAAGTGAAAACCCACAAAATCAAAAGGCAAAAGAAGAAAAGAGAACCTCAGTTCAAAAGTAAACTGGGGCAAGTTTTGTGAAATTTCAAAGAATGGCAAAAAGGCCGAAAAGTCAAAAGGAAAAAGAAAAATGAAAGTGAAAAGCCTCAATTGAGCAAAAACTGAGGCAGATTTTGATTTAACCCTGAAATAGGGTTGGCGCAACAATGCGATCTCGGATTTTTCAAACCACTTTGAAATCCGTTTTCAAGCCTTAACTTTTCTAAGCACCCCACCTGACCCCATTACAAAAGCCGAAAGCCCTGACTTCTGTTCTTAGCAATGGCCCTGTTAAGAAAATTTCTGATGTCGAAAATTTTAGCTGTATTTCTGAATTGATTAGGTGTGAGGTTGACACTGCTCTTCATGTGAAACCCCGCGAGGGTATTTTTGAAAAGGGGGAAAAAGAAAAGAAAAATGAGCGAAATGAATGCAAAAGAAAGGTGCAAAAAAAAGATTTGATGCCGAAAGACCCTGTTGAGTGATGACAAAAGTCAAACAAAGTCCAAGATCTTGGAGTCCAAATTGAGGGTAATTTTGAGAAAAACGCGATCTTCGGTGCAATGTCCTTGAAAATTGCTTCTTTAGCTATCGTTTTCAAGCCAAATTACAAGCTAATAAAGTCCATCGTTGACTTATTCTTTCATGACAATCCAAAGTGACGATTATGCTCGTACGAAATCCATCAATCATTTGTGATCATAAGGGCATAACCCGTTTCCACATGTTTAGCTATCATTTCTGTCCATACGTTACAAGCCTAGAAAGCTTGTATGTTGACTAAGTTTTCTTGAAAATAAGGGTAACAAACTCTTTGCTTTCACTAAGATGTGACATTGAATGGATTACATACAACTGGGGCACAAAAATGAGACAAATTCTTATCTCCCATTTCCTTGGCCATTTCAAAAAATAAAGTCACCTGATTGGTCCTGAAAAGATGAGTCAACCAGAAGTGGTGACCCATTACCCTAAGCACCAATGCTAAAAGTAAGGAAGAAATTTTCTTCTTAAATTTGGTGTTATTTCGAGGAATTCATCATGAAATTTCTGCATGAGTTCAAACTTGACGATTAAAGTTTCTTCACATTGTTGTATGTGCATTCTTTTCTAAATTTTAGAAAGTGCGGTTTTTCTTTGTTCAAATAAATGGGAAATCATCTAAACCAATTTTTGCAATCAAATGGGGCCAAACTGGGGCAAAATTTTTATTTGCAAAATTTTGCAAAATAAGCCCACACAGGGGCAAATATTTTTGTAGTCCAATTGAGGATTTCGTCCAAGAATCAAAATAATGCATTTTTCAAATCAGTCACGCTCATTTGAGTGCACGTAAGCCCTGTGCAGGTATTCATAGTTGAAGTCGACGAAAAGCATCTGGCGATGTGGAAGGCCGATGCCGAAGAAAGAGAAGAAAGAAGGGAAAAGGGCCCTACACTGGGGCAAATTATTTTTGAAAAAAATTCTCTCGAAAAATCAGAAAAATTCAAAAGTCAAAAATCGAAAATCAAGTTCAAATTTTTGTTTCTTGGAAAATCAAAATTTAATTTCTTATATCTTGACAGATCAAATCGAATTTCTTGACCAATTGGATGGCAGGATTGGGTCTTATCCTGCTGACCATTCACCAGATCACGTTGGGCCTGGATTTTGTGCCGCCAACTTCACAAAGATCACGTTGGGCCTGGATTTTGTGCCGCCAACTTCACAAAAGTCATGCTGGGATTGGTTTTAATTCAACCGCCGTTAGCATCGAGTCTATCTCACTAACGTGCGTGTTTTCATTCAACCGCCGTTAGCATCGAGTCTATCTCACTAACGTGCGTGT
The DNA here is from genome assembly GCF_003713205.1 of Coffea eugenioides. NCBI lineage: Eukaryota > Viridiplantae > Streptophyta > Magnoliopsida > Gentianales > Rubiaceae > Coffea > Coffea eugenioides. The sequence continues at coordinate 17,009,957 of NC_040040.1, forward strand.
TTTCATTCTACCGCCGTTAGCATCGAGTCTATCTCACTAATGTGCGTGTTTTCATTCTACCGCCGTTAGCATCGAGTTTATCTCACTAACGTGCGTGTTTTATTCTACCGCCGTTAGCATCGAGTCTATCTCACTAATGTGCGTGTTTTCATTTTACTGCCGTTAGCATCGAGTCTATCTCACTAACGTGCGTGTTTTCTTTTACCGCCGTTAGCATCGAGTCTATCTCACTAATGTGCGTGTTTTCATCCTACCGCCGTTAGCATCGAGTCTATCTCACTAACGTGCGTGTTTTCATTTCTACCGCCGTTAGCATCGAGTCTATCTCACTAACGTGCGTGTTTTCATTTTACCGCCGTTAGCATCGAGTCTATCTCACTAACGTGCGTGTTTCATTTTACCGCCGTTAGCATCGAGTCTATCTCACTAACGTGCGTGTTTCATTCTACCGCCGTTAGCATCGAGTCTATCTCACTAATGTGCGAGTTTTCATTCTACCGCCGTTAGCATCGAGTCTATCTCACTAATGTGCGTGTTTCATTTCTACCGCCGTTAGCATCGAGTCTATCTCACTAACGTGCGTGTTTCATTTCTACCGCCGTTAGCATCGAGTCTATCTCACTAACGTGCACGTTTTCATCCTACCGCCGTTAGCATCGAGCCTATCTCACTAATGTGCGTGTTTCTATCCCACCAACACTCTATCTCACTTCAATTCATCTAATTTTACATTTCTGTCCGGGTCTATCCCGTGGGTCTATCCCAATTTTAAATTCCTGTTCGGGTCAGTCCCATTTAAATTTCTATCTCGGGTCAGTCCCGCTTTTAAAATTTCCCATCAGGGGACAGTCCCCATCATTTGAGTAATTCGCAGCCGAATAACACAGGTAAGTTTTGGTGTCTACTTCTTTGTCTCAAGTTTTTTCAAAACTCGGACAAAGAGGGGCAAACTGTAGACACCAAATTTTTGGTGTAATTTCATTTTTTAGTTTTTTATTTGTTGTGTTCATTTTTTAGTTTTTAGTTTCCAGTTTTATTTTTTATTTTTAAGTTTTATCATAGAATTTGTTAAAAAAGAAAAAAAGAAAAAAAGCATTCAAAAAATAGGTTTTTAGTTTTCTTGGAAAAATCATAAAAAAAAGAAAAAAAGGGAAATTTGTTCACAAAAATATGTTTATTTCTTTAAATTCAACCTTTTTGCACTTTAGTTATTTTTATTAAGTTATTTTAAAAGAGAAAAAAGGAAAAATGAGGAAAATTTGAAAAATGGACATTTTTGTTGTTTTTATTTATTTAGTTTGTTTTTTATTTATTTATTTGTTTTCATTCTTATTATTATTACATAGTTTTGGCAATTTGTTATTATTATTATTTATATTTTATCATTTCTGTATTTATTAAGTTTAAAGTCAAAAAAAAAAAAAAAAAAAAAAAAAAAAGAGAAAAATGCCGCAGCATGAAAGCTGCGGACTTGCGCAGCTTGCAAAGGGGAATTGGGACGGCTCCTGGGAGTGCAAATATGGAGAAAAGGACCTGAAGTTTTTAGGGTAAGAAACATCATATAAAAGCTAGAGAAAAGCCAGCCGCAAGGGGAGGATTGAGGAGAGAGTTACGGGAAAAAGAGAGAGGTTTTAACGGCATAAGGAAAAACCAGAAGGGGGGAGAGTAAGAACGGCTAAAAGAAAAACTGAGAGCTGAGAGATTGAGAGTGGGGACAGCGAGAGAAAAACTGAAAGAGAAAGAGGGTTTAGAAGATCCGAAGAAAGCAAGAGGGGAGAGTCGAGGGGGATAGAGAGGTTTCGGAAAACCTGAAGAGAGAAATCGACGGGCAAGGAGGTGAAGAGCAGCAAAAAATTCGACCTTCCAGCCTGCATTTTTTCCAGCGAACGACAAAAGACTCTGAGCTCCCAAAATTTGGATTCCTACATCTCAACTTCATAGGCTACAAAGGTAATCCTTTTCTGGCTTCATATCTCCCAACAAGCTCAGTAGTTTGTATGTTTTTCCTTTTCCATTAGACTTCATAAATTTTCAGTTTTGGTCCGCAAGTTTCACGGTAGAGAGTTGGAGGTTTGGACATTGTTTTGATATGATGAGTTTATATTGACATTCTGGGTTTGTGGTTGGAGGTTGGGTTTGAAGATTTTTGGAGTTTGTTTGTCGTGAGAATCAGTTTTGTTTGGGTAGTTATCAATCATGCCTGTTTTGTCTTGGGCTAGTTCTTCATTTTGTTCTAACGCTAAAGGGGCCGAAGAGTTGGAATTTCTGGAATAGATTTTTACATGTGGAAGTGTTGCATATTGTTTTCTTGTTAGAAGCCTAAAAATTCATGATGTTGATTGTTGGGATGTGGTTCAATAATGGTAAAGATTTGTGATTTGGGTTGAAGATAAAAAAATGAATGAAAAGTCTTGCGGCAATCTAAGGTTGGCCGTTAACTAATTTTGTATGAAGGTTGGCCGTGAACTTACCTGTCCTCATTTAAAACTCTGGTTCATTGGCTTTGTTTTCTGGTTTGTTTGGGTCAATTTTTAGCATGAATGTGAGTTATTTCTGAAGTGCTTTGAATCTGAAGTTTGATTCACAGTTGAACGGCAAACAGATTTTCATTTTGGTTGATAATTTCTGGGTAGCTAAGCTTTCTGAAATGGCTGACTTTCCCCTTTGGTTTAATGCACGTAAGTTATGTATTTGGTTGGAGTTGAAGATGCAATATACGTGCGTGTTTGGGAAGGTTTGAAAACCTTAAATTAGAACCAAATGTTTGCTGAAATTAACTATTGAACCAGTCTTGCGCACATATGCTTAGATTTTTGGCATGGCTTTCCGTTTAATTTTTGTTGTTCTTGATTGGCTTGTTTGTGTAGTCATTTGCTTAGTGTAAAGTTGCAAGCCTGGATTTGAAAGTATTTAATCAAAGCTGTGTGTATTTGGGTTCAATAAGGTTTGAAAGAAACGTTTGATTCTTTATTGGAAAACATATGAGCAAGTGGCCGAAATTTCTGTGGCATTCTTATGGTTGTCCAATGAATTTTCGCGCTTAAGCTGCATGCTTAATCTTATGTAGAAGGGAAGGAAGGGGGAGTTTAGGTGTTGAGTTTGTACATTTGCATCCGTAAAACGTTTGAGCTATGGTCGAATGTTTGCTGAGAATAAGTAAGTCAAAACTGCCGAACTTTCTGTCCTAGAATTTTCCAGCCGTGACACATGAAGTTTCCCTTATTTGTTCCTTTGCTGCATTTTTCATTTAGCCATGAGTTTGCATTTGTAGCTCCCTTGCTGCATTTCTCAGCTTAGCCATGAGCTTGCATTAGTTGTTCCTTCTCTGCTCCCTAGTTTTTGCGCATCAATTGCTGCTGCATTTTACATTGAAGAAAACTGGAAAATGTTAAGTAAAAGGCAGCAGGCCTGCACTTTTGGGCTGCTGGGGTTTTTTCATGTTGTTCGAGAAATGTTTAGCTTGCCCGTAATTCTGCAGAGATGTTGTGAGAGTGTTTGGGAGCTTAGCATTAGAGGCCAGCCGTTTTGTTTGATCTGTGGTTACCGAAAGGAAAGTTTTGCTGTGGTTGCCTTCCCTTCTTTTGTTTGTCAATCAAAATCTGATTTGCTATTTTAACCTTGCAAACAAAATTTCCTGATTTTGATTTGAGTCAATAATTTCTGGTTTGATGTTTTGTTTGTATGATGAGATGAATGTAATTTTTGCTGGGCATTGTCGAAGCTTGTGGAAATAAAAGGGAGCAGCCCTTGTTTTTTTTTAAGTTGCAGAAACTCTAGTTCTTCAAAGATTAGCATGTTGTCCGAATCACCTTTGCTGTTTCAAGTTCAAAAGCCTGTTTGGATTTCCCCCTACCTTTGTTTCAATTCCTTGCATTTCGTGTTTGGTTTGTCTGTCTGAATGTGAACTTGGCCGAATGGGTAGCGAGCACAGAAATTATATTGCTGAGTCTTCATTGCAGAAATTTTCTAACGTATGCATGCATGGAATAGCTCTTCAAAATTGCACTTTGACCCCCCAAGTCCCCTTTGTTTCACTATGGCCCAAACCATTGAAAAATCTATCAAAGTGATCCCTCAATCTTTCTTTTCTTTTTCAATTTAATCCTAATTTTATGAATCACTAGTTGTGCAATTGTTTAAATGCTTTCGATGGGCCAAATTCATGTAATTAATGGTTAAATTTGAGATGCCTTGACCCCTCATATTTCTTTTCCCTTCCAATTAGGTTCTAATTTTTCAAAACATAGGCTAGTTAAGTTATTTAAATGCTTTGACGTCTATGTGTTTCTTTGTGATTATTTGAACTTTTTCTTACTTATGGGTTCTCGAAATTCTCAAAAAATGTGTCAATTGGACTTGAATGATTGAGTAACGCTTGTTTTTGGATCCTTAAGTGGATGTTATAATCTTGATTTCGTTTGATTTAATTTTGCTTAGCTAATCTTGTTATTTGAATTTAATAAATAATTTTCCATTCTTTTCGTGATTTTTGCATTTGATTATGGTGGATTCCACCTTAGGCCATTCGATTTGGCACTCCATTTTTAGATTCTTGGGATCTTTTACTCTAGACCGGGTTTTGCCCGTACATGCATGGTCTATTCCATATTTAATTTTCGTTTCATGCTTAATTTCCATTTTTTGTGTTTATGGTTGTTTCATGTGATTATTTGATCAAATAAAGTGGTGCCTTGACCTTTTTATTATTTTGGAGGGTAATTGAATAATTTCACTTCATTGGGGCGTCAACTCAAGGGAGGTACACTCTATCCCTCATTTGCACTACATTTGACCTTACGTGCTCCTACGTGTTATGTGAATATGCATGTCTACTCCGCTTTCCTTACCTCCTTGCATGCATTTACTTGCTTTTTTTACTTTTATTTAAGTTTTATGGGGTATGTGTACACCTCTTGGCTTGTAATAGATAGGGCTCGGAGAGCATCTTGTCCATTTCCCCTTCCCCTTTATGCTTTCATGGGGTATGTGTACACCTCTTGGCTTGTAATAGATAGTGCTCGGAGAGCATCTGGTCCATTTCCCCTTCCCCCTGGTTGCTTGTTTTTGTTGCTACATGTTTAATTGCTTTATTAGGCTCTTGCATCTAGTCGAGCATGCTAAATGCTATGTGCTATGTGTTTACGAATATTTTGGCATGTCTACTTGCTTTCATAGCCATGAATGAATGGAATGGATGAATGTACGTTTCCGCTAGTCCAACGCTAGTCGGAATTCATAGAATGGGCTAGTCCAACGCTAGACCCTTAGAGATTTCCCCTCATTAGCATATCTTTTGCTTGTTCACCACATATCATGCATTTTTCTTAGTTTTATCACTTGGCATGCTCCTCGAACCCCCTTTCCCTTCATTTTAGGATTTTTGCATATCATGATAGTTGTAGGGTCCATTTGCTTGAGGGTCCCCTTCTGATAAGGGAAACGAGCGAGTGTGGCTACTCGATAGCCTTAGCACGCTAGTTTTGCCTTCTAATCAAAGGGAAAATCGAAGTCGACAAGTTAGGAGTCATTCCCATACCCGACCTGATGCATTCCCTTAGGTTCATTCATTCTCATTTATCACTCACTCATTCTTTTCAATTCACATTTTCCTTTCCTTATTGTTCATTTTGATTTCTACTTCACAAAATTGCATTTAATCACACCTATATGCACTTATCACTATATTTCATACACTTGCACACGAACACTTGGAATTTTCATACAATTGCACACGTGCACCTTTTCATACACTTGCACACAAACACTTGGATTTTTAATTTCTTTCATACACTTTCACACTTGCACATTTGAGTCTCATTTGCATTAATCGACCTCTATGGGGTTTTCCTTTGTTGGCCGCCACAATTCATGTGGTTTGGGACCACAAGCCTCATAAGAGACATCGTAGACTCTAGGATTGCATTTTTCTTTCCGTTTTGCTTTCATATAGTCATGTCCAACGTGCGAACATATATTGGGTAGAAAATTAGGAAAGGTAAGGTTAAGTCGCGCAACTAGCCTTGGCTAGGTCAAAGGGGTGCCTTGGATTCTATCCTTGCCTTCCCCTTTGTCAAACGTGACCCCCGAACCTTTTTCTTTGGCTTACGTGGACTAGGAGTCGTTTTAAAAAGGGTTTTACTACTTTGTCTTTAAAAAACACTTTTTGGGTGACTTGGTACACCCCAAATCTATACCAAGTGGCGACTCCGTCTTCATATTTAAAAAACCCTTTTTAAAATTTCATTTGGCCAAATCGTCGCTTTCCAAAGTCCCATGGCCTTTTTACTTTCCATTTTGCACACGTTCACACCACACATCACACATCACATTCACATTCATTCATTCGAAAAGTGGGGCGCGACAAAAAGACAAAATAAGTTTTCATTGCTTAGAGACAAACATCACAGAAATTTACATTGATGGCTGCATGGAACTTTGAACATCCAAGCGAAGATAGACCAGAAGTGAGAACTCAGTTTCTTGCCCATTAACCGTTGGTAAAGCTTCTGAGTGAGCTTGGGAATGTCAACATAAGTAGTCATCATTTCCGAGACATCACAACCAGACTGCTCTAGCATTTTCCTCAATATCTTCACTCTCAAGTCTACGCTCACTGGTTCATCATGAAGGGTATCAGATAAAGAAACCCAAATCCTCGGCGAGAACATCCTCCTCACAGGCAAATTATCAAACACCTTACGTGCAAGAGCCGTTTTCCCTGATCCCCTGACCCTACTATTCCAATCCCAAATCTCAAATATAATTAAACACTCCAGCTTCTCATTCACACCCGTAATATCCAAATCCCAAATGTCCAGCATAATGAATAAAAAAATTCCAGTCACAGATCAACTTTAGCATAACGAATTAGCAATAATAGCCTTCAGATTGTAAAAATTACCAGACAAAGCTTCAGTTCACCCGCATGCTAATTACTTGATTGTCTTGAAATCTGAAGGAACTGGTGGCTGTTGCGGCGGTGGAGATCTGAAGAAGAAAGTCAAGAAAGGAAGAAAATGTATGAGAAGAGAAGCAGCAGAGTAGCCGACGCAAGTTTTGTGACTTTGTCAATTTTCAATTTTGTTCGATTTGTCAAACTCTGATTGAAAAAAGGCCGAAAAAGAAAAAAAAAAAAAACCGGGGTTAATCAAAATTTCCGGTTCACCGGTCAAACCCGGTTTATGACCGGGTTTGACCGATTTTATAACATCCGAGTTTTTTAACTAACTCGGACCGGATGCCTGGCCGGTTCCCGGTCTGACCGGTCCGACCGGCCGGTCCGGTCCGAGTCTGAAAACACAGCCAGAAAGAACACGTTACAAGTCTTCCTTGGTCCCCCTAAGACACAGATTGGAAAGACCTTGACTTAGACTTTAAATGCAGATCTTTAAACACACGCTACCTCAGAAAGAGATTTGACGGGAATTAGCTGAAATATCAATGTTGTTGTTACTTAAGCAGAAGAGTCTTCCAATTGCATCTCATATGCTTTTGACGTCCCAAGGTACATCAGTTGACAACTAGTACTCTTCTTTACTGATCAGCCGGTGGACCCATAAGTTTTTGGCTGTATCAATTGACAAGTTTTGCTCTGGACTACTTCTTTTATATTTTATTAATTTCCACACCACTTGTACAATTTTGAAACTAGTCTGTGGAGGCAGCCACGGATTTAAGGGGGGGCTGGTGGGGGCTTAAGCCCCCCCCAAGCCGCCGGAAAACCCCCTATATATTGTTTGTCTGCTGCAACTTGGATGGAGGTAATATGTTCAAAATCTATAGATCCAATCGAAAAAATGTGCCCTCGGGGCTTGGAGCAGTAAGCTAGCTAGCTGTATTGCTCAAGTACTTCATTAATGTAATCTTGGAAACATATGATTAGAAAATTATACAAGTTGCAGTCCAAGAATCTAGGAAATTAACTGAGGATAGCAAGTGATACAAACCATTCCTCTCACAGTCTTTACGGCTTACACATGGTGGACCATTTATGTGCGGAAGTCATGCTCTTATTGCAGTCTCGTAGAGGTGTATTATAATTAATTCTTTTGATTTTTGGATGGAGAATAGAAGGTGATAATCTAGGAGAAAGGTGTGTAATTTTCGGTTTGTAACACGAATTATCTTGAAAATTAAGATAAAAAGCTTTAATATTTGAGCAAATCTTATATATACTAACAGTATGTACACTCTCACCGTTGGATCTGTGACATATGTACAAAAGTTAAATTTTAAATTCAAATTTTGTATAATTATCATTCATCCAAAACTGACAGTTTATACACTATTCGGTGTAGGAAAAATTAATTCTTAAAATTTCTACCAAAAATTAATAATTTGGAGTTGATCCAAAGCTATAAAACAGGTACTGAACTGCATAAACTATATGAATAGTTTGTTTAGCTGGAATAAACTTTTGAAACTTGACCTAATTAATGCATATAAGAAAGCATATGATGTTCATAACAGTCTGAATTGGTCATGGGAAAAAGGATATCACAAATATGTTTCATTAATAAAAAAAAATCTTCTCAGGAAGGTCAGGTTGAAAGATAAAATTGTTTTGCGTACTTAAACAGAAAACTGATGCTAAGGTCTTCTATTGGTATGATATTTTAGCTTGCAGAAATTTACTAAAAGTTATTAGGGTAGGTATAAGGTACAACTTTTCTACCCTCGATTCTCCCATTGTCTCTCCCATTGACCTTCATAATCAACCTAGCCTCTCCAAACAGTGGATGAGTAGGATGATTAATCCGATGATGACTCATCCCAGGATTCTTAATCCGAGAATGCGTCATCCGATTACATCCAGTCAGTGAATCAAATGGACCCAAATAATTCAGAAACATATTCTAGTCCTTACGATTCTATGGCATCTATATTCTAAGAAAGAGAAAACTAAAACACCAAATCATCTTTTTTTCAATTTATACTAATCGTTTCTCGGAAGTTAGCACGGAATTGCTTAGTTGCATAGCATGTCTTGATCCAAAAAGTTCTTTCTCTCAATTCAATGTGCAGAAACTACTCCGTCTTGCTGATTTATATCCTGAAGACTTCTCAAGTAACGATTATTTATATCTTGAGTCTCAACTTCGAAATTATATTTATAATGTGCAACGCGATTCTCAATTTTCAGAAGTTGGAGATTTGGGAAGTCTTGCTCAACAAATGGTTAAAACTGGTAAAAATACAGTTTTTCCATTGGTTCATCGTCTGATCCAGTTGGCATTAGTTCTACCAGTTGCGACTGCTTCTGTTGAAAGAGTATTTTCTGCAATGAATATTGTCAAGACTGATTTGCGCAACAAAATGGGAGACGAGTGGATGAATGACTGTCTGGTTGTATACATCGAGAAGGATATTTTTGCAACAATTGAAAATGAGCAAATATTGCAGCGTTATCAACGGATGAAGACTCGCAGAATGCAATTGCCTCCTCTTCGTTATTCGAGTGCAACAACTACCAATACTTCAAGTGTTAATCAATAACAAATTTTTGGGTATGTATAATTATATGTTTTTATTATTTTTATAATTATTGATTCTAAATTTTACTTATTAAATATATTTATTTCGTCACAAAAAATTTTTTTTAATACACTTCAGCCCCCCCAAAAATAAATTTCTGGCTCCGTCCCTGTGTGGAGGTGTCCTTCCTATAAATAACCCTTCATTGAGCAGCTATTCTTATAGTTGTCATTCACATCTTCATTATGAATCCGCAAATCTTCATTCACATCGCTCACATCTTTCACATCGGTCACATTGTCACTCACATTGGTCACATCGTCAAATCTTCATTCAAACGGAAACGGGGCAGAAACGGTCATCAGAATTTGGGCAGGGACAGAGGCAGGGACCGTTTCTAAGCGGTTCATGGTCAGAATTTAGTCCAAAAAAATTATACGATTTGAATCACTTCTTGTATTTCGTTTTTAATAACGAATGTGAGGTACAAAAAATTCAGGTTTCTGAATGCTGCATCTATATGCAGTTGAAGGCTGTCTCTCAAAGTTGGTAGGCTTTTGTGTTTTTGTTCGTGTCCAAGCCATGGGCCCTAATAGCTTCTTCTTAAGTGTGTTTTTTATTTTAAATGTATAGTTTAGGGATTTGGTGGTGGTGTTCCATGTTTGTGAAGGGAATTAATGGCGGTGTTATCTGATAAGTTAATAAAGTTCAGAAGTTTTCAATATTTACACCCTGGAAATTTTGGTCTTTTGAAGTTTTTTGTTTTTTTTCCATTCAATTATTACCTTATATGCATCGAGATGTGACAAGAAAATGATATTGTTCTTGAGAAAAACCATAGCCTACTCTTGATTGCTATTGGCGTTCTCTCATTGCCTTGATTGTGCTTCCTTATGAGATGTAATTTCAGTGTTCTGGTGTATGATGGTTCGACCTTGGAATTTTGGTCTTTTGAAGTTTTTGTTTTTTCCATTCATTACCACCTATATGCTCGACAAGAAATGCAAGTTGGCTTGAGCAAAAAAACACAGCCTACTCTCGGTCGATATTAGCATTTTCTCGTTGCCTTGATTGTGCTCGCTTATGAGATGTAATTTCTACTTTGGTGTATGATAGTTCGGTTTATTGGTGGGCTCTGATCCTTTTGATAGTGTTGTTTAGACTTTAGAGATGTCTAATGGTAAATATAGATTACTTGCAAGTAATCTGCAAAATTAGTTCCTTTAGGATTCTGCTCAGTAGAACTATAGGTTGATTTTGTTGTGGTCTGTAACCAATAATTGCCTTGCGGTTTGCTTTACCACGAGTTAAACGCTTTATACCTGTGAACTAAACAGACCGAAGGAGAGCCTCAAGCTATTAGATTATCATCAACTTCCTTTTACAAGAATACAGTTACAAAGGATCTCATAGATGGACATCTTGTATTCGTCTGAGGACTTAGAAAAGTTGACCATAGTATATTGTTTGATCAAGTTGAGATAACCAGCTTGAAGAAGTAGTTGATACAAAGGCTTTTCTTCTTCCTTTTTCAGAAGTGGTTAAACAGAGTATTCTATTCTCTAGATACAAATGATAGGTTTACGCGCTTTTTGAAGGCAGAGCTCATGGTTTAGATGCATTAATTTTCTCTTCTTGAGGTATATTTCTAAAAAATCAGAAATGCTAGGAAATGATAGGTTTTCTCATAGGTATAAATCAAAAAATTTATTAACTTCTACGTCTTTGACCCTTGCTGCAAAGAAGAATAGTTAACCTAAAAACTGGTTTCTTTTAATTTTCTTCCCTTCATCAAAAAAGAATATTCGATTTATGCTTTTTCATTTATTTTGTAAGTATCTGAATGAATTTTTGTTGTTATTAGAGAAGGCAACAAATTCAGACAAATCTATCTAGCACCAATTGAATAATAGGTATTTTCTTGCTTCTTTTTAGCCGTTAAGTCATTCAAAAATATATTGTTTTATTCTTGCTGCTAATTGGAGAGGTAAGTGAGTCACAGAAGAGTAACTTGAAATTGGTCCTTTACACATCTTATTTGGAATCTATAGGGCTATTTGTTGAGTTCAAATGCCTGTGCTCTTCTTTTCGCCAATATTTTATTAACTAATAAACTGAGCCTTAATTTTGGTTGTTAGGTTCGGTTGTTCATTTATATCGTTCAATGTCAAACAACTTACTCATTCACTTCGGTAAAATTCAAACAATCTTTACAAGACATAGGCCGCTGTTTACTTGCTTCAATGACTTGCTATGATTGGATGCGTACTATTTCCTAAGAGTTAGACTGTCCTTTGTATAAATTTCGGCCACTTGATCCATTGTTTTTTGTACTTTCATCGTACATTCACCATTAGATTGGACCATAAATCATTGGAGCGGTTTACGTACCATTAACCTATTTTATTAGATGAAATTTTTGACAACAAATAAACAAGAAGGTTACATTTGACGAAGCAGATTAAAGCTTCGAAATCAAGCCACCAAAAGACTAAGGGGGCGCTTGGCTCTTGCTTTGGAATTGAAAAAGGAAATGTAATGATGGATAGAAGACCCACTAATGAGAGTTTTGGTTAATTCCTCCCAGTTTGGTCGGGAATCATAAATAGCTAAATTTTAAGACATGGTTTCAATATTTCAATTCCCATTACACTGAACCAAGCGCGCAGTATTGGAATTATTGTAATTTCAAGTACCAAAACCCCTAAACCAAGCGGCCCCTTAGTAATTGGCTGTTAGTTTGTGGAGTTGGATTTCCTGCCTTTTCATCATGCTTATTCAAATCGATGTGGTTATAAGTTTAATTTTCTGGTCGTTTGTTACAAAATACCCACCTCTTGTGCCGCCCACTCATCCTCCCCCGGCTCCCTTGGGGTTTCCAATTTACCAATTTGTAGGCGTGGGTTTTCTGTATATTTCTGTTTATTTATATCGATGGATCCAATTATATCTATCTAAGTATATGTTTCCACTCTTATTATGAAACTTAATAACTTTACCAGTCTTTCCATTAGCATTTAGTGCCCTTGTAATAGCATATTCTTGAATGTATTAACTTGAAATATTTACTGAATCATCCTGGAGTTTATCATATACGTCAGTTTTGCTTTTGCACTGAATCCCATCAACTAGCTTACAGTTTGATTAGTTGCAGCTTATTTTCTGCAGAAATTTTTTTTTTTTTTTTATGTTTTTCGTGAGTATGTTTTCAATCATCTTTTCATCTCATATATGTCAAATTATTACGATATAATTTTTTTTTTTTTTACAAAAATTCTTCAAAATAGCAATTCACATAGACTTGAGTTTCAATATAATTTTATCCCTAAAACTGTCCCAGTGTATGTATGTTGAATACTAAGGCCTTGTTTGGATTGCTTGTTTTCGTCAAAAAATATTATCGTTTTCTGTGATCACATTTTCCTATCACCTTTTTCCCTTACATATATCAAATCGCTACAGTAATTTTTTCATGAAAAATGATGAAAAATGCAATCCAAACACAACCTAATGCTTCCGTTAAAGTAAATCAATAGGTACTGGTCTCATTAAAGAAATGCTGACAATTTAATAACACCTAAAACCTGGGCAAGTCCCAAATGAACAGTAACACTTCGTCCAGTTTCACCATTATTTTGTGCGAAATATATGGGCGATAATGTCATTTCAGATGAAGTTAGGCACCACTCCACCACAGCTGCTGAAAGTCTGAAGCTAAGACGTTCCCTACTTCCCTCGACATAATCTGTTCGCTTCCCTTCCTTCTCATTTTGGTTCCCTGTTTTCAGCACCCACTCGCCACCACCGTTTACGGGATCTTCCTTTTCCCCTTCCTCCCTCATCTTCTCTTCACACTCCCTCGTCAAATTCCATCCTGTGGTTCACAGAGTTGAAGCTGCCAACCGGACTATTTCATTTCTTTTTCCCTCTCTTCCCCTCCTGTTCCTCTCTGCAACTTGTCGTTTTACCTTATCCATAGTAACCTAGGAGAACCCTTTAATTTTCCTCTGTTTTAAGTCAGCAAGGCTTCAGCATTTGCTCAGGGAAAATGAATCATAAATTTGTAAGGGAATAAAATACTGCAATTGATAGTTGAGGGGGCCAGCACGTGAATTAGTGATGGTCCAAGGTTACAGTTTGCAATTACAGAAAAATAAAATTAAGGAAATATGGAGAGTGAAAAATTCCTTTTAGACTTGCACTCACTTGACCTTTCGCCTCAATTCCACCCGCCACCTCGTCTCTGGGTAGCTATCCTGACAATTCTCTCGTCAACCCTGCTCAACCTACTTGATCTGTTATTTTCCAATTAAACAAATTTCCCCTAGTTTTATTAGCTGATTCTTTAGCTAATTTCAGTGTGATGTAGGGTAAACGGTAACTATGGAGAATAGCAACAATCATTGTCTCTCAATCACACCTTCAAGCTTAGTACTTTTATCAATTATTGGGTTTATTACCTTGATCTTGATCCGGGTTTTATACATTATACATCGGAGCAGCCAACCTCGTAGTGCCTCGTCACGGCAAAAGCCCCTCAGCACCCTCATTGTTCTGGGTTCGGGTATGCATATCCTTTATTATTTGATCTATTTTTGAGTTTTGGATTGTGGGTTTTGTTGATTTTTCCATTTTTATTAATGGGTTTGTTTATATATTTTTTTCTTGCAATGAATTTGTAATGGTAGGTGGTCATACAGCAGAGATGATTAATTTGTTGAACGTGCTTCAGAAAAATAGTTTTACGCCTAGGTATTATATTGCTGCTGCGACTGATAACATGAGCCTTCAAAAGGCACAAGTTCTTGAAAACTCTTGGCTCAATGAGGTATTTTGTTCCGTTTTGTGCTGTTGAGCTCTTGATTACTGAATTTATCTTTATTAGTAGGACTGTATTCTGTGGACAACTAATCTAGGATGTGAATCGTTGTATTGATCTATATTAGATTGAACTATTTATTAGCTTAGAGAATTATTCTTCTATTGTTATTGACAAAAGATAATCGGATGAATCATTAATTTTACATCAGTGATCCAGTAAAGCTTATGAAAAGGAACGGATTGGACATATAAACATCTGTTTGGATCATTCATGTGATAAGTGACAGCCTCTTTTCAGTATTTAACAGTTAGTCATCAGAATCAACCTCCTTACTCCAAAATCCAAGTATAAAGGTTTGGTTTCCACAAGAATTGCAACTATACATGCAGGTTGCTTTGTTTTAAAATGATTTTCTTATAGCCTTGAAAACTCTGTTTGTCTCAAAGGTCCAAATGCACTATCTTTGTTCCTGTTTCTTAGCAGTTGGGTCAAATCTATCTACATCCAGCTTTTGATATACAACACTTTCTAGTGTGCTTAGTTTAGATTCGGTAGTTAATAAGAGAAAATTACATGTTTCTGTTAATTCTTGTGTCTTCATGGGATGAAACATCCAACATATGTTCTTCATTTAATGAACACATTAAGTTTGTGCCTGAGAGTTGGGCTGCTTTTGATGGGTCCTTTTAGTTTGTTTATGTGCTATGGAGATTTCTTCCCCTACTTAGGCTGTCTAGTAGAAGAAGAACCAACGAAGGCATTCTTAACTGCTTTCTCTTGTTTTAGGGAGGAGTTGAAGAGGTTGGATCTGCTAAATTCATGCAGATATACCGAAGCCGAGAGGTCGGTCAATCATATATAACCTCTGTTGGAACCACCTTAATTGCTTTGGCTCATGCATTGTGGCTAATGATAAAGATCAGACCTCATGTGGTATTTCATATACCTTATACACGACACTCTCTCTATAAACTACTGGTCAAGTCCTGGCTTTTTCTCCTCTTACCCTTTTGCTTTGTTGGTTCTGTTATTTGTACTCTGCAGATTTTGTGCAATGGACCTGGAACTTGTATACCTCTTTGCGCAATTGCTTTCATCTTCAAGGTTTTATGTCCTTCATCTGCAAGTGTGCCATACCTCAATGTTCTTTTCCAACTTCTTAATAGATCATTAGGTTCCTCTTGTTAATTTACTAGTACAACAATACAGTTATAGGTCAGTAGCTTCCTCTTGTTAATTTACTAATATGATGGCGCAGAGTTGCAAACTCAGAAGGTGGTTAAGGATTTAAGTCTCTCTATCTCTACATTTTCCACTTAACTTTGACTGCTTTGATTGTTGATGGAGTCTGCTTTAATTATGTTCTATGTTACTTTCAGATTCTTGGAATTAGATGGTCATATATATTCTATGTTGAAAGCATTGCAAGAGTGAGGAGGCTTTCTTTAAGCGCACTGCTTCTTTACAAACTACGCATGGCTAATCAGTTATTTGTGCAGTGGCCACAACTAAAATCAAAATATCATCGAGCTCATTATGTTGGGCGTCTTATGTAACTCATTCATTTTTGCAGCTGTTCAAAGGTACTTCAATGTATAAATTTCAAGTTATTGTCATATATGTGTGGTTTATAGTAGCCCTTCTGATAGGTGTCTCTTTAATTTTAAGAAACCATGGTTGTCTTTGGGTGCAATCTATGAAAATTAGTCAGCATTGGCTAATTATTTAGAAATGTTTTCACACCACAAAGGAATAGCATGTTAACATTAGCGTAGAAATTAAGTTCTATCTCAAAGCACATTTTACTATGTGATTATTGCATGGAGATGCTTGTCTACAATGTTTGATTAGATACTATCCAGATTCTAACTCACCACCCAACAGAAAGAATGACAAACTGCACAGTTTTATATTTGATGGTTCTGACGTTGTAGCATCGAAACATAATGTATATAGACTGGAAAATTGTTAAACTAGTCCTGAATGATGCTTTATAAAACTAGCCGTGTAATTATATATGCTATACTCTGCAGGTTAGTCAGAGCGAAACTGCCTTTTTGACTAATTTCATTTCCATTTTTGGTAGAACATGACTAGCGTCTTGATTCAATCTTCTTAACTTATTTTAGGACTTAATGCATGAACAAAGCCAAGTTTTCCTGGTCACAAGCGCAATAAATTGATGAAAAAGTTGCATAAGATGGTCCATTATCAGTTATAATTAATCTAATGCGATTATTTTGCCTCTTTTTAAATTTTTCTGGGTTCAGGAGTTTTTTTTTTTGGGGGGGAGGGGCGGTTAATTTGAAGTTTAAGTTCAAACTTTTTCTGATTTGAAGAGATATCCTGAATGGCTCCCTCCCCATATCCTTTTCCATCTTGTTATTTAATTTCTTTCTGGGCCACACTTGTTCTGGAATTCATCAGCAAATTGATAAGAATGCTCATCACTCGTGGTCTAATGCATTTCTTTTTTCTGAAATTCAGTTTCATGAAACTTGGGCTATGACTTGCACGCCAATCATCTGGGAGGATGACTTGACTTACCGTGTATTTGATGGAGATGGTTCTATGATAAAATGTACAATTTGCAGGGAGAAAAAAATTAGCTCAGTGTTAGCTGTTCTTTGTACTCAATGGTGAATATTACTTAATGTGGCAGGGGAAGTTGACAGCAACTACCTTGGGGTTCCATCAACGGACAGCAAGTACACTGACGTATACTTTTTAGCCCTTAGTTCTTCTTTCTACAACTGCTTTATATACCAAAGCATCTTAATTTGGTATAACATTGTAAGAGGTGGAGGAAAAGGCAATGTGAGCATGGAAAATAGAAATAGGTTGTAGACATGTATACCACTCTGGGCAAAACTGGTGATTTTTCGAGAAGAAGGGGGCTCTTTGTGCTGATTATAGTGCGGTAAAAATTTTATTTGACACAGCTATTGACTCTTCTCTCATCAGTTATTTGTTGAATTTGATGCTCAGGAGTTTTTAAAGGATTTATAATAGAACTTTGACACGCAGCATATATCATTTTCAGTATTGAAAGGGTGGCAGAGAATGTTGATTAATATATGTGGTGCTGTAAAATATTTATAGAACTGAAAACAGTAAATCTTGTAGTGGTGGAGCTGAAAACTTAGTCATCAAGGTGCTAGTTAAATTCAAGACATTGGGATGTCCTGTGCTTCTTCCTACATTTACTCTTCAGGAGAATGTTAAATGCTTAAGGTAAAGAGTATGCTATAAGGAGATGACAGAATATGGTAGGATAAGTGAATTAGGGATTCATGGCCATTTTGAAAATTTGACTAGAATTTTGATTCATTACGCCAACTTAATTGGTTAAGATCTATTGATTATTCAAAAGGGGTTCTTTGATAAATGTTTGGGACTATCACTTGGACGTACCTGTAATTTTTCCAAACCCTAAGGAAGTAGACATCAGGAACTCAAATTGCATAAGGTACTTGGGAACTTTTAAACATGTATGTAAATAATCTAATTAGAATTCCTCAGATGCAAATGGGATACTTGATACACGGTCTGCTATTCTAATTTCTAAAGATTTTGACTATGATTTGGTCAAATTATAAGTCCATATGATAATTTTGCCAAAATTTAGGGGAGGTAAATGTCATTTAACTCAATTATTAACTATGGCAACCAGGTCAAGAGTTATTTAACCAATTATTACATGGGAACATGTAAGAGTTATTTACAGAGTTTTTAAGAATTGAAACTTATTAGTAATTATGGATTTGAAATATATTATATAAAAATGTAGAAGTTATAGATAAATATGGCACTGTTTTCTTTTTCCCATCTATTGGATATATTGTTAAAGGTAAAGTTAGGAGGAGGTCCTAAAAGTGACAAATTATTAAGTGCTAACTTTGCTATAATATGGATATATGCCTTGCTCTCTTTTGGTGTAGATTTTGTAAATGTCAATTTTGGAAAGTAATTACATACAATAATCAGCTATCTAAAAAAGTTACCCTTTGATAGATTTTGGATTTTGCAAATGAGAACGTTACAAAAAAAAAAAAGGTAATAGCACTCCACTTTTTGTTAATGATACTCTCATTATCATTTTTATCATATAATTATTATTTATTAGAATATATGATTAAAAAAGTGTCATTAATAAAAAATGAAGTGCAATTGTCATTTAAAAAAAATTGATTATTCAAAATCAGAATTTAACATTTGATCAACTGAGAAAGCGAATCCTTATACTATATAAGATTGAGTTTTTGGTCAAAGAGTAGGTTGAATTTCAACCGCATGGGTGGGGGCTTTTTGGGAATGTTAAATATTGTGTATTAGCCTAACAGCTTTAGGTGCAACTTCACAAAGCATGTATTTGGATATGTTTACTGAAATGACCCTATTTTAATACATTTAAAGTTCTCATTGATGAGCCATCTGAGTATTGATGGAATATGTAATGAGTGTGCAACCATTTTTGCCTGTTGTACATCCCATATATGCTTGTGTGTTGATGTAATTACCGAAATACCCCTTAGGCCCAATTATTCCTCTAAACGGACAAGTAAACGTTGCTTCTATGTGGGAGGGGGTGTCGTTGAAATTGTCCGGTACCTGAAACGTTCCAATGGTTGCCTAACCGGTATGGCTGTTAATGGTTTGGTCGGAACCCACTTCCTCATCTTTTAATCTGCATTTATGCCCCACGAACGTAGGTCCGTTACCCCCTTTCAGCTTCAGTTTCCCGTCGCCTCCCTTTACAGTGACCTGCTATGACGTTTCCTCTTCTTGGATTCAATTGCTTAGGTCCGACTTCTGTTAGCTAGATGAGCCACTGGTGTATGAACTCTACTCTGAAATTACCAATCATTTGTCTGTTCTTTTTAGACTTTGGATTGATCGCAAATTCTAGCATGATTGGTATTCGGCCTTTTTCTTTTCTGTGTAAGAGTTTTAATTAATTTGCCGAATGTGATTTGCATTTTTTTGGTTTTCAATTGGTGAAGAAAGAGTAAAGATGCCCATTTTTGTTTCGAATTTAAGCTGCATTTCTGCTGCTTGGTACTTGGGAATAATTGTTTTAGGAATTTAGGAAAATGGAAACTTTTGCAGAACTTTGAATAAGCATAATCCCATTTCAATTTTCGAAGCCTCGTATGGTGCCTCAAAGGTATGATCACAGACTCATAGCAATGTTGGAGGGTATAGTGATTGTGAGTTTGAACTCTAATTTATTCATGATTCTGGGAACTTTTTTCATAATTTTGATTGCCATTAGGAGTTCATGAAAGGTGTGGTTGGTGCAAGGTCATCTTCTGCATTCTTTAGGTTATTTCGCTTTTTGGTAGTATCGAATTTATGGGGTTCAACAGCTGAAGTTTAACAATTGATAAACTTCAGGTTTTCCTTTTTCCTTTGTAGTTCAAGAGTTAATCAGTTATTAGACAGTGAAGTTCTTAGTTCACCACTTTTGCAGTTCAGGGTTTTTTCTATGTTTGCTATGAAGAAATTATTTTATCTCAAGTCATGTTGCAGCGGAAATGGAACTATTTGCTTTGACATTTTTCACTGATCAAACATTTTCTGCATCAAAGTGGTTTGGTAGCTCCTTTTCAGCCTCTTTTCTGCTCAGGAAAGAAAATTTATTAAGGGAAGGGTGGTATTCATTGCATATTAACTGGATTTCTGTTCGGTGACAGTTGCTCTTCATTTCATCTGGTCTTTGGTAGTAATTTTTAGCACCTTTTCTTGCTTTTTTTGCTTTCTAATGCAAATTTTAATTTTTACAACCGTGGTTTCCATTCATTTTATTTAAATATTGTTGTAAATGTCTTAATGGTGGTGAATGGATTCTTTGTAGGTAATTTTTCCTGAAGTAATAGATGTTGACATGGATGACGACTATGAGGATATTATGCTTTTGGATACAGAAGTGGACACAAAGAGGAAGGGCAAGGTAACTATAAACTTTTGTTCGCAAAATGTTGCTTGGTACAATATTAATTGGATTTGTGAGTCAGCTGACTCCAATATGGTACTTCTTGTTTGCAGACATGACTCTAATATGGTAATTTTGAGAGTTTGATGGCGGTTTTTCCATGACTTGCATTTTAAATTTGAATTCATTATATGGTTGGTATTCCTGTTAGAACTTGGTTGTATTTTATATATCTGCAGATGTCATAGCGAGAGGGGGTTGTTTTGGCCAATAATGGGCCAAGCATTAGTTCATGGTAAATTGGTGAAGGTATTACTAATGTTGTTGTACTTATCATAAATATTTGTCCGTACACCCTTTGCGGAACTTGCTGCATCTAATTATTTGTTTTCGGGAACTTCCTGATTCTAATATTGGAAGACTCTTATGTTGTTTGTCTTATAATCATACCTGCTTCTAATTATTTATCGCAACGTACTATTCTCGCAATGTATTATTATTTGTCTAACCAAAAAACTTTCTTCAACCACAGGCACCAAACACCCGCGCGATGCGCGGGCACTCCTCCCCTAGTAAAAATAAATAGTTAACAGTATATGGTTAGCCTTCACCTCCTTTAGGGCTGGGCTACTGCAGCTTAGGTTGCCTAACTCTATAGTCATTGGACTGAGCCTTAATTCATCAGAGATCACACGAATTTAGGCCTCAATTTTGGACTCGTTTGCAATGTCAATCGAGTTTGGACTACACCAAGCTCAACCATTATTGCTCGGTTCAGAAATTATGATCTATTTTTTATTTTCTTTGTAAAATAAGATACTAGGGCCTTGCAACAACAAAGGAAAAATCAATGGTCATTTTAGGAGATCATTTCCTCAATTTATATCCCATAATAATAATGGTGCTTTCAAATGATTAAAATTCTAACTTTTTTTTTCGGAGACGACAACTATAGTATATTCTAATCTATCCTACACTATGAGAGGGGTTGGACCTAAGAAGGTTCAGGGATAATCCAGAGGGGATTGAACCACCACCGGACCAAACAGGTGCATCACCACCGGATTAAAATTGTAACTTGGGTTATAACATTTTGCTCTCATGAGCTTGCGGGTAGTCGCACTTTGTCAGTTTGTCCTCTTGAATAAAACCAAAAAAAAAAAAAAAAAACACTTTGCACCCTTACCCTAGTAAATAATAGGTCCTCAAAACATGTGAAAATGTTCCTTTTAGTTTTGCTCTTAGTATTACTCACACTTTGTTCCTTTCAGCCAAAACAAATGTACACTTTGCTTTAATAATTAGCAACTCTATATGTAATATATTGAACTAATAAGAAAGTTATAATATAATTTTAATATTTACAACTAACATACTTTATGCTAAAACATTATTAATGAAAAGTATCATATATATAGTTCTTCAAAATAAACTTTCTATAATATTTCTTTATAATGTAACTTTTGTATTTTTTAAGAAAGAATTAAAACCATTTATAGTTAAAAATGTGCTATAAATAATCCCATATGCCATAATATCTTTTGCAATATTTAAAATTAACCTCAAAATCTTTAACCTTAAAGAATAAAAAATGAGTTATGTAAGAATTTAATAAATTTGATATTAACAAAACATGTTGACAAAACATTATCAACAAAAAACTGAAAATCACTTGTGAAAAACTAAGCATCAGAAGATAGTGTTTAATATAAGTTTAAATATAAAAATTAACAATTAGGTGTTAATTAACCTACAAACTGTAAATATGTTTTTAAATTACAATATTTGCTCCAAGCGTAACAAAAGGTATGTGTAACAAAACATTATCAACAAAAAACTGAAAATCACTTGTGAAAAACTAATCATCAAAAGATAATGTTTAATATAAGTTTAAATATAAAAATTAACAATTACGTGTTAATTAACCTACAAGCTATAAATATGTTTTTAAATTACAATATTTGCTCCAAGCGTAACAAAAGGTATATGTATTTTGTTGATATCAAATTTATTAAATTATTACATAACTTTTTTTTTCAAGGTTAAAGATTTGAAAGTTTATTTTACATATTTCAAAAGATACTATGGCACATAAAATTATATATAGTACATTTTTCTCTGTGGAAGTTTTTAATTCTATCTTGAAGAAAACTTTAAAAAATACATTGTAGGAAAATGTTAATAGTAAAGTGATTATATAGAAAGTTTATTTTAAAGAACTACATATCGATACACACACACATACATACTTATATACACCTATATATATATATATATATATATATATATATTTCTATGTGTGTCTCTGGTATTAAACTCGATTAAGTATAAATTTATATTTTATATAATTTAAATAAGAGGCAAAATAAACATTTCATATTAATAAAAATAAAAAAACATATACATATATGTATATATATGTGAAGCTCGATGAGATCAATTAAGCTCGATAAGCTTTCAAGCTTTAGATGCTAAATTCGAGCTTGACTCGTCAAGTAGGTCGAATTGTTTTGATTCGAGTTCAAACTTAGTCAACACAAGTTTTATTTCGAATTTTGACTAAGTAAGCTCGAGCTACTCGATTAATTTCGACTCATTTGCACCCGTAACCCACCATCTTATAAGTTTTAGTTGTTAACCTTGGTATTGATATTAAATATGATAGTTATCAACCTCGGTGTTGATAGATCAAAAATGACTATTGATGAAGAAAATTCAAATTTAAAGCAGTTGATAAATTAAAAGACAACAAAGTGATTTTTTTTAAACTCTTATCCTCCCTCTGTTGACTAGTAATTTAATGCAAGACTACCAATATAAGAAATTTTATGTAAATCAATTCACCAATTGCAATGGTGGCAAGGAAGTTAATACTATAAGTGAAAGGATAATTGATGAACGCATGAAAAGGAAAAGGGAAAATCTCCAATTTAGTCCTCGAACTATTTCACTAAAGCCGATTTGGTCCCTTAATATTTTATCGCATGCATTAAGTCCTTTAACTAAAATTCTTGTGCCAATTGAGGACCTATACGGTGTCACCACCCAAAACATATGTTTCTGTATCCAAACCAACGGCGAGGCAGGGGCTTTTTTGAAAGTAAAAAATACGATTTTTCTACTGGAAGCAAGATTTTCTGCGGGAGTTTGAGGACTAAATCCAGCCACAACTACCATTGCACTTGATGACCCAAGCTTGCAATCAACTGATCCACCACCAGTACTGAAACCGAGCTCCCCAGTCACAACCACTTCTATGCTCAAAGATCCAATCTTGAAATCAAAATGGTATCACCATGCATGGGTGGCAAGTGGATGCACGACTGTGCTAGTTTCTCTAGCCAAGTCGGTCACTGGTGCAGCTGATTCGGGCATATGGCTACAGCCCATTTTAGCAGGGCTAGTCGGCTACGTGCTGGCAGACCTTGGCTCTGGAGTCTACCACTGGGGCATTGATAACTACGGCCATGAAAACACCCCGGTTTTTGGTAGTCAAATTGAAGCATTTCAAGGCCATCACAAATGGCCGTGGATCATCACAAGGCGCCAATTTGCTAACAACTTGCATACTCTAGCTCGAGCTGTTAGTTTCACAGTTCTCCCTATAGACCTTATCTTCAATGATCCTGTGCTGCATGGTTTTGTTGGTGTCTGCTTAGGTTGCATCATGTTTAGCCAGCAGTTCCATGCCTGGGCTCACAGTACAAAGAGCAAGCTTCACCCATTGGTGGTGGCACTGCAAGATGCTGGAGTGCTGGTATCTAGATCAATGCACGGAGCTCATCACCGTCCTCTATATGACAGCAATTACTGCATCGTAAGTGGCGTTTGGAATGAGCTTTTGGATACATACAAGGTTTTTGAAGCCCTTGAAATGATCTTGTTCTTCAAGCTGGGAGTAAGACCACGGTCCTGGAGTGAACCTAGTTCCAGCTGGACAGAAGAGACAGATACCTCATCTCTAATTGCAGAGTCATAATTCAATTTTTTTTATTACTTATTCTTTTCTGCATGCTTTGGATGAAAGCATTCTCACAGCAAAATGGCTGCTGTTGATGGATCCTTCTCCACTGTAAAGTAATTATTGATTAACCAGAAAAAATTAATCAAACACAATTCAATTCTCTTGAAACACCATCCCCCTCCCACCCCCCTTCACGGGGCCTTCTTTCGAGAAAAAAAAAAAAACTTTTCCAGCTGCATCAAATACCTTGCAATGGTATCTTGCTTTCGGTAGAAAATTGTACTTTTTACTTCCAAAAAAGCCCCTACCTCGCCGTTGGTTTGGGTACAGAAACATATGTTTTGGGTGGCGACACCGTATAGGTCATCGATTGGCACAAAAATTTTAGTTAAAGGACTTAATGCATGCGATAAAATATTAAGGGACCAAATCGGCTTTAGTGAAATAGTTTGAGGACTAAATTGGAGATTTTCCCAAAGGAAAAAGAAAAGAAATCTAGACAGTCCATTGACATAACGTGATAACCTTCTCGTTTCTATTTGCATTGAAGGAAAGGAAGGGAAACAAATGAAAAGGCTACAAAAGGTTACCAATAGAAAAGAAGAGGAAATGCCACCAGAGGAAAGTGGTTTCCACTATTTTTTTTTTTGGTTAAGTATAGAAAGAAAAGTAAGAATAAATTAGATTTGTTGTTTGGTTTAGGGAAGGAAAAGAAAGGAAAGAAAAGCGTCAGCAGGAAAGTGGTGGGAATTAAGAAGGGAGAAGGGGCAGGGGAAATTTGAACAGAGGAACTCTAATTATTGGGATCTCAATTTTAATTACTAAATAAAGGCCTCCTCAATAAGCATTAGTTACTAGATAGAACTTAAAAAAACGAAAATTTAAATTATTTCATTTAATTTGGTTCCTTCGCTATCCGTTTCTGGTCATAAAAATAACCATTTTCATTTCCTTTCCTTGCTCAAAATTCAGTCCAGACAAGAAATATTAAAGCTCTCCAATTCTTCTCATTTCCTTTCCCTCACATTCCTTCAATTCCCTAATATTCATTATATACAATTATATCTAATTGTAAGTTTGAGCTGAACTGAATTTGGCCCAAAATTCCACTATATGTGTGAGTTAGGCATGAGTCTCATAATCTGAAACCCGAAAATCTTATTTGTTTAGGACAATCCTAGAAATGGAGAATTGAGAAATGTGAATACAATGAAGTTGTGTATAATATATTGGATTAATCTTATATATACTGTCAGTGTATACACTATCACAATTAGATATCTGACACATGTATACAATTTGAATTTGAAATTTAAAATTTGTTCATGTGTCATGCATCCAACTGTGATAGTGTATACATTAATAGTGTATATAAAAATTATTCTAATATATTAGTTGGAGAAGTTTAAATGGCATAGGTTCATAATTAATTTATAGCTATGTGGATAAGATTGATATGTTTTCTTCTTTTTTTTTTTAAATCATTGCATTCGAACTATTTTATCCTTTTTAATATGAGTACTAAAGAAAATATTTAGAAATCCAACAAAATTGAGTGCAAAATAGGTTCAAATTCAAACCAACAAATATTAAAAAAATTAAGATAAAATAAGAGCAAAATTGAAAAAGAACAAAATGCCAACAAAAATACGTACAACCGTCATTATCCTACTAAGAAACTCGGTGAAGTCATGGTCGTATAAATCCAACTGGGTCCATCTACCATTAACTCCCATACGGACAAGATTTTCATGCCAACTGTGCCCTTCCATCTGCCTATAATCACAACAGTGCCCTTCCATCTACCAATAATCACAACAGTGCCACTGATGCTTACTTCTTACTTCCTCTGCATGCAGACAGCCGCTCTGTCCTCTCCCGAAAAACTCTCCCCTTCCTCGTTGCTGTCACCATCAATCGCTCCCAAATTTCAGTGCATGATTGTGTGTGAGGTCTTCCGTCGTCTTTTCGATCATTTTCAGGTACAATGCTTTGGTCTTCACTTCGCAAAATTTCAACTTTTTACTGTTGCTAGTAATTCATTAGAGCTCTGTTGTTGGAGTGGGTGAGGAAAGATGGGATTTTTTTGGATTGTTTTTTTGGCCGTGTGAGTGAAATATGAAATTTTTTGAACTAGCGAATTCTTTTGTTGTTTTCTTTAGTTTGGAATGAGTAATCATAGTTCTGCATTGCTGAATTGTTTGATGTTGCGTTTATGCTATCAAGGCTGCCTCGATGATTGATATAATTGGGGATTTTTCTGCCTTTTTTTTTTGCCTTTACCGTTTGCTTTTTTGGATTTTGATTTTTTCCAGCAGTTAAATTTGTGCATGCTTGTGAATTATGTGCAAATGTATAAGTGCACGTGTAAAATTATCTTTTTTTTTTTATCTTTAATTTTGTTTTTCTATGTCTATTTTAGATACAAATGTTTTTACGTGTGCGTGTGTATGAAAGATGGTGGGAATTTTTTGCCATGTATTCTTATCATATGTGTGGGTATCAATTATCAAAGTTGGTTGGGTCCTTGGAAAAATGTAAATGTGTGCTTCTGTTCTTGCATTAGAGATGGTGGTGAGGCACATCTTATTATATGGAGAGAGTGTGTGTGTGGGCTTGGAAGATTGCTGAGTTCTTGAAGAGATACAAGTGTATGTCTCTCTACGTGTAATTAAATAGGTGACAAAATTTTTAAATATGCATATTTGTAATGTGTCTGCCCATGCGCGCATGTTTATGTGCTTCAGAGATGGTGGAGAATTTTCGCATATATATTGGCAATGCATATGCAAGAAGATGTATCATATGCATATAATGTATCACTTGTGTGCGCACCTTTATACTTGCTACAAATGAATTAACTTATCTGGCTTAAATTATTCAATTTTCTGATATTTTAGGGATGAGATTTGTTATAAAAAAATTAGATCGGGGTAATATTGATTTCAAATGTGGGGATGCTTCAATTGACTGTCGAATTTTTCCACTCATCCATGGCCTTATTCTAGTAAAAGTCAAACAAATTTCTTTCTTATTTCTGTTGATATTCTTCTGGTATCTTTTGTCATGTAACTGTTGTCATCTTTTCTTATTTTTTGTTTCTAATTTTTGCATCCTTAATAGACAAAGGTCTAGTTAGAGCATTTGCTGTGGCTATGGATGAATTAGTTCTTCTTTTGTACGTTTTGTCTGTTTTCCTCTTTTTTGTGTAATTCCCATCTATTCTTGTTAAGGGAATGATTTTTCTAATGACAGCCGCCTTATTTGATTATTTATGTACATGTCTTCTTTGTTCCCTTATACAATGCTACATGTACGTAACATATTTACCATTCAATCTAATGTGAAAAAAGTTGAAAGCTGATGCGCAAAAGTCAATTTCATTTGCCATGTTTTAATATTTCATCTTTGCATATGCAACCCAGTATTGAGCTCGCTAATTAGATTCTTAAGGAGAATAATTTTGGGATGGTTTATAGGCCAAAATTCCTAATGGAACAAGTCTGGGGAAAGTGTATAACTTACAAGGATCTTCTTCCCTAATGCTACAGAGCAATGGTACCATTGGGGTGGGTAGACACTTCTTGCAGTTGATCAACACCTTCTCCGTTACTGTTAACAACTCATCCATTTTGTTCCCCATATCCTTTCTTGCTAGATGATATTTCTGCCTAAATATTCAGTATTTGTTTTAAACATATGGGAATTAGAGGTGTTCTTCAATTAGTAGCTCTTCCAATTACAGTATGGTACTACTAGTTTCCATTTAGTACTAAATAAAAAAGTTGAAATGATACCTGGGGAATTCATTCCAGTAAACTAATATGTAAGATGGAGGAAATGAAAGCTATGTTCAGAAGTAAACAGGTCACCAAATCTAAGATGCTGTTGTTTCACATGATTTCTTCTGGAGCTTCAACACTGTATGCAACTGAAAAAAACATTCAAACACAAAAACAAAAGAAGCATTCTAGAAAACTGAAACTCCTAACATGCTACATAAACCAGGACATACTGCTGGATTTAGACAACTTTATTCCAACTTTTAGCTGTGAGACCTGCTTTTGTTTTATCTTTGCTGTTTTCAGAAGATAACTTGAGGTTGCTCACCATATCTGATTATTTGGATGAGACTTGCCTTACATATCTATTGTTTCCAAACTGCTGCATGAGATGGTAAACTAGCCCTCACGACCCAGAGGACAAAGCTTTTCTCAGTATATGCTGAGTATCATAATTAATGGTGGAAACACTATAAGAGAATTCATGAAATGAATGCAATGTTTCAGAAATATTCCATCTAGAAGAACTCAGAATGAGACAATGGAAAGCATGAAAGTTTGCTTTTAACCAAAGACTCAGTTTTAGATTAGACTCTCCAACTGTGAAAATTAGACAGGAGGGGAATGCCGGCCAATGACTTGGATGTATAATCTTCATGCTATCAAGGTATTATATAATCTGCATGCTAGCAGGATCACTGTTGCGTGGGATGAACTATCTTGTCCTAAGTTAATGCTGAGATGGCTTTTTAATCATCTTTCTTCTTTGAAAAATCTGGATGTGTATACTACTGATATTTCTTTATTTACAGATTCAACAACAGATATCTGTTGGAAACATTTTCTCTGTATCACCAAAATATTTTATCATCATATTTTCGTACTCATATTGCAGGTCGAAATTGACTAAGACTATGGATTCTTCTCTCTGGGATCCACCAATTTGTGAAGGTTGCTCTGCCTTGTTATTTTTTTAGCTAAATGATTCAAGTTACTACTGGTGGTTGTTTAGACTGAAAAAATTACTGGAACTCTGTATAGATTCGAATTTTGCAAGATGGAAAATTTCTATTTCACTAAAGCTGACTTCTTATTTTTGTTTGTGTAATTTTTGGTTACAGATGACAGTGCTGATTTTAAAGGAAATTGGCAGTCTGATTTCTCCTCTGGTGTGGGGTGCGGTAAGTTTATCCCCTTTACAATGTTTGCTAATCAGTTTCTTTAGGGACTTTTTTTAGACTGACTTAAGGTCCCCTCTTTTCCATTATATGTGTGTCATAGATGTCATGGAAGAAGATGCCATAAATGAAAGGTGTTGTATCGAAGTGCTGAAAAAATTGATACCTAAGGCTGATGCCGAGATAAAGGAACTTGAGGAGAAATTATATTTTTTTCAGGCAAGTGGCTTTGGAAGATGATGCTTGGGCTAAGATATGCTTTGATACTTTGACAGAGAGGACCAAGGTGCTAGATATCTCGATTCAGAGATTGAAGAATGAAAAAGTGCAACAGCAACAAGGACAGGCGTCTAGTTCCCAAACACATGGAGATCCTGCTCAGAATGAAAAACAACAAACAGAAAATGAACTAAACTTTTGTTTCCAAACAGATGGAGATCCTGCTCAGAATAAAAAACAACAAACAGAAGATGAATTGGATGTTTGTTTTCAAACAGATGGAGATGCTGCGAAAATTGAAAGCCCACAAACAGAGAAGGACCTTGATTCTCACATCCAAACATGTAAGGAACCTTCTCAGAACCAAAAAATACAATTGGAACATGAGATGCGTGTTCTTTGCCAAACACATCTAGAACCTGCTCAGATTGAAAACCTGCAAGCGGAACATGAGAGGGATTTTAATTTCCAAACAAATGGAGATCCTGGTCAGGATGAAACACTACAAATGGAACATGAAATGGGTGTCCCTCACCATAAACATGGAGAACCTGCTCCGAAACTGAGTGAAATACTAAAAGCTCTTCTGGAAAAGTACTACTTTCCAAACAGAGATAAGCAGGTTTGTGTAATACCTCAATTTTATTCTGTTGCTCTGCTGCCCCACTAAGCAAGTTGGCATGGTTAATTGATTAGACATAGTTTTTCATATTACCCTCTACTATCCCCTGGTTTTTCTTGTTTGTAAATAAGTGCAATAGTTGATGTGAAATGAAGCGGCTGAAAACCTGTTCTGGATTATTTCTGGTCATGTCACTTTTCAGAATATGTATAAATTTCCTATCCAATACCTGAAGATATTTGAGACCTTAGCTGCTAAATGCTTCCTACCATGTTCACTGGTATTAAGCATCTCAAAAGCCAGATAGATGTATGACTGAAAGAGTATTATCGGGTGAGGTATTTGAGAACTTATTCAAAGTAACTTTCAGGGAAAGAAAGCCTTTTTTAAGAAGTAAGGAAGTAAAACAGCTTCATCGATTACATGAATTAGATCAGGTGAACAAATCACTTTTCGCTTCCTCTTGTTCATCACGTTTTCTGGGGAATAATGGTATGGGCTATTGCGGATTTAAATTATAATCATGACTTTGCATGCCAACGTGATGTACGCTAGTTGAATTGTAGTTTGTTCTTTTAATTTAACATCTTCTGCACTATTTTTATATGGTATTGCTGGCAAATGTGATGTCAAATACACCATCTTTGCCGATATGTATCACTGGACATTTGATGTCGACTTGGTGCTTGGAATTTGTTGTGTGTATTATTTGTTTCTTTTAAGACCTCATTTAAGTAACAATCACTTTTCGCTTCCTCTTGTGAGAAGCTCACCGCTCTCCAGTCCACAGATGAGACCGGCTTGAGCAATGCTGAAGCAATAGCCTGTGTTGCTAAATCCTTGGAAGAGATTGCTGAACCTTTTAATCCGGAAGTTTCAGAGGATGCGGAAGAGAAAGACCAGGTAAAGACAACCTCTTTGCATTATTTTGCAGTTCCTAGCATGGCTGCCCTGCGAAATCTGTCAAGTGCTAGATTTGAATTCGCAATTCTAACTTGTGACTCGTGTAGACTACAAGATTTCCTTTCTCTTTGTTACATTTTCATATTGGTTTTCTTCAAACAATGATCAGAATGGAGATACTACAATCATCAACTCATTCCCAAATCTTTCTGAACATGCAAGTGAAGCATCCACCAAGAGAAAAATGATGGAGATTGATTCAAGCGGAATACATGATTCAACGACCGAGGCAGAGAAGAGGATGTATACCCCAGACATTCAGAAGGTACCTACCAATCGGTCGTCAAATTAGGAATCAATTATTATAAATGTACAAATTTCTTTTGACTTTACTGCTCTCATACAACAAACAGGAAGCAACTGCTATGATGATGGATACCAGTGCGAATGCCTTGAGCTACATAGCTGGTTCAAGCAGTGGAACAGTGGGCTGCAATCTTTCTGAAGAAACAAGCGGGGCAGTCACAGTACAGAATTTCAGAATTAAAAGCACTAAGTTGAAGCCATCTCCAAATCCCGCTGAAACCACCATTACAGAAACTGATATGGTATGAGATGTTTCTTATGTACTCGAACTGATAAACAAGTTAGGCCTAATCATTTGTGAGACTCTTGGTTTCTGGTTTCTTTAGTTTGATGTAAGCATGTACTATACCTTTTTCCAAGCTGAGGAGGCGACAGTAATGTATCCCTTTCGAGCACCCTCATATCGTTTAACTCACTGAGACGTGACTTATCAGTTGTACCTGTTATTATATTGTGAATAAACATATCTTATAATTACTATATTAATACTAATTCTTCTGAATTCTATTAGTTACTCTGCTTGAGAATTGAAATTCTCAGTGTTGGTCGAAATATCGATATATCACATTTAAATATCTAAACGAGGATGTAGAATATATGCACCATTTGCAGAATGAAATTATGTGCGTTAATGTATTTTTTCTTTATCTTTTCTTGATTTTTTTTTTGTCTATTGCTTTTGTATTCTGATTCAATAAAGAAATAATTTTTTTCCGTAAAATTACTTGTTAAAATCCTAACGAATAAAGACTTTTGGCAAAAATGGGATTTTGGGTTTTCACAAATTTTCCCCCCTACAAAGTATGAGGAGGATTCAATATCTACACGGTAAATTTTCATTTCGGAGATGATTCTTATATGACTAAGAAACCGTGTTGCATCTTCTTTTCTTTTCTTTTCTTTTTTTTTTTCAGAGCATCTTCCAGCTTTCAGATATCACTTCAGTTTGCATGACAGATCCTGTAGATCGGAAGGTTAAAGAGGTTGATATAACCAACTCGAAAGAAGCCGAATTTCCCCTCCTAATGAAGCAAGAAGATTGGTGGCTTTTTGATTTCGAATGGGCACTTGGAGAATCATCTTCAGAGGTGTTCAATAGCACGACCAAAGAGCCATTGCTGAAGGAGAGACAGAAGCCACAACTGTTGAATCAAACACATCATATTGAAGGAGTTGGAGCAGAATCATTCACGTCAAACTCCTTGAAGTCAGGGATTACCGAACACAGAGACAGGCCCTTCCCCATGTTTGAGTTGGGACTACTTCCAGAATCGTCCCTTGGTATGGAAATGGGGTACAAACCCTCCACTATGAAAAGTTTCAAGAGGATCCTTGATGAGAATAATTCTATGAACAAAAAAATAAAAGAGGAGACCCGTATAGACTTCAGTGGAGAGAAAAGTTGCAATGTTGTTTCGGCTTGTCAGTCACCAGGGACAAGGCAGAAATCTGTGCTCCCCCCATTGATCAAGAAAGGCGAAGAGTTGGGCAATCTCCAAGTCACTCGGACGATGCAAGAGGGAAGGCTGAAAGGTTTGGTCAAGGAGGAAGTCGATCGGATCTCCAACTTTCATGCAGCGAATGAATTTGGAGTTAAGAAGCCTCTCAAGTTACTCTCTTGTACAACATCCGTGGCCGCAATGAATCTCGAGTTTTTGTCGATGGCTCGACTCAGAGCCATGGCAAAGGAACGCAACCTCCAAAGGTACTGTAAACTCAACAAAAGTGACTTGATCAAGCTTCTTAATTTCCCACCTCCAGCCCTTTAATTTCCCTTGTGATTGCAAACATACTCGGTTATTATAGAAGCCGCATGAACTTATTTTTGCTTCGATTTTTTAGCCATTTTACAGAAAATGCCATTATAAACTTTAAGAATGTGTAAGCGTGACTCATCTGGATAGAATTTTGATGACTTTGGGTACTCTGTTGGTTTCTTTTCTCCGTGGAGCTTGACATTTGACCGGGCCATAATGTTGCTGGTGATTTAACTGCATATGGATATTATTATTCACGACAGTGCACTCTTGATAGCAGTATTCTGTGAAATTGCACACTTTCTGTGGTTATAATTGAACTGCACGCAGGAGGCAATTCAGCAGATTATGTGGTGGCAACTCCCCCAACTGTTATCAGCAAATCTATTGAGTTGGCTTATGATAAGTAGCAGTTGCAAAAGCAACTCTTTTCGTGTTTGATAAATCACCAGCAGCTACAGAAAAACCAGGGGCACCACCTTTTTCTCTCAGACCGATCTTCTAAATTGTTTAGCAGTATCAAAGCCATCACCGTTTTCCCTCAAGGATTGATACACAGTCAGCACTTGCTCTCCTTTAGCTTTCAGAAGGTATCTGATTCTGGATGAATTCCATGTTACAGCTTAAAAGACAAATTTACTGAATGAGGGTATTGTCAGGATTGGGAGTTTTCTACTGAGTGATGAATTGGGCGTTTACCTTATCATTTTGAAATCAAAGGCCAAAACAATCCGAGACTTGCCTCCGTTTAGTAGTCCAAACAGAGACCATTTGCAGGTACACAAATTTGAAGAAAGCTAAAAAAATAAACCATTGGAGTTTATCTGCTGCTTTTGATTATGGTACACTTTCAGGCCACAAAATGGTATATCATTCTTCCCTGCAAACAACAATAAAACACAAGAAATCAAACAAACAATTCTTAGAAAGAAAAATAAAACACAACAAAGTTTAGAAAAAGTTTTCAAGTTTTGGCACTTAAATATTTTCCTAATCTCTCAACCTATCCCCTATCTAGACTTATCCAGAACTAAGAAAAGTATCTCTCTTCAGAGGCAGAATCTAAAACTCGCCTTTCTGAAAGATTATGGGCAATGCCAGAACTTTACAACGCACAACGGTCAAAAGTAACAAGATAGAAATAGAAAGTTGGTGATTCTCTTCTCTTTTTCCTTCTCTCTCTCTCTCTCTCGATCTCCCCCCACAGCCCACCCCCTCCTCCTCCTTCCCCAACCCCCCCCCCCACCCAAAAACCTCCACTTCCCACCAAAAGAAAAATATCCCAAAAAGAATTCTATATTCAGATGCTGAACCTGGACATATATCATATCAAAATTTGAAGTACTCTATATAAGATCTACTTACCAATGAAACAGGGCGGGCATTATAACCACATTGTCTCAACATTAATAATGTGTCACAAAGCATAGAAGTTTGTCTATATGCCCAATATCAGAATAACTAAACCAAAGAGATCCATGTAGGAATGCACTAAATTACCCAAGGCACAAATTCCAAGTGATATTACAATGAGTGCTACAATTAGAAAGAAAATTGCACACGACAACTTCAAGAATTATCTAATGAGACAAAAGAGAGAGCAGACAACACTCATTTCAGTCATCTTCCTCCATGATCATGGCTCCAAACAAACAGTGAGTCCATCTGTCACTGACCTGGAACCAGACTTGCTTTGGAAAGGTCTACATTTACTATATCCATTCCCGACAGATAAACTAATTTCTTACCTGCGTTACTTTTCCTTAATTTTCTCTGATCTATCATTTAGAACTAATTCGAATTCGATTTTAGCAATCGAAAGAGTCAAACATCCACCTTTATAAACCAGGCAAGAGTCATAGGCTGACATTCAGAGCATTACTCTACTCAAATCCCTATTTACGGAAAATCTACAAGTGTTGCACTGAAAAATTAACATCTTCTCCACGAACCTTATTAAATCAACCCCAAACTTTAATAAATTAATAAATCAACCCCAAATTTTAGCTGTCATTCAGACACATGCAAATCAGAAAGTAGACTTAAGAACTCCAAGTTATCATGATTCATGTATATATATTAGAATTTAAAATTTATATAATTACAGGTTACTGAAAACTCTGTGCTTGGTGGTCCTGCCACTGCAGAATTTAAGGACCACATGGATGCAACCTTGAGAGCCAATTCCCATCCTTGAACATCTAACACTCCATTTCTTGATATCAAATAAGTAGCTAGGAGGTGATAAATGTCTATTTGTACAAACAAAGATGTTTCTGTGCTTGTGAAGCACACCAGAGATTTCAAACTATCTACTACTCTTTTCTAACAAGAAGTTAACTGTACTATAATCGAAATGATTATCAATTCATTTATACCACATCAAAATACTATTGTTGAATGCGATTGGAAAGAATAAATGGCATAATTGAAATGGAGAGAGAACCAGTCAAAGAGTTAAAGACTACTAAGCTGAAATGTGAAACATGCTGTTAACGTCACATAATGTCAAAAATCTACTGAGCTGACTGAGCAGGTAAGGCAATTACTTTGCTTCCCTAGAAGCATGACAAGAGGAGGTCATTCAAGCAGTTTTATGCTTTGTGAGTGACAAAAGACAGAAGGCAACAGTCAACTAGGGCATATAAAGAAAAAAGGTGGCAGAGATTACTTTGAAAATTCAAGCTTTAACATGGCATCTCTTAACTTGTAAGAAGCCATTTTAGTAGTTAGGATAGGCTTAACCTAGGGCCTACATTTACAAATTTTATGTTGAACCTTCTTGGCACTTAGATTTTAAGTTTGGCATGATATTCAGTCAGAAAGAATATTTATGAACTTTGCTATCTTAACAAGAATTGTGTGGTTTTGGTATCTAGGGACCAAGGTTCTAAATTAGGAATCAGTTTCTACAGTGAAAATGCCCCAGTCAAAACTCAGGTTGGAGAAAATATCTAGCCAAGTAGGAAAATGCTTAGAAGCCTGTGACAAGGTAATTCTCATCCAAAGAAATTGCAGATTTCAATCTAACAAATGGTCCAAACTGGAGATGCTGCAGACATTTAGTGTATTACAGAGTAGGTGATACGATTTAGTCTTAGGTCCAATACTGGACGCTTTCTCAGAATAGTTTCTAGAACTTCCTTATTCCTCCATATTCTTGTGAATTCTATGCAGTTTCATCATTTTCTGAGCCCTTGAATAGAGGTTTACAATGAACGTGCATGCAATCAAGAATCAGGTGCGATGCTGGATGGTTTCTAGGAAAAATCTCTAGAAATTCCTTGTTCCTCAAATTTATTACATTTATATCCCTTTTGAGAACTTGACAACATTCTATTGCCATTTTTTGCATGATCTAAACACGAACCAGTTTTATGAGACACCTTTTGGAGTGCCAACAAATTTCTGCTGCATCAAAAAATGTTCCTATTAGGCACACCCTTCTTAAATCCTACTTCCCCCAGGGGAGTTTATGCTTGAAGGCTTGCAAGGATCTTTCTGATGAAGCTTATTTGAGGTTTTTCAATAAACTTCTCATTTGCAGGGGTAAAGACTTTTAACCCACTAACTAAATTAAAATAATCAAACTGGAAGTG
Source organism: Coffea eugenioides (assembly GCF_003713205.1). Classification (NCBI taxonomy): domain Eukaryota; kingdom Viridiplantae; phylum Streptophyta; class Magnoliopsida; order Gentianales; family Rubiaceae; genus Coffea; species Coffea eugenioides. The sequence goes on from NC_040040.1 coordinate 17,046,578, forward strand.
TAGAAATTCAAAAGTATCCTGGAAATGTAATATATTCCAATTCAAGAAATCTAAGATATTTAATTTGCAATATAAGACTTTTCAAAGTACACAACTCCCCCAAATTAACTTTTTATGCCATTTTGGCAATTGTATATATTCCATTTCAAGAAAGTGGGTATAATCTAGCAATAAAGAAATAGCTCGATTTGAAAGTGAAGTTATTTAAAAGAATAACTAATTAATCATGTAAGTAGAAGGGACAAAACAAGAGTGGGGCTGCATGGGACCAACCAAGTTCCCTCCATTCCAAGTAAATAGGTTAATATCCAGATAAAACTTGAGAAACTAAACTCCAACACTACTCATCAGCATGAGCTACACATCATTCTCCCCCATCACCACAGTACAACCACCCAGAAGCAAAAAGTTCAGCTTTTCACCCCAAAGGGATGTTTACAGCTGGTTAAGTGCAGTCCCCAGGCATGCAGTTCTATTCTCCGTATAAATGATAAAAAGGACACTGCTAATCTAGTAAATAAATGGTGTAGGTAGCATCCACCTTTACATGAGAACGCCTAGCCACGTATTAACATCAAGACAAAATGATCATGTTACATACGTATACTAATAATTGTCAGCTCTCACTTGGTGACTATAGAATCATTTGTATAATTCTGAGTAAAAAAATTCTTTCTTCAGTAAGTTAACAGCATATTTACCCTTCTCGCTTTTTCTTATCCATGTTTGTCCTTTTGTAGTTTAAAGGTGACTGAGAAGACAAAAGGTCAGATGCCTGAAGAATCTAACATGTGGATTGTCAATCGAGAGTAATAGAGGTCTGAGATGAAGATCAAATCACTCATTTATTTCTTCTAAAAACGCACTTCCTTTTTATGTAGGTTCCCAAAAAAAGAATCCCTAAAGTTTAATCTCCACTTTCTAAATTTTTTGACACAATACAGTATGATGAAAGAAATACTGGTGAACTAAAATATCAATGGAAAACCTATTCAACTTCATCCAATGGGTGATAGTGACTCTGACATGCTTTATCACAATGATCATTCTCCAAATATGGCCCTGCATTTAGATTTTTGAGTTTTTCATTTGACGTGTAACCCTGACTACCATATCGCGTTTCTTCGTTTAAATACAGTGTTTATGTCAAAAGGAACTGCAGCTAAGTGCTAACTGCAAAACTTATCCGTTTCTTATTCTTGTTTGTTCTAATGCTGCACCCTCCACAAAATCGCTATCAACATTTTTTATGATGTTAACAAGTCATCTTCCCATTTTTCTTACCAAAGCATATTCTTCTACATCCCCCTAGGTCTTGTGATAAAGTGACAAAGATTGGAGGTGATATCACGAGTCAGAAGATTCAACCTCCTAGTACTCACTTTAATTCTCTGTAGCCAAGTTCTAAAGTGGATTCAATATCTCGCTCAAGTAAACTTGAAGAATGTTCTCCTCAACCATTTCAGAAGCAAGTACAATTCATGAAATGACAAAGTCATCCAAACTCATCAAAGTTCTCAAACTTTGAAGACAATAGTAAACTAGTGTGTATATTCTCCTTAGAGTAACCTTCAAAATGTTCTCCTCAACCATTTCCGGAGCACGTATTATTGGTAAAATATCTAAAGCATCTGAGGTCATAAAAGTTCTTAAACGTTGAAGATGGTGCTTGGCACATGCACTATAAAACTACTCTACCTACTTTGCAGTATAAATGCTAACTTAACCTTATCCATATTAGAAATCAGATCTACTTTTAACCAGCAGAACAATTGCACCAAGTGCCAAACTGCAATTGGACTTCCCCAAGTTGATATGCCAAATATGACAACTGAAGGTGCTGTACTTCCTATGGACAACCTTAGCCTCCTTTCGCTTGCCAATTCTCATTGAACTAACCAATCTACGACAGGGCAAGACTGAAGAGTTCAAAGACCTATCAATTAAAATTACTGATCAATCCACTTATGAATAACCTAACTGCAAGAAAATCCAAATAGGAGACTGCAGAGTTTACTCGGTGAAAGGTAAGAATGCCAAACTTAAATGTATCTGCTTGATTATAAAATAAGCCTAGAGAAAGCCATCAAAACTATTGCTTGTTCTACACGTCTTAAGCTGTGCCAGAATGATGAATATAAAACCTTTTATGGCATCTATAAACAGCAGTCAATGAACATAAATTAGTATTAAATGACTATCCAAATGCTTCGCAAAAAGATAATCTTGAACGTGCAAACTAAGTTGTCACAGAGATAGAAAGCTATTTACCAACTTGCATATTCCAACTTGATAGAGATAAATGGAGCTAAGTCCCAAAAGTCCCTGAAAAGTAGCATGTACAAAATAATGCAAGAGTACTAGAAAAATTATCGATTCAATACAGAAAATTAAATAAAATAAAAAAGAAGGTTGTAAAACTCCTCAGAGATGACATGTACTGTTCTATATGTAAGATGAAAAGGCCATTCAGATAAAACATGTAAGATTCATGTCAAGCGTAACTTTGTCTGAGCTCCGCATGAATTGTTCAGAAGTCTTTCAAATCAGGGACGTAGTGATGACAAATATTAAAAACACTTGCCAAATGGAGAAAAAAAAATTAAAAGAAAGCTAGCACTTGTTTTGAGGGCAATGAAATTCTTCAGGACTTTGCTTCAAATTCCAAGGTCAAGCTGAATCTCAAAACCTTACCGTATAACATGAATGAGTAAATTTCTCAAGAAATAATAAGCAGTGTAGGAATATAGTGTTACCTCACTTAGATTGTAACATACAATCAGCATCCTTTAGTGCTCAAACAAGATGTGTTATACGATATTGGAGCTTGGCATTTTCTGCATTTAGCTGCTTTAGCTTTTTCTGAGCCTAAAAGGGACGTAAAACAAGACTGGGTTACCTTTTTAGCACTATTTAACATGCAAAAATTAAAAAAACTGCACAAAGCACACCTTTTCTCTTTCTAAAGCTTGTTCCGCTTTCACATTTTCTAGCTTTGACTAAAGCTCAAGGACCTTATTCAATAATTTCTCATTCCCAGCATCTGAAGAAGCATATCCACATGAAGAAAAGGATAAGGATGAGTTAATTAGTAGATGTCACAAAATTCAAAATGAATCCGTTGAAATGCATTGATGGTCAAACCTACTTCTGTCACTAGCAATAGCAGCTTCACGTCTTTCCAATCGAGTCTACATGACAAAGAAGGAACTTTCAATCAGTAAAACCCCTATCGTCAACAAAAACGAGGACAGATCTCCCAAACTGTCATTTGATTAATATATTACCCCTAAAAGCTTACGGCACGCTACAATTATTAATAAAGCAAAGCGTAAAAAGTAGTATTCGAATACAAGAAAATAGTATTCTACAATTCTGTAACTTCATTTACATGCCAAACACAAAAGAATCCACTACACAAGGGTGTGTTTGATTCCTCAAAGAGAGTTGAATTGTATACCATAGGATTTAAGTAAAATTTCTATAGACAAGTCCAATTCTAGTGCAACTCCGATTCTCACAAGGAACCAAACAAAAACATCAAACAGAAGAATCCGAAGCTCCCAATTTAGATTCCTGGACTAATTTAATATCTGATTCACGTGTTTATAATTCGTAAACATGATTGATGCATCAGTAGAAGAAACGTCAAAATAAATTCATCAAACTAGTCTAAGAACTCCTGGTAAAGCCCTTCAATGATTGGATTAATCATGAGAATTGATACAAGAAAAATTAAAGCATAACATATCAATGACAAGTAATTAAAAAAGAAAAGAAAAGAAGAGAAAAGCACCAAGATTTAGACCCATAATGTGGGCGTTAACGAGCTAAAAAGAGATCAGAAACCTCAGCCTCAGATGCTCGCTGGTGAAAGGATTTTCAGATTGCGGGCAGATTGTTTTCTGCCATTGGAGTAGATGAAGGCAGCTGCCCGCCTGCCAAGAGACGAAAGTGTCCGGTTTTCGGAGAGTTCGAGGTTGGGAACGAGGATAACCAAAACTTTTTTTTCTTTTTTGGGTTGTCTTATTTGGGTAGGGGATTGTACCAAAAAGTACTACACAATCGGAGTATTTGATCATCATGCCACCATAAAAAAATTGAAAAAATAAAATTAAAAACAGATGCACAATAGGAGTAATTGGAACAAGTCAGTAATTTTACAGTACAAGTGCACACAAATGGAATTTTGGATGCAACTTGGAAATCTATCTACACATTTACACAAATGATGCATAAATTATAGTCAATCTATATACAAAGCATGATATGTTATGAAACAACTAAAATGTGGATGTCCCTTTGTATTCTCAAGAGGATTAATTCTTGATTTATGGCCACATTATGTATAGAAGTTACAATCCATAAATCTAATCATGTAGTGGAGAAACCGTTTCATAAGTTTCTTCATATTCTTGTAGTAGTGGGTGTTTAAAAGGATTAATGTACCTTTAATCTTGTAGTATCTATATATAGAGGCACATTGACACCCTTTGTAAGGACTTTTGTATTAATTGGAATAATAAGAATATCACTCTCCATTTCTCTACATCTTTCTCTAATATCTCCATTTATACTATAGTAATTTATTAGTTTTACAACACGTTATCAGTACGAGTCTCTACTTTTGAGCAAAAGGTGAAAACGGAGCCTCTACCGTGAACAAAAGTGAAACACAAAATTCTGCCCGTATTTCTTGAAGTAACTTCTGAGGTAAATCTCTGATCCACAAACTTATTTCAATTTTTTATGACTAACATTTGAATGATTGAAAAATACAAGTGTCTAATGCTGAGCAACCATTAACCACAACAATATACTGTTTGACATCTTTGAGGTAATTTTTTTTCATTTAATTCTACTCATTTATCTTTAGAATTATTTGTTATAAATACTTATATTCTGATGCATTGAGTTTTGGAGATGCTATTATAGAAAATCAATTATATTTGAGGATCTACTTGTCCTTTGAAATACTTAAAGAAAAAAATTCGATCACCTGAAGATGGTCGTTCTTTAACGAAAATATTTGGCCACTAGAAGATGGTCATTATTTTAAAAGCCTGGTATGATAAATTTACCTGTGGTTACAAGAACATAATTATGCAATTTTCAGAATTACTTCTCAGTTGAAATTGTGTCGAGAAAATTTTACTCATAAGATATATTGAAAATGATACTCTCCACAATTGATTTCTCGAATATGCTCCTGTAGTAGCAATATTAAGAGAAATTTTGAGAAGTATTTTGTACTTATTGCATGCTAATTCTAGTCCATTCCCAGAAGTGAATGCGACTACATTTCAATTTACTAATTATGGTTGCTGCCATGACTATGATTTTGGTAAATATATATTTTACCACGACAAGAAAAAAATTACCACTTGAAGTGGGATAATAATGATAAGGACAAGAAAGTAAAGATCCTAAAGATAAATGTCCCGAAGTACATTTGACGAATCAAAATTATAATATCATCTTTACATGGCCAATTTCTTTAAACACCCTAAAGGTGTATGATGATTAATTTAATTAGCTTTTCTTCCTGAAGAAGAAATAGATGTTAAATATTTGGGATCAAAGGATTATGGTGATGATATTTGTCCCATAAGAATTATGGTGACAATAATATGTGTCTCATTAATAAATGCTAGTATATATACTATTTTCCAACAAAAGAGACAAACACAATCAGTTGTAGTGTTTAAGTGATTGAAAGTTCAAGAAGAGCCATCGCTATGTTTCTCCCTGTAGGAGAAAAGTTTATCATGAATAAAGCACTATTTTTTACCATGTCTCGAAAAATTATTGAATTTGAATATCCGTCGAAATGGATATCAAATTGAGATACTAAATGAGACAATAATAGAGATCATGTTTAGAAATCAAGTGAGATAAAGGTTAATTATATCATAATAATCATTCGAGAGAGAAATGATTATCGATATAGTTGTCTTCATTTTCATTTGATTTATAATCATCACTTGCAGTAAGTCAGAAGTTTACTGATCCCAATGAATAGCAAAAGTGATAATGTTTGAGATCCGACAAGTATTTATACATACCCTCTTTATACTATATATGGTTTCAAAAGAAATTTAAAATTTATGTCGGTATGAATCACCTTTTACGATTAAATATCGTAAAATATTGATGAGTAATCTATTGAATGATTTATTTATTCTGATGAGCTACGATTTCCGACATTAGCGGGAGGAAAAATCAACCGAAAGGAAATCACCTGAAAAATTGAATTTCCTTGATCCTCATACAAAATAATATGAACTACAAATTCAAGAAATTCTTCATTTGTAGAAAGTTATATTTATCAACTCCAGAAGAGTCATTAAATCAACTATTCCTGCAAGAAATATTCTGATTAAAATTAATGTCCCTGAAGAACATGCACAAGTGCTACAAATAAATTTAAGGCCGGCCTACTTAAATAAGGTATAAATTGATTTCAAATATCTCCGGAGATTAAATAAATGTCATGACAATATTCAACCTCTTGAAGAGACTGCTCCTGAAGAGAATGAAATCATAGAAAATTTAATTGGAGCCTAATGAAATGTAGCACTTGATATTATAGAAATTGATGAGGATCATGAATCTAGATCGGTTGATGAATGTCGCTATAGAAATGATTGTTCAAAATGGAAAGATACGATCCAATCTGAATTGGATTTATTGGTTAAAAGAAAAGTTTTTGGACTTGTAGTCCAAACACCTGAAGGTGTAAGGCAAGTAGCCCAAGATTTTTCACAAATATTTGGATACCAATGATCCAATATGTCCATGTGTTTTTATCAAGAAAAATGGATCAAATTTTGTGATAATTGCTGTATATGTTGATGATCTAAATTTGATTGGAACTCCTGAAGAGATTCAAAATAATGTTGAATATTTGAAGAAGGATTTTGAGATCAAGAATTTTGGAAAGACAAAATTCTGCTTTGGTTTACAAATTGAGCATTTGAAAGGTGAAATTTTTGTCCACCAAACTGCTTATACTCGGAAGGTATTAAAGCGATTTTATATGGATAAGTCACATACATTAAGTACTCTAATGATTGTCAGATCATTAGATTCTAATAAGGATACTTTTAGATTGTGAGAGGAAGATGAAGAGATACTTGGTCCTGAAGTACCATATCTCAGTGTAATTGGTGAAGAGTATTGGAATGCGACGATTAAAAGATCTCAAATGATGTTTACATCAGGGGGAGAAATTAATACACAAGAATAGTGTACTCTTTTTCTTTCAATAGGGTTTTTGGTCCCACTGGGTTTTTCCCTAGTAAGGTTTTAACGAGGCATATTCTTTGTGTAATGGGCATCCAAGGGAGAGTGTTATGAAACAACTAAAATGTGGATGTCCCTTTGTATTCCCAAGAGGATTAATCCTTGATTTATGGCTACATTATGTATAGAAGTTACAATCCATAAATATAATCATGTAGTGGGAAACCGTTTCATAGGTTTTTTCATATTCTTGTAGTAGTGGGTGTTTAATAGGATTAATGTACCTTTAATCTTGTAGTACCTATATATAGAGGTACATTGACACCCTTTGTAAGGACTTTTGTATTATTTGGAATAATAAGAATATCACTCTCCATTTCTCTACATCTTTCTCTAATATCTCCATTTATACTATAGTAGTTTATTAGTTTTACAACATGATATACTTTTTTAGTGTTAAAATGGGAGTGTTTTGATGTCAATTATATGAAACAATTATTTAATTTTTATCATTAATACATTTTCTCATCTATTTATCTTTCTAATCATCTGTTTATCTCACGTCACGAAAAAGTACTACAATGTCAAAATAAATAATTTTTTTTTCAAATAATGGATATCTCAATACCTCGATTTGTTGATTTACTTATTATTATTGGTGCCTGTGATTAAAAAGAATTTTAAAATAGTTGTTTGTTGGTGGTTATGTTGTTATTTTGTGAATTTTCAAAAATATTTAAATTGGTAGAAGAATAAGTGAATGAAGATAAAAATGGGATATCATATTAAGCGATAATATTTCATAGCATAGGTTTCAATAATAGATTGTCTGCAAAGGCTATTTAAGTCTCCCGTTTTTTAGATTATTATTCTACTTGCATTTTACAGATTACAGGTAATTCCATTAGCTATATGTCTATTCTTGGGGTTAAAATGCTAATCAACCTGTTGATTAATAAGGATTATAGTATCTGTAAAAAAGTCATTTAAGTTTTCCTTTTTTCTGATTATTATTCAATTTACATTTCATGGATTACAAGTAATTTCATAAGTTATATGTCCATTCTTGGGATTAAAATTAAAATCCACGCTCATTCTTGTAGAGTATGAGGTTTTGTTTCGCATCTTTTGGTTTCTTTTTCGTTCATCTTTTTAGTTTTTCGTAGCAATTTTAGTTTTTGTTTACCTGTTTAAGAAAGCATTCATTATTCTATAATTTAAGAAAACACCCATTGAAGTTGTTTGTTTGAAGGGGTTTCTATAAATTCATCACTGCCTAAAGAAATCGAACCATTTCTATTACTTCTGCTTAATTAGAAGGTACATGTGAAACACTATTAATATGAGTGGCTTAGAAGGTGTTTATTCTATTAATTCATCAATGACTAAACAATTCAAACTCAAATCCACAGCATACCATGTAACCTACCAATTCACAATGCTTTACTATCAAATTACTATCAAAATGAATTTCATATGCGAATCACTTACTACATGCAATAGAAAACAAACCATAGCTGAATTAATTAAAGTAATTTTTTTGGCTTACCTTATTGCAGATACTCCTCGGAAAACTTTTTCTTGCAGTTGTTCCAAACCTATTGTGGCAGCCCCACCTCCCCCTAGGGCGTACCCAAGAGTTTGGCAGACTGTCTGCCTAGTTCTCGTCAGGATTCAGTCATGTATCATGAAAATTTATAAATAAAACCTTAATAATTACAACCTTCAATATATACATTCATAGACCTCCAATATCCACATAACCTATAATACAGCTAAAGAGTCGAACTTACAAAAATCAAACCAAACAAGTCGGTTAGACATCTATGAAGTACTCACGCGAGCAGCTAACAAAACCTAGACAAAATCTATGTCTTCTCCACTCCCATTCTCACGTTCTTACTCCTATAAGAAAAACAAATTTCATGGAATGAGATAGAAACCCAATGAGGTTCCAACTAACCAAGCAGGTAAAATAAGAGACAAGATACCATACCCAAATATCAAGAAACAAGTCATAATCAAATAGATCATAATCCAGTCTATAGTTAAACAAATAGTCAGATAGATCATGTAAAAGTGTACAGTAAAGAACATATTCATGGCAAAAGATATAGATTGCTTTCAGGAGCAAGTTCCACCGCAGCTTGATCAAGATCCGTTGACTCTCCGTCAACCACGAAATTATAATGTCCGTACATCACCACTTTACACCAATTTCGATCCACCAAACATACCCCTTACCGGGCCCGAACGTCAAAGAAGTACCCAAGGTTCGTCGATCTCCTCGATTAAACCCTTGCAGGCTCGATTCGCCCAACTAGCGCTGGATTGGAGTTATAGTCCCAGATATACAGTAATTCAGAATTTGGTTTATAGCCCCTAAGTATTCAGATATTCAAGAGTGAAGTCATTGGCTGTTATCCAACGCTCACGCAGTAAATGATTGGAGACGTTAGTTGTCACTTAACACTCCGGATTCAGTAATATCAGTGTTCAAGTGATGAATTTCAATCAAGAGTAAACAGGTTAGGAACTTTATCCTTTACCCAAGATTTTCCAACTTACCCAACCGCTCTGAGGCTGGTCTAAAGCAAGAGGTCCAACGAGAGCTCAATTCACCCATTACCGACTTACATTCACGCATACGTATGAGTAACCCTAGATTCCACTTACCCGACATCTCGGATAAGGTCCAAGACCCAGTTCAACCACTACAAGAGAAATGTGGCTGGTCTACAATTCAACCGCTACAAGAAGGATGTAGCCGGTTTACTATTCAACCATCACAAGAGAAATGTAGCGGGTCTACAGTTCAACCGCTACAAGAGAAATGTAGCCGGTCTACAACCATGCACATAAACATGCGGATCCACATACAAGATCAATTACTCAAGTTCATGAAGGTCGAGCGCAAATAAGGACATACTTGTCTAGTCATAATCAAGTCACAAGTAATACCCAACAAGTCACATTTTCAAGCATTCCAAGAACTTCAAGTCATTTTACAGGTCACATGTAAATCAAGTTACTTGTTGATGTATGAATGAGATATCAAGTGTTTAGTCAATCAGGTCAATTGAGTGTACATAAGAGCATACTTGCCTAAACAGACTCAAATCACAATTAACCTCAACAAATCATTTTTCAAGCATTTCAAGTCCAAACAGTTGAAAACTGGGTGAGTTCGAAAACCTAATCAAACAAGAAAACTGGAGGAAAACTGCAAAAAATCAGAAATTCCTTCAGCAAATCCGGCTAAATATTGACCGGATTCAAGGCCGGATTGACAGGAAAGGCAGAAAACAATTTGCTTACCTACTACCTCGAATTCGGCTGATAATCCAACCAGAAAGTGGCCGGATTCTAGCCACCATTCAGTTATAACAAAATGGCCAACACATGCTTTAACAGAATATCACAAGTTTAGTCGATTTAGGTCAAGTGCGATAAAGTACACACTTGCCGATGAGACGATAAATCAAGTACCTAGCAATTTCTAACAACAATGAGCACGAAACATGTAGTTGGAGCACTCACCAATCAATTGCAATCCTTCATTTTAATCCTGGTTCGTCCTCTTGAACTCTCTCGAGTCCTGTGGTTACATACTATATTAAAAGACTAGCAATACAAAGCCAAAATTCATGAAAAAATTAAAGTTTCCAAAACTTCATTTCCTTTCATTTAAACCTCAATTCTACTCATAAACCCAACTCAATAAAGTTTACCAACTCCAATTCTAAAGTTGGAAATGAAAGTAAGAACGGTTCTAGGAAAGCAGAATTTTTTTAGTTTGGCGCGATACTATTTGAAAAATCATATCTTAAGTTTTTTAAGTAAAAAATTTATAAACTTTATACCGTCGGAAAATAGACTCAAAGGTTTACAATTTCTCAGAAGACACATTTGTAAAATTCTGTCCACAAGTCAGTCAAAGTCTAACCTCAAGTTGTTGCTTCATCCAGTCAAAAGACAAAACAGGTATGAAAATTCAGTCAATTTTGAAAAATCACAGATATTCATAGAAATTGAGAAAAATTATGAAATTCTCACGGTTGAAAGTACCCTGAATCTAGTTTCAAACACAATAAATAGAACTCCATTCTGACTTTTCTACACCAAATATAACAGATTTTCCAAGCCTACTCAAGGTTCCCTGCGGACAAATTTTCAGTAGCACCTCCCCTGGTTTTCTTTACTTTTCCATCCAAACTCAACACCAAATTTCATCTCAATTCAAATGCAATCGCAACCACAAATGATAAGCTATCAAATACACATAATTAAGGCCACAACACCCTCCATTTATAGCTAATTTATACTAAAAAACCAACCATAAGCAAGCTGAATTTGGAAACCCTAAACTGAAATTTTTCTTAGGCAAATCAACTAGCATATAAAAACTAGATTTTTTACATAGCAAAACTATCAAACCATGGCCAACCCTTAAGCATCATATATAGGCAGAAATTTCACTATAAAAACTGAAAATTTCCATATCCCCACTTCAAACCATGAAATTTCTCATAAAACTACCAAAATTGCAACCCTAAACTAGAGGAAAGTTTTTTGCCATAAATACCTTAAAATCCTATGCAAAGAGGCTGCCAAGACCTTTCTCTTCCCAAATCACTCTACCAAAACCCTTAATCTTTCTTAGTGATCAACTTTTATGGAGTAGTTTGCAAGATTATCAGTTGAAACTCAAGATTCAAGCTAGAAATTGAGGTTGAAGATGAAGTTCCTTTCCTTGTTTTGTCTCTCTAATTTTCGGCCAAGCTAGGAAGAAAATGGGAAGAAATTTTGGTCAAAATTTGGTTTAGTAAAGTTAAGAAGGTCTTGGTCAAAGTCCAACTCCCAACGGTATCGCGACAAATGGCGCCTTAGGGTTTATGCTCATCTCTTTGTTTTCCAGAACTAATCTATTTAACTAACCTCTAATTATCCCTGAACACCTTATAAAATAACATCCCTTTATGCAAAACTTCACCTAGTCGTTACAAATTTATCGCACTTACCGTACTAACGGGTCCCACTTCCATAATGCACTTCAAACTCAACATGTACTAATTTATACAAGAAAATGATTTAAAAACCTGACTCACTTATAAAAATATCAGGGAAATTAAGGGAATAATTTAAAGTAAAAAAAAAAACATTCAAAAAAATAAATAAAAAATAAATAATTTCCCAGGTCCTCACATCTATTGCATCATAACTACACAATTCAAATTACACAGACCAGCCAAATTTGTGAAAAAAAAAACATAATATTATAGTTAAATTACGCAACTAGATTTTCAAATTTTGCGATAGAAGTAGTCATTCGACATGCCACACCACCAAAACCTCCCATATAAACAATAAAATTAAGAAACAAAACTCACCTCAAATTGAACGACCAAGAATAGTTTCGCTTGAAAACCATTTTGGAATACAGAGTATAAAGGCAGCAAAAATATCCCAATCTCGAAAGTCGAAAGAAAAAAAACTGAAGAATGTGAAGGAAAAGGCATTTGAACAACTATAACCGATACTCAGGTATAAATTCATTAACATACCCACATTTTCTTCAATTTAATTAAGATGTAAATTACAATGACAATTGAATATATTTCAAGCAATTGAACATCCTCAAGCAGTAAGATTATTGCAACATGCCTTTATTTCAATTGCACAATAAATACCACACTTCAAGTAGATGTGATTGTAACACCATTTGAATAATTACACCAATACATAAGCTTGTATGACTTGTACATGATGCCAAAATGATTATAAAATAATCCCATATTCCAAAAGTACCCAAATGTCTCCATAAATAAACGCTTTAAATGTGCAAATATGAGGAGGTTTCCATTAACATACCAAAACACATGCTACCATCACTTGTATCCAGAGCTAAAAATAAACTCCACATCATTCCATATTTAAAAAATGCCCATATCCATGCGTTTGAAATTCAAAACCCTCTTTGACCACAACTCATTCTTATGCTATAACAACATGTATTTATTTCAATTGCTCAATAAATACTACATTTCAAGTAAATGTGCCTGTAACACTATTTAAGTAATTACACCAATATATAAGATTGTATGACTTGTACATGATACAAAAATGATTATAAAATAATGTCACATTCCAAAAATGCCCAAATGTCTCCATCAATAAACACTTTAAATGTGCAAATATGAGGAGATTTCTGTAAACATACCAAAACACATGCTACCATCACTTGTATCCAAAATTAAAAATAAACTCCATATCATTTCACATTTAAAAATTACCCTTATCCATGAGGTTGAAATTCAAAACCCTTTTTTACCACAACTCATTCTTATATAGTATAAGAATGTTTACTCCCTCATATTATAGCACTTCAAAAAACAAAAAAAGAATAAGAAAAAAGGAAACTAAACTTAGGTCATGTTTGGATTGCATTTTTCTGAATTTTTTGTAGAAAAATTACCGTAACGATTTGATATATGTGAGATAAAAAATGATTGAAAAATATGTCCACAAAAAACGTAGCAATTGAACACAATAACTTTCCCCAAACAAAAAAAATTGCTTTCCAAACAAGTAAGTTTGTAATTTCCCCCGTCTCTTCCTTCTTATTACATTGAACACAATAACTTTCTCCAATCTTCACCAACTAATGAATACTTCTTTGAAATCAAGTACTCATAAAGAGTTTGCAAAACCTAGTTTGGTATAATGTATAGAATTTCTTTTATACCTGCACTACAAAGGGTAAAATGGTGCCAAATCACAAAACCCCCATCAAGAATTTAATAATCTTAGTAATCCCGTAAAAAGAAAAAAACACTAACAATAAGTATAATTATCGTGGTCTTAGATTTTCCAAAGGCATAATTTAACAAGATAGCTTAAATTTTTTTTTTATCAATTTGCAAGAGAGTAAAATTAAGTAGTTTATAAATTTTTAAGTGCAAAAAAATAATTTCTAAAATCCTAGGGGCTATCTAGTTAAAACTCAAACTTTGGGTATTAATGAGATAGTTTGGATTGCACTTTTTGAAAAGTTTTTTTTTTTTACAAAAAATTACTTAGCACTTTTTTCGGATATGATGTATGTAAGGTAAAATTAAAAAATATGTAAAAAAAATCACCAAAAACCATAAAAATTTTCTTAAAAAAATTAATAATCTAGACAGGGTCTAAGTATTTTGGAGGTCATGGTAAGGAAAGGCTCATTGACTCTTAAGGGCAATATACAGTCATCTTAATATAGTCATCCTTAAGAGTGCAACTCCTTTAAATTATCCAAAGGGCAATATATATTTCACCCCCCTGTGGTTGAGCGCTTTTTCAAATAACTCTCTTGTGGATTGAAAAATTATATATAACTTCCTCATAATTTGGATTTAAAAGTCAAAGTTACAGAATTTGCATTCTTTAATGAAGTCAATTAAAATGTCAAAAGTACCCTTTTGTGAAGTTGAAAATTATTAATTAACCTCAAAAGGGTTATGTAAATATTTTGAAAATCATAAGGGGGTTATATAATAAAATATAAAATCATAAAAGGTTAAAGTGCCATACATATTAAGTTTATATATTTTGGTCAGTTTAATCATTTTAGTTTTTAAATAAGGATATTCTCGATATTTCCTTGGCTTCTGTTACAGAAGGTCATTTTCGTTACTTTGACACATTAGTTTAAATTATGAGGAGGTTATGTATATCTTTTAAAACTACCGAAGGAGTTATCTGAAAATTTGTTAAACCACAGTATTTTACCCTTATCGAAAAGAAAAGGAAAAATAAAGCCTGGTCAAGAAACAAAAAAGCCTTCCGCATGGTTGAGCCCCGCGGAAAAGTCTTCTAGGAAATTTTGCACAACAATTGCAGTGAACTTGACTCTCAAATGTGAAATCAGATCAAGGCCAGAAAGAACACGTTATAAGCCTCCTTTGGTCCCCCTAAGATGCAGATTGGAAAGACCTTGACTTAGAGTTTAAATGCAGATCTTTGAACTCACACTACCTCAGAATTTGACGGGAATTAGCTGAAATATCAATGCCGTTGTTACTACTAAAACAAATAATGACCTAACTATCTTGCATAAAATCATAAAGGAATTATATGAATAAATGTAAAAATCACTCGAGAATAAAGTGAATATTCATGCAAATTATAGATGATTTAGTGGGCATTATGATTTTATCACACACATTTGTTGAGGGCATCTAGTTCAATTGCCGTTACGGATGGTATTTTCCATTCATTTTTCACTTTATATAGAACTACAAGAGAATTATGTGAAAATTTTAAAATTTTAAGAGGTCATGTGGCAATATGTAAAATTACAAGGGGGTTACATGTAATTTATCCTAAAAATAATTATCAAAATTCCAAGATCCTAAATAAGAAGCCAAGAAGGACAAATTACTGACTACCCTCTTGTGCATTTGCATAATATCATATGATCCCTCTAAGGTTTTAAAATATCCACATAACTCCCTTATGATTTTATATAAAGGGGAAGTTAGATGAAAAATAGTTTTCATAAGATGTTAGCTATAATGATAATATTGTCCTTATTTCAAGCACTAAATTGAATAAGGGTCTAATCACTTTTCATAAAATTATAGGAGGATTGTGTAGATAAATACGAAACTAGAACAGATTAAGTGAATATTTATGCAAAACTATAGAGGAGTTAAGTGAATATTATAATTTTATTATCAAACATACTTTCGAAACACCACGTCTTGGTCAATCATCGTAAACGAAGATGCTTTCTATCCATTTTTCATTGCACATAATATCATAGGAAATTATGCGAGTATTTTGAAACTTTAAAGGAGGTCGGGTCATATTACGCAAAAATACAAGGGGTTGAGCAATTTGCCTATATAAAAGAAGCCAAATTTTGTACCTCTGTAAAACTACTATAATATGATTCAAGAGAAGCTCCTAGGCTATGAATAGTTTTTCTTCCATGACAATAATAGCATTGTAAATGTAAGAGGGAAATGAAAAAAATTAAAAGAAATTCCACTTTTTCACTATCTAAGAAACTTTTATCATCAGTGGACTTTAAAACAAATAAGCTATATCTTAGTTGAACTATTTGTACTTGAAGTTGGGGCTATATCTGAGAAATTGTGCGCAGGACTTGGTCTTTCACTCTTGAAAGCGGAATGAGATCAAAGGCCGAAAAAGACAGCATTGCGAGTGTTCCAAATTAAAACGCGTAATAAAATGTCCATGTCGGTTACTAGATTCGAAGGACCTTGACTTGATTGTAAATGTCCAGTGTTCACATGTACGCAAATGCCTTGAACAAAGATATGTCATGCATTTGATTGCCCATAGAAGGCAAAATAGATACTAAAAAGGTATTGAATTACTGGCAGCAAAATGTAATTTTAAGACCGAAATATTACTAATTTGCCCCCCTTTCTCGCTAATCTCAAACAACAAAAACGAAAGAAGTTCTAGTACTTATTTTCCTTTTTATCATAACTTAAATTGTTCGTTCTTCTTTCTTTTTAATATCCTAAACTCACAGACTAAGCCTTATATATTTGAGATACAATTAGATTTTTTTTTTTTTTTTTAGAAATCTGTCCTTAGAATTTATAATTTACTCTTTAGCACAAAAAGCAATAATTAGATTCGCGAACCATGTGAAGATGATGGAGTGTGTTTTCAAGTTTTTTTTTTTATTTTTAAAAAGGGTTGTGAAGGCTCACAGTAATAATGGAAGAGTTCTTGGATATTTTTTTTTCTCTTGTTGATGATGGTCTATAATTCTTTTCCTTTATAATAAGAACAGTCAATATAGCCAATTGCGTGGCATTTTTACGAAAAATTCCACACGGCGGAAGACCACAAACGCTGTTGACTGCATTTCAGTGCGAGTCTTTCAATCCAGACTACTTAATCAGGGCGGGCGCTTGCATTTCATCTATCTTGTCTTAATTGCGGTCTTTCATGGTAATAGAGCATCGATGGATGTTGGTTGCAGCGGAGTTGTTCTTCTCATGATACTAGCTATTGCACCAGTTGCAGTAGCAGCAAAGGAGTCTGCTGTGAATTTATTGGAAGCTGAGGCACTGCTCAAGACTGGCTGGTGGGGAGACAGTAGTGCTACTGCAACAAACATCTCTGCCCACTGCCAGTGGTCTGGTATTGTTTGCAACGATGCTGGTAGCGTTACCGAAATACTACTTCCGAACTGCAGAATTTACGATGAGTTGAAAATTTTCAGCTTCTCTTCTTTTCCGAACCTGGTTAGACTGGATCTCAGTCGAAATGAACTTTACGGAGCCATCCCACATCAAATAGGTGCACTCTCCAAACTCACCTATCTCGATTTGTCTTCCAACAGACTTGAAGGCGAGCTCCCGTCTTCTCTAGGAAACCTTACACAACTAGCACAGCTTGATGTTTCTTTGAACTGGATTGATAGCTTAATTCCTCCAGGTATTGAAAACTTGACAAATTTGGTTACTCTAGACTTGAGCCAGAATTCTTTTGGTGGTCCCATTCCTTCAACTCTTGGCCAATTGTCTAATCTTGACTCTCTTGACCTCAGCAATAACCACTTCAATGGGACGATTCCTTTAACTCTTTTTAATTTGACAAATCTTTCCCGATTATACATTCACTCGAATCCCTCAATGGGAGGATTTCTCCCAAAAGAAATAGGAAATTTGAAGAGTTTAATTCAATTAGACTTGAGTTACAGTGGATTTTCTGGCAGCATCCCTCCAACTCTTTTTAATTTGACAAATCTTTCTCGGCTATACATTCATTCGAATCCCGCAATGGGAGGATTTCTCCCAAAAGAAATAGGAAATTTGAAGAGTTTAGTTGAATTAGACATCAACGGCCTTAATCTTTCAGGTGCCCTTCCTTCAGCCCTTTGCCGCCTAACCAAATTAGCATCTCTTTCAGGTGCTGAGAATCAAATTTATGGTTCCATTCCCTCTGAAATAGGAAATTTGAAAATTTTGGAATATCTCAATCTTGGGTCCAACCGGCTGATTGGTCAAATCCCTCCGACCCTTGGCAATCTGTCTGCTCTAGTTAATTTGAACCTCTCTTCTAACCAAATAAGTGGTTCCATACCTCTTGGACTTTTCGATATACCTTCTCTAAGATTTCTAGATCTTTCCTCAAACCAACTTACTGGCTCAATTCCTACCCAATTTGGGGATGACATTTTTAAATCCGAGGGGCACCTTTTGACTTTGAATCTTTCCCACAATATTCTCTCTGGCACTGTCCCCTCGTCTTTTATGCTACTAGGCGAGCTACTGGGGGACATCGACCTGTCCTATAATGCTTTGGAAGGTGAACTTCCGTGCAAGCTTGTCATTCAGTTTGGTTCAGAAAGATTTGTCGGCAATCCACACTTGCGTCACGATTCCACTCTTTGTGGAGTATCTCCTCCTGTTATGGGAAATCACACTCCTGTTATTGTGGGAAATCATAGACATCGCACCCTATACTACATCATAGGTCTTGGCGTAACGTTGTTGGTGTTCGCAATAACTGGCGGATTAGTAATTTATATCCGCTGCTTCAAGAAAGTTAAAGTCGAGCTCATGGACAATAAACATGGAGACATTTTCAGAATATGGAACTATGATGGACATATGGCTTACGAAGACATAATTAAAGCAACCAACGATTTTGATGTCTGTTACTGCATCGGGACAGGAGGGTATGGCTCTGTATACAGAGCACGGTTGCCAAGTGGGAAAGTAGTGGCTTTGAAAAAGCTTCACCGTTTGGAAGGCGAGAATCCAAATTTTGACAAGAGCTTTAGGAATGAAGCCGACATGCTATCTAAAATCAGGCACAGGAACATTGTAAAGCTCTTCGGATTCTGCCTGCACAAGCGATGCATGTTTCTGATTTATGAGTATATGGACAGAGGAAGCTTGTTTTGTATCTTGAGAGATGAAACCGAAGCTGTGGAGCTGGATTGGATTAAAAGAGTGAATTTGATCAAGGGCATTGCCAGTGCATTGTCCTACTTGCATTACGATTGTGATCCGCCAATCATTCACAGGGATGTGTCAAGCAACAACATTCTTTTGAATTCACAGCTCGAAGCAACTCTTTCTGACTTTGGAACTGCGAGGATTTTGGAACTTGATTCATCAAATCAAACAGTCATTGCAGGCACCTTTGGCTACATGGCACCAGGTAGGTTACCTTGCTATCCCAGATCACCTTGTTTTTCATATTTTCTTGATGCACATATTAGGCTTAACTTTCAAGGACAGAAAAGAGAAAAAAATTCTTCCGACTGAAACGATTATTTTTGTTTTTTGAATAGTAAGTCTAGAGTCGTCCAGTTGATGCACATATATATTATATCCAAATGTATACTTACTTGTGAATGCAGAGCTAGCCTATACCATGGTGGTCACTGAAAAGTCTGATGTGTATAGCTTTGGCGTTGTGGTGCTGGAAACGCTGTTTGGAAAGCATCCACAAGATTTCCTTTCCTCCTTTTCATCACAACCCAATGAACCAATACTGCTGAAGGATCTTCTTGATGCCCGTCTGCCCCCTCCGACTAACCCTTTGGTGGTTCGAAATGTGGTTCTCGCAACAGCGTTAGCCCTGGATTGCGTCAACGCAAACCCGAAATGTCGACCAACAATGCAGCAAGTGGTGAACCGATTTGAAGAGGGCAGGCGAGAACCAACTAGGCCTTTGCACACCATTGCTGTGAATCAGCTTGTTAGTCCTCCAGAACTTTCACTGCCTGACCAAACCTACACAGTAGTTTAAGCACCACGAATGGCTTTCGTGTGGATATCTCTACCGTCATCCAATATTTACACCAAAGGAGAAATTGAATTTGCTTGCTGTCTTTATTTATGTAGGTGAATTCTAGCACGCATAACCTATACCCAAATTTAAAGTTTAAACCCTAAATATGTAGCATGCATTTACCTTTAGCAGCTAAAAGAGAAAAAGGAATTTCACAAGTAAGAAATGATTGAAACATAAATGGTGCAAACTTTTTTTTCTTAAAAAAATTTGCTAATATAAATGTGCAAGTTTTTATGAATCTCGAGTTTGCCGTATAAACATAGAATGATTTTCAATATGAATTTATTAGATCACCTATTAGTTTTAATTCACCAAACTTAAACAAATTTCAATTCTCAAAACTTGCTTTACCATTGTTTCTAACAAAGATCATTTTCACCAATAACAACAGCAGAAAAGATAAAAAAAACACAAACACCAAGTTTCGAAATGTGGAACCTATATTCAGCGGGGGTACTTTTTTGGTGCTTACGAACCCATAAGTCCATTGCTGCAATTTTTTGCTTCCTCCTAGGATGCCTCCCACCCCACCCCACAAAAAAAAAAGGTTTCCCGGTTGCTCATCAACCAGAAGGAGTTTCCTCATTGTTTCCTGATTTTTAACCAAATGTGTATAATAGCTTAAGAAAACGTTGTACTATTACAAGAAACTCAGGGGCACGTCAAGTACCCATAGAAACCGAGGAAAAGAGCGAGTTGATATCGGCCGGAGGAGGCCGTTGGGTTGGACGGGTTTTCACAACTGGGTGGGCGGAGTAACTCTTTTTTTTTTTTAATTATTTTTCGAGTCGAAGAGAGGATTACTAAACTTGGATGAATAATTAAGTAAAAGATTCAGACTACATTGTCACGAAGTCTTCTCTCTACTTTTTTTTTTTGAGTTTATTAGAAATATATCCTTAATTCATAGTTTTCATGTGAATTACCCGTAGAGTGTGAGTCTTACCATATCAGTAAAATCTCGCTTAATCTCTAACATTTCTTATACGACTATATATAACTCTTGCTAACGATGATTTATTTAATTTTCAATTAACTCTTGCTAACAGTTGTTTCTTCTTTTTTTCACTCCAAATCTTTGGAATCTGGTTATTTGCTTTCTTACAAATTCTTACAACAATAACATGGTTATTTTGGTTAAATAATCATACAAAACATACAAAAAATAAAAAACTTAGGTAAAAATCAACATAAAGTTAAAAGTGTGAAAAGTAGTCAATTATTAGTCCAACCATGGAGTTCTTAACGTGATATTGTGTTCTAGCTGATTTTGTTGTTTTAAGAGTTTGTAAAAAAAAAGAAAAAAAGAAAACAAGAGGTGGCATTGGGAGGGCAAAAAATAAAAAATAAAAAATAAAAAAAGGGCAAGAAGCTCTGGAAAATAAAGGAACAACTGATAATTACAGTGGTGCAAGAAAATAGGAAAGTAATTAATGAGATAAAGATTAAATGGGATTTTGCTGACATGGCACGATTAGATTGATGGGTGTATTCATTATTAGGATCATTCTGATATACTTTTTACACATAACTTTAATGTATCTTTTCACAAAAATCTATCAGATATTTAACATATTTATTCATCTTTATGAGAAATTTAAAAATATTTAGTTAATCTTTAATGGATAAGTTGTAAAACCCTGTAACTTTCTATCACAAAATAGGAGACCGCAGTCAAAGGAAAAGCAAAATGCGAAACCTATTGCAGATCAAAGCAACAATGGAGCTGACTCTAAGTTGTTAATCCCCTTGCAAACTTTCGCTACTTTGGCAAGTCTTGTTTCATCCCAAAGCCTTCAACCCTTCGACTCCCAAATCATGATCTTTTCTCCTCCTCAAACGTTGCTTCTTTTAAAGCAGGCAAAGGAACTTGGGCCTCCTCTGCATGCAAAATAAGTTACAAGAAGTCCATCAAAAGTGTTGACAAGGTAAAGTATAAATCTTCTGATGATGATCATAATGTTGACGAAGAAATTAATGATGCTAACGATGACGCTGATGTTACTGATGCTACATGTGATGATGATGATGGTGATGGTGATGTTGATGATGAAACTGGTATTAACGATGACGCTGATGATGAAACTAATGATACTGATGATCATAATGATGTTAATGAAGTTCCAGCTAACTCTTACAACTCTAAAGAGGTTAGCTACTAAGCAGAGAGTTTATTCTTGGGGGATATATTATGATCCTGTTTGTCAGTTCTGTTCTAGCAAAACTGAGACACTTAGCGGCTTGTGTTTGTCATGTTCCTATTCTCAAGTGCGGGAGCACGTTCAGTCAAAACGTCTGGTTTTCAGGATCTCCACGGAGTGGGAGAGTAAGTTTCAATGGATGATTAGCCATTTCTTTCAAGATAACTTACACAAATCAGGTACTTAGAGTTACCTTTGCAGCTGCAGTCTTATCATATCTGATGCAGCAGGAATAGGAAGGTTGTTGCTCCAGGAATACTCACTCATTCTATCCTGAAGGAAAAGTGTGGGGAATACTTGCTGGTTGGCATTGAGTTCCTAGAAGCAAAAGAAATTACTCCTTGTGTTTTGAGCTGAGTACTCCTTTTCCAATATTTGATAACTAGGCATACTGTTTACTTGTTCTTATTTTAGTTCCTGATGCATAGCTACTCACATAGGTTGATTACAGAAATTTTTTTTTTTAATTCTGCAGATTTTAGCTGCTCATATAGTTAGAAAGTTGAAAGCGCTATTTGATTAGTGGTGCTTTTCTGTCTCAATTCCATTCTAGTTTTCGGACAAGAAAATTTTTATACTTATTCATCCTCCAAGTCTAATCTCACCTTATTTAATTTTGGAATTGGATATCGGCTAGTATCTCAGTGTTCTATTTGTAGTGTGTTTTATTCTTTTGTTGGTTTCATTTTTTTGGTTGGCCAAATGGATGCCGGAGCAGGTCTTATCGAGCAAACCACGTCCTTCAAAGGAATCGGATATCGGCTAGTATATCATTGCTCATTTTTTATCAACCAACCCATAATTTTCCTTTTTTATTTTTCTCTAATCACATTATCTATTCCTTTTATTTGAATTGATTATTTGTTAATAATACTTCTCATAATTTCATAATTGTTATAAAACTATTGCTAATGTGATATAGGATTTGAGTTGTTTTTGTAGTGGGTAATATGCTAAGAAAACAAGAAAATTAAACAACCTAGGGGACAGTACAGTAGTTAGTTTCTTCAACACAGTGATACAATCTTCTCATAAGAGCTAATAACTTTATCAATTGTCCTGCTAGGTTTATCGAGATCGTAATAGGTTTATTGAAAATCATGCCATTTTTATCACCTCAAAAGTAAGTCATGATAGTTTTATTACTTCGAAGAATGTGAAAGACTTGTCACCATCTAGGAAATGAGATAAAGGTGATAAATATCCACAATATTAGTTATTCCATAACAATAATTTCATTTTTTAGCATTCTTTTAGCATATTGCCCATACTAATCCATTTATGTTTTTAATTAATCATTCTTTTTTTTTCTAAAATTTCTTCAATAACTATTATGTTTTCCGTTGTAACGTTCAATATCTTTTGCAAGCATTGCCTTCCAAATTATTTTTTTTACAAAATTTATTACTTGATAAATAGAAATTTTGTACATCCAAAAGGTTGGGTTCAAGACTTCCAACTTACAAAAAAGAAAAAGTTAAAAAACTCCAAAAGAATTTGTTAATACTACTAAATTCTATTTTTAATTCCAACAATCTAAAAAAAAAACAAATTCTAAAAGTAGTATGATGACTAAATGAAATTTAAATGGGCCTGGGTTGATATAGATAGTGTTATTGAGTATTCTAATTCAATATCCAAAAAATAGTTTGAAACTATATTATATATTTTGAAATCATTACTCTAATGTAGAAATACATTTTCAATCCAAATAAAAGGACCAGCTAATAAAAGGCTTGTATTCATATTTTAAAAAGTTCCTATCCTTTTAGATCCAAATTGAGCCTTAATTAATAATTTTTTAATATTAATTAATATGAATTTTAATTTTATTTGTTTAATCAAAGGATTCTATCCATTTTTTATTTGAGGTGAATTTGAAATTTTTCGAATTGTGTAATCATCAATTACTTCAATTTAGAAAGAATATATGTTCCTTGTAAAGCACCATTAAAAGCATTTTATCATAATTTCGAACTATTGTCATGATTGCTTATCAAACAATAAATATGGTATTCAAAACTTGACACTATTTCCTTGTAAAGCACCATTAAAAGCATTTTATCATAATTTAGAACATTGTCATGATTACTTATCAAACAATAAATATGGCATTGAAAACTTGACACTCTTTCTTTATATTTGTGCTATCAATTGCTTTGGAAAGTACTGAAACTTTATAAATTGAAGGTATTTTGGATATTAGTTTAAATTGTTGACCAAGTCTAAGGTTTGGTTACCAAAAGTATCAAATCAAAGGAGGTAAGCGTAATTTTTAAAATTTCAAGAGAGCTCAATTAAATTGTCAAAAATTTCAGGGAAGGTTTATGAAATTATCATTATAAGTTTTAGTTATTAACCCTCAATATTGATAGATCAAATATGACTTTCAATGAAGAAAATTTAAATTGAGAGCGGTTGATAAATTAAAAGAGAACGAATTGAATTTTTTTTTTTTAAATTCTTATCCTCCCTTTGTTGACAAGTAGTTTAATACAAGACTACCAATATTACAAATTTAATGTAAATCAATTCACGAACTTAAATGTTGCAAGGAAGTTAATACTAAACCCATTATATATAATGTGACAACCTTCTTGTTTTCCATTTGCATCCAAGGAAACGACGGGAGATGAAATAAAAGGTTACAAAAGGTTACCAATAGAAAAGAACGGAAATGTTAGTGGAGGAAATTGGTTTTCATGATTTTTTAAATTAAGTATAGAAAGAAAAACCAGAATAAATTAGATTTGTTGTTTGGTTTAAGGAAGGAAAAGAAAGGAAAGAAAAGGTGTTAGTTTTTTTGTTTTTTAAATTTTCTGACCGGGGAGAAAGGGGTTGGACTTAAGAAACAAGGAGACGGTGGGAGAATTTAAATGCAGGACCTCTAATTATTGGAATCCCATTCTCGCAACTAAATCAAGACCTCCTCAAAAAGTATTAG
The DNA here is from genome assembly GCF_003713205.1 of Coffea eugenioides. Classification (NCBI taxonomy): domain Eukaryota; kingdom Viridiplantae; phylum Streptophyta; class Magnoliopsida; order Gentianales; family Rubiaceae; genus Coffea; species Coffea eugenioides. Next base: position 17,071,805 of record NC_040040.1, read on the forward strand.
TCAACTAGAAAGAAATGAAAAAAAAAATGAAATTTTAAATTATTTTATTTAATTTGGTTCCTTCGCTCTCCATTTCCGCCCACTTTTGCGTAGAAACCAAATCTTACAAAAATAACCCTTTCCCTCCCAATCATTTTCTTTCCTCCCTCAAAAATCTATCCAGACAAAAAAAAATTTTTTTAAAGCTTTCCTATTCTTGTCCTTTCATTTCCCTCACATCTCTCAATCCAAACAATGCCTAACTTATGGAGAAAAGGTTGTTAGGAGTTAAACTCTTGATTCAGAAAGATTGACCTATAATTTATGGCTTCACTTTGCACTAATTTCCCAATTGACAATGAATACCTCACTATTTATTTAACAAATCTAAGTCCAAGGAAAGTTATTTATTGATACTTAGTCAGTGTTGAAGATACACATACACTAGATGTATGTGCAACCAAAATAAAAAATATTTTTAAACTTCATTTGCTTCTTGATTTAGGGAATATCGAAGAATATTTAAGAAATTACAAGTCTTTAAGAATATTGACAAGTGTGGCTAGGACCGTCAATAGGATTGAATTATCCAAACTCGACCTGAAAAAGTTGGGACTGAGCCTTAGATTTAATTTTTTTTTTTTTTTTGTCGACGGAGTGGGGTGTCCGGGTCAAGTCCGTAAAGGCGGCCCGACTAATCCCAAGTTGGGTAGAGTTTGGGTTTAGATATAGAACCCGATTACGTCGCGAGGCCAAGTCTGATTAAAGCCTGACCCAAATAACTCTATACGTGTGTGTGTCTATATATATATATATATATATATATATAGACATATATAATATGTAATCACGTAAATAATGTACGATTCTACATATTACAATATATATGTGAGTTAGGCATGAGCCTTATAATCTGAAACCTGAAAATCTTATTTCTTTTTGTACTCACATTACACGATTGACAATCATAGATATGGAAAATTGGAGAAATGTACCGTGAAGTTGTGTATAATATGTTAGTTGGAGAACTTTAAATGGCATTGGTTCATGATTAATTTATAGCTATGTGGATAACACTGATATGTTTTTTTAATTAATATGTTCGAAGTATTTTATCCTTTTTAACAGGAGTACAAAGAAAATATTTAAAGTGACCACTATATAGTCGGGGGAAAGTACAAATAATACTTAATTATGTGAAGATTTAGTTATACTTAATTATACAAAGATTCAGTGAGACACGGCCACGTTTCAAAATTGTCGGTTCCGATTCAAAAATCGACAGTTCTGATTCTTCTTAAGGGTGGAATCTCAATTAGCCCTTATAAGTATGGTTATGATTTCGGATTCGATTCCGATTTTATTTTGGTTTCTTTCGGTCATAGTTTCAATTCTTTTTGTTATGTTTAAACAATAATTCTTATAAAATTGATTTTATAAAAATATGACAATGAATGTAAAAAAAACTTTATTGTATTATCATGTGTAAGAAAAAAAGAAAAAATGATGCAAATGTAATGAAAAAAAATCTCATTGTTGATTAGATTAAATTGGTCTTGGATTTAGAGTAGTCATGGCATATAAACTTACTACTCCCTCTGTCCCATTTTTATAGTCCTAGTTTTTTTTTGCACACAGTTTAAGAAAAAGTAGTTAACTTTGTTGGAAAAACAAAATTAGATTGCTATTTTTCTAAAATACCCTTACATTAAATAAAGTTGGCTTTTCATATATCAATATGTTTTGGAAAATCTAAATACATTAATTGGGGTAGGTTATATTCAATACTAACAATCTATATTAAATAAGGTAGTTTATAGTAATAACAATTTACATTAAATAAGGGTATTTTAGATAAATTAAAAGACAACTATATTCTTCAATTGAAAAGTGGACTACAATTTGGAACAGATAAAAAGGGAAACAAGACTATCAAAATGGGACAGAGAGAGTAATAGAATGAGACGATGGGTTGTTGGTCTAGGATTAGAACTACTGGTATCAGGTATTGACTATTGATATTGGACTCTAAATTGACCAAATAGGTTTAGATAGCAAATATTTGTTTAGACAGTTTAAATGGGTCCTAAACTGCCCGTTCCGATTTCAGTTCAAAATTTTGGTGAATTTGATTCTGAACCTTTACTCATAGTTTTGGTTTCGTTTCCAGTTTTTCAAAGTTCAGTTTCAATTCCGATTCAACAAATTATCGAATCGATTCCAATCCGATTTCATTCAAACTTGAACCATAGCCACCCCTTGATTTAATTATATCTAACTATGTGAAGATTTAACTATACTTGATTATGATAAAAAAAAAAAAGTCCAAATTCAAATTAACAAATATTAGAAAAATCAAGACAAAATAAGAGCAAAATTCAAAAAGAACAAAATGCCAAGAAAAATATGTGTAACCGTCACTATCCTACTAAGACGGTAGGAACCGATGCATTCACACTCATGGAAATCCAACTGGGGTCCATCTACCATTAATCCCAGACGAGTACGGACAAGATTTCCATGGCAATTATACCCTTCTATTTACAAATAATTACAACAGTGCCACTGATGCGTCTTTCTTCCTGCGCATCCAGGTAGCCACTCTGTCACTCTGTGCGTAAACTCTCCCCTCTCTCGTTGCTGTCATCATCAATCTCTCCCAAATTTCAGTGCGTGACTGTGTGTGAGCTCTTCCGTGGTGGTTTCGATCATTTTCAGGTACAATGCTTTGGTCTTCACTTCGCAAAATTTCAACTTTTTACTGTTACTAGTTATATCATTAGAGCTCAGTTGATGGAGTTGGTGAGGAAAGATGGAATTTTTTTGGATTGTCTTTTTGGCTGTGTGAGTGAAACATGAAATTCTTCGAACTAGTGAAAGTATTGTTGTTTTCTTCAGTTTGGAACGAGTAATCATAGTTCTGCATTGCTGAATTGTTTGATGTTGCGTTTATGTGATCAAGGCCGCCTAGATGATTGATATAACTGGGGATTTTTCTGCTTTTTTTTTTCCCTTTAGTGTTTGCATTTTTGAATTCTGATTTTTTTCCCAGCAATTAAATTTGTGCATGCTTGTGAATAATGTGCAAATGTATAAGTGGACGTGTAAAATTATCTATTTTTTCTTTAAATTTGATTTTTCTATGTCTATGTTGGATACAAATGATTATACATGTGTGTGTGTGTGGGGAAAGTGTATCACTTGCAAGGATCTTCTTCCCTAATGCTATAGAGCAATGGTACCATTGCGGTGAGTAGACGTTTCTCGCAGTTGATCAACACCTTCTCTATTACTGTTAACAACTCATCCATTTTGTCCCCCACATCCTTTCTTGCTAGATGATATTTCTGCCTAAATATTCAGTATTTCTTTTAAACATATTTGTGCATGTACTTAGATAAATCAGCTTGATATGGTGATTATAGGTGTTCTTCAATTAATTGCTCTTCCAATTACAGTATGATACTGCTAGTTTCCATTTAGTACTAAATGAAAAAGTTGAAATGATAACTGTAAGATAGAGGGAATAAAGGCTATGTTCATTCCTATTACAGTTGCCTTTCATATCTATTGTTTCCAAGCTGCTGCAAGATAAGATAAACTAGCCTTCATGATCCAGAGGATAAAGCTTTTCTCAGTATACGCTGAGTAATCATAAGTAATGGTGGAAACAGTATAAGAGAATTCATGAAATGACTCCAATGTTTCAGAAAGATTCCATCTATGATAACTCAGCAAGAGACAATGGAAAGCATGAAAGTTTGCTTTTAACCAAAGACTCAGTTTTGGATTAGACTCTCCAACTGTGAAAATTAGACAGGAGGAAAATGCTGACCAATGACTTGGATGTATAATCTTCATGCTATCAACGTATTACATAATCTGCATACTAGCAGGATCACTGTTGCATGGGATGAACTATCTTGTTCTAAGTTAATGCTGAGATGGCCTTTTAATCATCTTTCTTCTTTGAAAAATCCGGTTGTGTATACTACTGATATTCCTTTATTTACAGATTCAACAGCGGATATCCGTTGGAAACATTTTCTCTGTATCACCAAATATTTTATCATCATATTTTCGTGCTCATATTGCAGGTCGGAATTGACTAAGACTATGGATTCTTCTCTCTGGGATCCACCAATTTGTGAAGGTTGCTCTGCCTTGTTATTTTATTAGCTAAATGATTCAAGTTACTACTGGTGGTTGTTTAGAGTGAAAAAATTACTGGAACTCTGTATAGATTCAAATTTTGCAAGATGGAAATTTTCTATTTCACTAAAGCTGACTTCTTATTTTTGTTTGTGTAATTTTTGGTTACAGATGACAGTGCTGATTTTACAGGAAATTGGCAGTCTGATTTCTCCTCTGGTGTGGGGCGCGGTTAGTTTATCCCCTTTACAATGTTTGCTAATCAGTTTCTTTGGGGACTTTTTTTAGACTGACTTAAGGTCCCATCTTTTCCATTATATGTATGTCATAGATGTCATGGAAGAAGATGCTATAAATGAAAGGTGTTGTATCGAAGTGTTGAAAAGACTGATACCTAAGGCTGATGCCGAGATAAAGGAACTTGAGGAAGAAATTATATTTCTTCAGGCGCAAGTGGCTTTGGAAGATGATGCTTGGGCTAAGAAATGCTTTGATACTTTGACAGAGAGGATCAAGGCACTAGATATCTCGATTCAGAGATTGAAGAATGAAAAAGTGCAACAGCAACAAGGACAGGCGTCTAGTTCCCAAACACATGGAGATCCTGCTCAGAATGAAAAGCAACAAACAGAAAATCAACTAAACTTTGGTTTCCAAACAGATGGAGATCCTGATCAGAATAAAAAACAACAAACAGTAGATGAATTGGATGTTTGTTTTCAAACAGATGGAGATCCTGAAAAAATTGAAAGCCTACAAACAGAGGAGGGCCTTGATTCTCACATCCAAACATGTAAGGAACCTTCTCAGAACCAAAAAATACAATTGGAACATGAGATGGGTGTTCTTTGCCAAACACATCCAGAACCTGCTCAGATTGAAAACCTGCAAGCAGAACATGAGCTGGATTTTAATTTCCAAACAAATGGAGATCCTGGTCAGGATGAAACACTACAAATGGAACATGAAATGGGTGTCCCTCACCACAAACATGGAGAACCTGCTCCGAAACTGAGTGAAATACTAAAAGCTCTTCTGGAAAAGTACTACTTTCCAAACAGAGATAAGCAGGTTTGTGTAATACCTGAATTTTATTCTGTTGCTCTGCTGCCCCACTAAGCAAGTTGGCATGGTTAATTGATTAGACATAGTTTTTCATATTACCCTGTACTATCCCCTGGTTTTTCTTGTTTGTAAATAAGTGTACTGGTTGATGTGAAACGGCTGAAAACCTGTTCTGGATTATTTCTGGGCATGTCACTTTTCAGAATATGTATAAATTTCCTATCCAATACCTGAAGATATCTGAGACCTTAGCTGCTTAATGCTTCATACCACGTTTACTGGTATTAAGCATGTCAAAAGCCAGAGAGATGTATGAATGAAAGAGTTAGGCTTGAGTGTATATTATCGGGTGAGGTATTTGAGAACTTTTTCAAAGTAACTTTCAGGGAAAGAAAACCTTATCTTTTGCTCTAGGACCAATCAACACTTTTTTAAGAATTAAGGAAGTAAAACAGCTTCATCGTTTACATGAACTGGATCAGGTGAACAAATCACTTTTCTCTTCCTCTTGTTCATCACGTTTTCTGGGGAATAATTAAAATCATGACTTTGCATGCCAACGTGATGTACTTTTAATTTAACATCTTCTGCACTATTTGTATACGGTATTGCTGGCAAATGTGATGTTAAATACACCATCTTTACCTATATGTATCACTGGACATTTGATGTCATCTTGGTGTTTTGGGTGATTTGGAATTTGTTTGAGTAATATTTATTTCTTGTAAGACAACTTTTTCCCTATTTGTGGAAACCTCCATTACAGAGTTCAAGTTTCAATGCTGAGAAGCTTGCCACTCTCCAGTCCACAGACGAGACCAGCTCGAGCAATGCTGAAGCAGTGGCCTGTGCTGCTAAATCCTTGAAAGAGATTGCTGAACCTTTTAATCTGGAAGTTTTAAAGGATGTGGAAGAGAAAGACCAGGTAAAGACAACCTCCTTACATTATTTTGCAGTTCCTAGCATGGCTGCTCTGCGAAATCTGTCGAGTGCTAACTTGTAACTTATGTAGACTACAAGATATCCTTTCTTCTTGTTACATTTTCATATTGGTTTTCTCCAAACAATGATCAGAATGGAGATACCACAATCATCAACTCGTTCCCAAATCTTTCTGAACATGCAAGTGAAGTATCCACCAAGAGAAAAATGATGGAGATTGATTCAAGCATTGAGATAGGACATGGAATAGGAATACATGATTCAACAACCAAGGCAGTGAAGAGGATGTATACCCCAGACATTCAGAAGGTACCTACCAATCAGTCGTAAAGCTAGGAATCAATTCCTCCATAAATGTACAAATTTTCTTTTGACTTTACTGCTCTCATGCAACAAACAGGAAGCAACTGCTATGATGATGGATACCAGTGCGAATGCCTTAAGCCACATAGCCGGTTCAAGCAGTGGAACAGTGGGCTGCAATCTTTCTGAAGAAACAGGCGGGGCAGTCATGGTACGGAATTTCGGAATTGAAAGCGCTAAGTTGAAGCCATCTCCAAATCCCGCCGAAACCACTATTACAGAAACTGATATGGTACGAGATGTTTCTTATGTATCAAACTGATAAACAAGTTGGGTCTAATCATTTGTGAGACTGGCTTCTTTAGTTTGATGTAGGCGACAGTAATGTATCCCTTTTGAGCACCTTCATATTGTAGACGTGACTTATCAGTTGTACATGTTATTATATTATAAATAAATAAACATATCTTATAATAACTATATTTACAGTTAATTCTTGTGAATTCTATTAGTCACTCTGTATGAAATTCTTAAAAGTATCGAGGATGTAGAATATCTGCACGGTAAATTATGTGCGTTAATGTATTTTTTTTTCTTTTCTTGATTTTTTTTGTCTATTGCTTTTGTATTCTGATTCAATAAAGAAATAATTTTTTTTTCTATAAAATTACTTGTTAAAATCCTAACCAATGGAGACTTTTGGCAAAAATGGGATTTTGGGTTTTCACAAATTTTTTTTTCCCCTACAAAGTATGAGGATTCAATATCTACATGGTAAATTTTCATTTCGAAGATGATTCTTATATGACTAAGAAACTGTATCTTCTTTTCTTTTCTTTTCAGAGCATGTTCCAGCTTGCAGATATCGATTCAGTTTACATAACAGATCCCGTAAAACAGCAGGCCGAAGAGGTTGATATAACCAACTGGATAGAGGCGGAATTTCCCCCCATAACGAAGCAAGAAGATTTGTGGCTTTCTGATTTCGGATGGGCATTTGGGGAACCATCTTCACAGGGGTCCAATAGCACGACCAAAGAGGCAACGGAGCCACTGATCAAGAAAGGCGAAGAGTTGGGTAATCTCCAGGCCGCTCAGACGATGCATGAGCGAAGGATGGAAGGTTTGGTCAAGGAGGAAATCGATCCGGCCTCCAACTTTCATGCAGTGAACGAATTTGGAGTTAACAAGTCTCTCAAGTTAGTCTCTTGTACTACATCAGTGGCCACAATGCACCTCGAGTTTTTGACAATGGCTCAACTCAGAGCCATGGCAAAGGCACGCAAGCTCAAAAGATACTCCAAACTCAACAAAAGTGACTTGATCAAGCTTCTTGAGGAGTCACTTTAGAAAAGGAACAAGTCTGATAGTGCAATATGCTTCCAGTAGCTATAGAAGTTGCATGAACTTATTTTTGCTTCGGTTTTTTAGCCATTTTACAGACAATGCCATTGTAAACTTTAAGAATGTGCAAGTGTGACTCATCTAGACAAAATTTTGATGATTTTGGGTACTCTGTTAGCCTTTTTTCCCCATGGAGCTTGATATTTGACTGGGCAATAATGTTGCTGGTGATTTACTCGCTTGGAAAACTGCATATGGATATTATTCACGATAGTGCATTCTTGGATTCTGTGAAATTCCACACTTTTTGTGGTTATAATTCAACTGCAGGCAGGTGGCAATTCAGCAGATTATGTGGTAGCAACTCCCCCAACCCTTATCAGCAAATCTATTGAGTTGGCTTATGATAAGTAGCAGTTGCAGAAGCAACTCTTTTCGTGTTTGACAAATCACCAGCAGCTACAGAAAAACCAGGGGCATCACCTTTTTCTCTCAGATCGATCTTCTAAACTAATCTGTTGTTTAGCAATATCAGGGAAGTTACAAAGCCATTTTTAGCAGTATCAGGGAAGTTACAAAGCCATTACCGTTTTCTCTCAAGGATTGATACAGTCAGCACTTGCTCTCCTTTAGCTTTCAGAAAGTATCAATCTGATTCTGGATGAATTCCATGTTACAGCTTAAAGACAAATTTACAGAATGAGAGTATTGTCAGGATTGGGAGTTTTCAACTGAGTGATGAATTGGGGGTTTACCTTATCATTTTGAAATCAAAAGCCAAAACAATCTGAGACTTACCTCCATTTAGTAGTCCAAACAGAGACCATTTGCAGGTACACAAACTTGAAGAAAGCTAAAAAATAAACCATTGCAGTTTATCTGCTGCTTTTGATCATGGTACACTTTCAGCTCACAAAATGGAATATCATTCTTCCCTGCAAACAACAATAAAACACAAGAATCAAACAAACAATTCTTAGAAAGAAAAATAAAACACAACAAAGTTTAGAAAAAGAAAAGGGTAAAAAAAAAAAAAGCAGTTTTCAAGTTTTGGCACTTAAATATTTTCCTAATCTCTCAACCTATCCCCTATCTAGACCTATCCAGAACTAAGTATTTCTCTTCAGAGGCAGAATCTAAAACTCACCTTTGTGAAAGATTATGGGCAATGCCAGAACTTGACAACACATGACGGTCAAAAGTAACAAGATAGAAATAGGAAGTTGGTGATTCTCCTCTCTTTTTCCTTCTTCACTGCCTTGGTTCTAGAAACTATTCTGAGAAAGCATCCAGTAGTGGACCTAAGACTAAATCGCATCACCTACTCTGTAACACACTAAAAGCCCGCAGCATCTCCAGTTTGGACCATTTGTTAGATTCAAATCTGCAATTTCTTTGGATGAGAATTACATTGTTATGGGCTTCTAAGCATTTTCCTACTTGGCTAGATATTTTCTCCAACCTGAGTTTTTACCGAGGCATTTTCACCGTAGAAACCAATTCCTAATTTAGAACCTTGGTCCCTAGATACCAAAACCACAAAATTCTTGTTAAGATAGCAAAGTTCATAAATATTCTTTCTGACTAAATATCATGCCAAATTTAAAAACTAAGTGCCAAGAAGGGTATACATAAAATTTGTAAATGTAGGCCTTAGGGTAAGCCTATCCTAACTACTAAAATGGCTTCTTAGGAGTTAAGAGATGCCATGTTAAAGCTTGAATTTTCAAAGTAATCTCTGCCACCATTTTTCTTTATACACCCCAGTTGACTGTTGCCTTCTGTCTTTGTCACTCGCAAAGCATAAAACAGCTTGAATGGCCTCCTCTTGTCATGCTTCTAGGGAAGCAAAGTAATTGCCTTGCCTGCTCAGTTAGCTCAGTATATTTTTGACATTATGAGACTTTAACAGCATGTTTCACATTTCTGCTCAGTAGTCTCTAACTCTTTGACTGGTTCTCTCTCCATTTCAATTATGCCATTTATTCTTTCCAATTGCATTCGACAATCGTATTTTGATATGGTGGAAATGAATTGATATTCATTTCAATTATAGTACAGTTACCTTCTTGTTAGAAAAGAGAAGTAGATAGTTTGAAATCTCTGGTGTGCTTCACAAGCACAGAAACATCTTTCTTTGCACAAATAAACATTTATCACCTCCCAGCTACTTATTTGATATCAAGAAATGGAGTGTTAGATGTTCAAGGATGGAAACTGGCTCTCAAGGTTGCATCCATGTGGTCCTTAAATTCTGCAGTGGCAGGACCACCGAGCACAGAGTTTTCAGTAACCTGTAATTATATAAATGTTAAATTCTAATATATATACATGAACCATCATAAATTGGAGTTTTTCAGTCTACTTTCTGATTTGCATGTGTCTGAATGACATTACTGTTATTAACTTATTAAAGTTAGGCGTTGATTTAATAAGGTTCGTGGAGAAGATGTTAATTTTTTAGTGCAACTCTTGTAATTTTTTCGTAAATGGGGATTTGAGTAGAGTAATGCTCTGAATATCACCTTGGGATGTTTGACTCTTTCGATTTTAACCAATGACTAAAAATCAAATCCAAATTAGTTCTAAATGATAGATCAGAGAAAATTAAGGAAAAGAAACGGAGGTAAGAAATTAGTTTACCTGTCGGGAATGGATGGTAAATGTAGACCTTTCCAAAGCAAGTCTGGTTCCAAGTTAGTGACAGATGTACTCACTGTTTGTTTGCAGCCATTAGTGTGGAGGAAAATGACTCAAATGTGTGTTCTTTGCTTTTTCTTTGGTCTCATTAGATAATTCTTGAAGTTATCGCATGCAATTTCCTTCTAATTGTAGCACTTATTATAATATCATTTGGAATTTGCCTTGGGTAATTTATTGCATTATGACATGAATCTCTTTGGTTTAGTTATTCTCATATTGGGCATATACATAAACTTCAATTCTTTGCAACACATTATTAACATTGAGACAAAGTGGTCATAATGCCCTGTTTCCTTGGTAAGTAGTAGATCTTATTTCGAGTACTTCAAATTTGGATATGATACATGTACCGATTCAACATCTAAATATAGAACTTTTTTTTTTGGGGCTTTCTTTTTTGGCTTTTTTTTTTGGGGGTGGGGGGGGGGGGTGGGCTGTGGGGAGAGAGGGAGAGAAATGAGAAAAGAGAATCACCAACTTCCTATTTCTATCTTGTTACTTTTGAACGTCGTGTGTTGTAAGGTTCTGGCTTTGCCCATAATCTTTCACAAAGGTGAGTTTTAGATTCTGCCTCTGAAGAGAAATACTTTTCTTAGTTCTGGATAAGTCTAGATAGGGGATAGATTGAGATTAGGAAAATATTTAAGTGCCAAAACTTGAAAACTGCTTTTTTTTTTTTACCCAACAGCAACACCCCCCCCCCCCCCCCAGCCCCACCTTCCCACCAAAAAAGAAACATCCTAAAAAAATTCTATATTCAGATGCAGAACCTGGACATTTATCATTCCGAAATTTGAAGTACTCAAAATAAGATCTACTTACCAATGAAACAGGGCATTATGACCACATTGTCTCAACATTAATAATGTGTCACAAAGCAGAGAAGTTTGTCTATATGCCCAATATCAGAATAACTAAACCAAAGAGATCCATGCAGGAATGCACTAACTTACCCAAGGCACAAATTCCAAGTGATATTATAATGAGTGCTACAATTAGAAAGAAAATTGCACACGATAACTTCAAGAATTATCTAATGAGACAAAAGAGAAAGCAGAAACACTCATTTCAGTCATCTTCCTCCATGCTAATGGCTCCAAACAAACAGTGAGTACATCTGTCACTGACCTGCAGACTTGCTTTGGAAAGGTCTACATTTACTATATCCATTCCCGACAGATAAACTAACTAATTTGGATTTGATTTTAGCCATTGGTTAAAATTGAAAGAGTCAAACATCCACCTTTATAAACCAGGCTAGAGTCCTAGGCTGACATTCAAAGCATTACTCTACTCAAATCCCTATTTACGGAAAATCTACAAGAGTTGCACTAAAAAGGTAACATCTACAAGAGGTTTACATTGAACTTGCGTGCAATCAAGAATCAGGTGCAATGCTGGATGATTTCTAGGAAAAATCTCTAGAAATTCTTTGTTCCTCATTATTCCTGCTTACGAATTTAATACATTTTTATCCTTTTCGAGAAGTTGGCAACATTCTATTGCCGTCTTTTGCATGATCTAAACACGAACCAGTATTCTGAGACACCTTTTGGAGTACCAACAAATTTCTGCTGCATCTAAAAAAGCTCTTATTAGGCACGCCCTTCTTAAATCCTACTCCCCCAGGGGGAGCTCACGCATGCAGTCTTGCAAGGATCTTTCTGATGAAGCTTATTTGAGGTTTTTCAATATACTTCTCATTTGCAGGGGTAAAGACTTTTAACCCACTAACTAAATGACTAAAATAACCAAACTGGAAGAGTAGACATTCAAAAGTATCCTGGAAATGTAATTCAAGAAATCTAAGATATTTAATTTGCAACATAAGACTTTTCAAAGTACACAACTCCCCCAAATTAACTTTTTATGCCATTTTGGCAGTTGTATATATTCCAATTCAAGAAAGTGGGTATATTCTAGTAATAAAGAAATAGCTCGATTTGAAAGTGAAGTTATTTAAAAGAATAACTAATTAATCATGTAAGTAGACAGGACAAAACAAGAGTGGAGCTGCATGAGACCAAACAAGTTCCCTCCATTCCAAGTAACTAGGTTAATATCCAGATAAAACTTGAGAAACTAGACTCCATAACTACTCATCAGCATGAGCTACACATCATTCTCCCCCATCACCACAGTACAACCACCCAGAAGCAAAAAGTTCAGCTTTTCACCCCAAAGAGATGTTTACAGCTGGTTAAGTGCAGTTCCCAGGCATGCAGTTCTATTCTCCATATAAATGATAAAATGGACACTGCTAATCTAGTAAATAAATGGTGTAGGTAGTGTCCACCTTTATGTAAGAACGCCCTAGCCACGTATTAACAACAAGACAAAATGATCATGTTACATATGTATACTAATAGTTGTCAGATCTCACTTGGTGACTATAGAATCATTTGTATAATTCTGAGTAAAAAAAAATTCTTTCTTCAGTAAGCTAACAGCATATTTACCCTTCTCGCTTTTTCTTATCCATGTTCATCCTTTTGTAGTTTAAAGGTGACTGAGAAGACAAAAGGTCAGATGCCTGAAGAATCTAACATGTGGATTGTCAATTGAGATAATAGAGGTCTGAGATGAAGATCAAATCTCTCGTTTATTTCTCCTAGAAACGCACTTGTTTCTTAATGTAGGTTCCCAAAAAAGAATCCATAAAGCTTAATCTCCACTTTCTAAATTTTTTGACACAATACAGTATGATGCAAGAAACACTTGTGAACTAATATATCAATGGAAAACCTATTCAACTTCATTCAATGGGCAATAGTGACTGTGACATGCTTTATCACGATGATCATTTCCAAATATGGTCCCGCATTTAGATTTTTGAGTTTTTCATTTGACAAGTAACCCTGACTACCATATCGCATTTCTTCATTTAAATACAGTGTTTACATCAAAAGGAACTGCAGCTAAGTGCTAACTGCAAATCTTATCTGTTTCTTATTCTTGTTTGTTCTAACTGCTGCTCCCTCCACAAAATTGCTATCAACGTATTTTATGATGTTAACAAGTCATCTTCCCGTTTTGCTTATCCAAGCATATTCTTCTACATCGTCCTAGGTCTTGTGATAAAGTGACAAAGATTGGAGATGGATATCATGAGTCAGAAGATCCAACTTTGTATTCACTTTAATTCTCTGTAGCCAAGTTCTAAAGTAGATTCAATATCTCACTCTAGTAACCTTGAAGAATGTTCTCCTCAACCATTGCAGAAGCATGGTTCATGAAATAACAAAGTCATCCAAAGTCAACAAAGTTCTCAAACCTTGACGACAACAGTAAACTAGTCTGTATATTCTCCTTACAGTAACCTTCAAAATGTTCTCCTCAACCATTTCCGGAGCATGTATTATTGGTAAAATATCTAAAGCATCTGAGGTTATACAAGTTCTTAAACATTGAAGATGGTGCTTGGCACATGCACTGTAAAACTACTCTACCTACTCTGCAGGACATATGCTAACTTAACCTTCTCCATTTTAGAAATCAGATCTACTTTTTACCAGCAAAACAATTGCACCAAGTGCCAAACTGCAATTGGACTTCCCCAAGTTGATATGCCAACTATGACAAGTGAAGGCGCTGTATTTCCTATGGACGCCCATAGCCTCCTTTTGCTTGCCAATTCTCATTGAACTAACCATTCTAAGACATGGCAAGACTGAAAAGTTCAAAGATGTATCTATTATAATTACTGATCAATCCACTTATGAATAAGCTAACTACAAGAAAACCCAAATAAGAGACTACAGAGTATGCTTGGTGGAAGGTAAGAACGCTGAACTTAAACATATCTGCTTGTTTATAAAATAAGCCAAGAGAAAGCCATCAAAACGATTGCTTGTTCCACACGCCTTAAGCTTTACGACAACCATGAAGATAAAACCTTTTATGGCATTTATGAACAGCAGTCAATGAGCATAAATTAGTATTAAATGTCTATCCACATACTTCTCAAAAAGTAATCTCAAACGTGCAAACTAAGTTTTCACAAAGATAGAATGCTATTTAACATCTTGCACATTCCAAGCTGATAGATATAAATGGAGCTAAGTCCCAAAAGTCCCTGAAAAGTAGCATGTACAAAATAATGCAAGAGTACTAGAAAATCATCGATTGAATAAAGAAAATTAAACTAAATAAAAAAGAAGGTTGTAAAACTCCCCAGAGATGACATGTATTGTTCTCTATGTAAGATGAAAAGGCCATTCAGATAAAACATGTAAGTTTCATGTCAAGAGTAACTTTGTCTGAGCTCCGCATGGATAATTCAGAAGTTTTTCAAATCAAGGAAATAGTGATGACAAATATTACAAGCACTTGCCAAATGGAGAAAAAACAAAAGAAAGCTAATGATTGTTTTTAGGGCAATGAAATCAGTCAGGCTGGATCACAAAACCTTACCATATAACATGAAGGAGTAAATTTCTCAAGAAATAATAAGCAGTGTAGGAATATAGCGTTACCTCACTTAGATTTTAACATACAATCAGCATCCTTTACGGCTCGAACAAGATGTGTTACACGATATTGGAGCTTGGCATTTTCTGCATTTAGCTGCTTTAGCTCTTTCTGAGCCTAAAAGGGATATAAAGCGAGACCGGGTTACTTTTTTAGCACTATTTAACGTGCAAAAATTAGGAAAACTACACAAAGCACACCTTTTCTCTTTCTAAAGCTTGTTCTGCTTTCACATTTTCAAGCTTTGACTGAAGCTCACGAACCTTATTCAATAATTCATCATTCCCAGCATCTGAAGAAGCATATCCACACGAAGAAAAGGTTAAGGATAAGTCAATTAGTAGATGTCAGAAAATTCAAAATGAAACCATTGAAATGCATTGATTGTTAAACCTACTTCTGTCACTAGCAATAGCAGCTTCAAGTCTTTCCAATCGAGCCTACATGACAAAGACGGAAATTTCAATCAGTAAAACTCCTATTGTCAACAGAAATGAGGACAGATTTCCCAAACTCTGATTTTATTAGCGTATTGCCATTAAAAGCTCACCGCATCTTACAATGATTAATAAAAAAAATTAAGTAAAAAGTAGCATTCGAATACGAGAAAATAGTATTATGTATTTCTATAACTACATTTACATACCAAATACAAAAGAATTGTATAAATTCCACTACACAAGGGTGTGTTTGATTCCTTAAAGAGAGTTGAATTGTATACCATAGGATATAAGTAAAATTTCTGTAGACATACAAGTCCAATTATTGCAACTCCAATTCTCACGAGGAACCAAACAAAAACATCAAACAGAAGAATCCGAAACTCCAAATTTAGATTGCTGGACTAATTTAATATCTGATTCATATATTTATAATTCGTCAACATGATTGATGCATCAGTAAAAGAAACGTCAAAATAAATTCATCAAACTAGTCTAAGAACTCCTGGTAAAGCCCTTCAATAATTGAATTAAAGCATGAGATTTGATACAAGAAAAATTAAAGCATAACATATCAATGACAAGTAATTAAAAAAAAATAAAAAGAAAAGCACCAAGATTTAGACCCATAAGGTGGGGGGTTACAAAGCTAAACAGAAATCAGAAACCTCAGCCTCAGCAGCTCGCTGGTAAAAAGGTTTCAAAATTTCTGGTAGGTTGCTTTCTGCCATTGGGGTAGTTCGTCGGGGCAGAAGCCGAGAGTAAAAAGTGTCTGGTTTTCGGAGAGTTCGAGGTTGGAAAAGGGTGTTACTAAAACTTTTTTTTCCCCTCTTATTTGGTTTGGGTATGGGAACGGCTCTACAAAGTTGTACCAAAATGTACAACAAATCCGTTTAAATTAGTTGTTTTTTTGGAATGTTTTTGAAAAATTTTTACTGTAACGTGTATATGAAAAATTTGTACTGTTAAAATTTTTTGAAATATTTGATATATTGTATGAATGACATATTTTTCGAATTATTATATATTATTATAATATTATATTTGAAAAACTTGTTTTTGAAAAAATGACTAATCCAAACCGAGATATTTGTTCATCATGCCACCATAAAAAAATTGAAAAAATCTATCTACACATTCACACAAATGATGTATAAATGTAATTTTTAGTGTATAAACATATTTTTCAATCAATCTATCCATCTTTTTAATCATTTTTTTTATTTCACATTACAAAAAAGTGCTGCAAAATCAAAATAAATAAATTTTTTTTCAAATAATAGATATCGAAATACTCCCAGTATGTTGATGTATATTTTATTATTTTTACTCCCTGATACTATTGCACTTCAGGACAAAAATGAAAAAAAGAAACTAAACCTTAAGTTTGTAAGCATTCTGCTTCTTCTCTTCACATTTAGTACAATAACTTTCTGCAACTTTTCACCAACTAATTCATACTTTTTTAAAATCAAGTATAAAGTATTCATATAGAGAGTTGGGGAAGAGTCAAGTTGAATGGTAAAGTAGAAAAGATTATGAGTAGGATGTCTTGGATTCAAAATATTTCACTTAAAAAAATATTCATAAAGAGTTTGCAAAAGCTAGTACATATAAAATGAATGAGAGTTTTCTTTTAAGAAAAATCGTTCAAAAAATCTCTCATATTTTGCAAAATAACTTTTTTCGTTCCTCACTTTTGAAAGTGTAATTTTACGTTTCTTACAAATTCACTTTAGTCAAATTTGATCCCTATTTAGGTTTCCGACTAATTTTTTGTCAGAATCCACCACGTGCCTTGCATATGATCATTTTTAAGGCAAAATTGTTAAATCAAATTTTACATAATCCAGTGCATAATCCCTCACATTTCACAAAATGAATTATTTCGTTCTTCACATTTCATAAAATGAATTTTTTCATTCCTCACATTTCACAAAATTAATTTTTTCATTCCTCATTAACCATATGTAAGAATAGTTTTTGTTTTTAACCCATGTATATATCTATTTGATTTCACCATATGAATCTATTCAATATTTATGGTCTTTTCTCTTTTGATAATAATTCATTTATTAAGTTGTATAGTAAGATCATTTAATTAATAGGTTCTAACTCAAAATTTATAGTCATGTTAATAAATTATAGTTTAAATCTGAAATTTTTACTCATCACCTTTAAAACCAACAGTTGAATTACTTGTCTTGTAATTATTTTAAAATCTGAAAGTGCCAATCACTTACTTCTTTTTGTCATATTTTTTTCTTTGTTCATTTTTTTAGTCCAATATAAACATTCGATAATGTTTAGGATTCAATGTCTTCTTTATTTCAATTTTTGAGTAAAAGAAAATGAACATGAGTGAAAAACTAATAATTTTTTAAAATTCACATAGATATCTACTTGATTTCACCTGAACAGTATATTCAAGCGAAATCAAATAGAGATAAATTACATGCTATTCTTACTGTTCAAATGAAATCAAATAAATATATACATGAATTTAAAAAAAAAATTATTCGTACACATAATCATTGAAGGATGAAAAATTTTATTTTGTAAAAATATGAGAGATGGAAAAATTCATTTTGTGAAATGTGAGGGACAATAAAAATTATTTTGTGAAATGTGAAAAACGTAAAAAATTTATTTTGTAAAATTAAAATATGAGAGATTATGGATCGAATTATGTAAAATTTGATTTGACAATTTTACTCTTAAAAAATGATCACATGCAAGGCAAGTGATAGATTCCGACAAAAAACTAGTCGAAAATCTAAATAGGGACCAAATTTGACCAAAATGAAATTGTAAAGGATGTAAAATTACACTTTCAAAAGTGAGGAACGAAAAAAATTATTTTATAAAATATGAAAGATGTTTTGAATAATTTTCCCTTACTTTTACACCAGCACTACTAAGGGTAGAATAGTACCAATTTAAAAAAAATGTTAAAATGAAAGAAGACTCCTCTATGAAGTAGAATCTCGAAGATGAAAGATGAGCTGAGAAAAATGTCTCTGTTGTTTAATGTCCTATGACTCTTCATATTTTGTCTTGATATGAGCAAGAAATTGTTAGATATGGGCATGCCTAACATAAGTAAAGTCTTCTAGTTCGTGGGGTCCAAAATTGAGAAATTATCCTGAAAGTTATTGAAAGTCTTGAGAATGAAAATTGAAAGTTTGCTTATCACATTCAAATGGTGGAAGAGTCGGATGGAGCCATTCATAGTTAAAACGGTTTCACATTTAATGATGGATTTATGTTAATGTTCAAGTCTTGACTCATTATGTTATTTTTTAGTAGTTTAATGTTAATTTAGTCATTAATTAGTAGTGAAATAATCGGCCAAGTTAAGTCTCAAGTAGGACCGAATTTAGGGTTTCCTTTTCTTGTTAGATTTTATGTTTTGTTAGTATTTTCAAAGTCGAATTAGGAGCCTTATATTATTTCCAAATTGGATTGGTCTTGGTAGTTTAGGTTTTAGTTATAAAAAACCTTCTTCTATTCTATTGTAAGACAATTTTGAGAAATGAAATAATAAAAGTGAGTTGTTCTTCCTTTAGGAAGTTATTTGATGGAACGTGAGTTTCTTCTTGAATTGTATCAAGTAATTAAATTGCATACTTGTGGTGTTCAAGAAACTGTATCAAGTATTTACTTTGAATACTTGTGGTGTTCAAGATAAGATAATCAAATCATCTTGTTTTTTTCAATCCAATAATCAATCAGTTAGGTTTCTAGAGACAGGTTCTCGTTAACTATAGTAAGGTAGTTATTGTTTCATAATCTAGTCAAAATAGATTTTTCCGCTGCCTAATCGACTTGATTCTTCAAGACAAGTTCTTATTGGATCGAGTTCGTATCATATTTCTACTTGCTCTCCTATTAAGTAAGCGAATGACCAAGCTAGGCCACAGCCTTTAAAGAGTCTACCCCCAACCCACTCTGATTCTCACTCATTACGCCCCTCAACTCTAGTTGTCCTTTCGGTAAATTACATTTTGCTAGTACTCTATTTTCTACATATTACACCCATTCGATGGCTTTTCTCTGTTGAGAGGATGTTGACTAATTGGTGCTTCAAAAGACTAGTCATGTAGGAGCACATAAGGTGTCATAATTTCCGTAACTTTGGTATGGTTCTGGTGCAGAGACCTCTGAAGGATCTCCTTTTTCATCCATTTTTCACCTATATATCAAACAACACATATTCCAGCATGTGATCGATGGAAGTAAAAGGATTGCGGACCACATAGAGAGTTGGAGACTAATTAAGCACAAATTGCAGAAATGATTTAGGGAGTCTTGGTTACTTTTCCTATTGTATGCATGGTTCAAAGACTCAGCCGAGTCGTCACCGTTTCGGCCCCTTCCGATACGATACCGAGACGATACGATTTCGAGATATTTGACTCACCGAGAAATCGGCCGAGACATCATTGTGAATGGTTGATACACCCGAGTCACTTCGAGTCATTTCGAGTTAACTTGAATCCAACAAAAAACCTTTAGAAAAG
Source organism: Coffea eugenioides (assembly GCF_003713205.1). Classification (NCBI taxonomy): domain Eukaryota; kingdom Viridiplantae; phylum Streptophyta; class Magnoliopsida; order Gentianales; family Rubiaceae; genus Coffea; species Coffea eugenioides. Next base: position 17,091,726 of record NC_040040.1, read on the forward strand.
AAAAGGAAAAAAATGATAAAAAAAAGTGAAACCCGAGGCCATTCGAGTAACAACTACTGGTAGGTCCCAACACGCGAGAAGGAGAAGTCAATATCAAAATCATTCACTAGGAAATAAAAAAAAATTTGCCAAAGTACTGATCATGTGAGAAGATGCGGTAATATTATTTCAACTTCGTTCATGTATCAAGTATATGTACCTTACTAAATATGTACTTGATACATGAACACACCAATAATATACCACTTTGCTTTTTTTCAAAAGCTATCACTTCCAACTTTTCTTTTAAAAGCGACAGCTATCCAATGTGACAGAAAAAGTGAGAGAAGGAGGTGCAGAGGAGAAGATGCCCAAAACTTCAGTGAATGAGAGGTGAAATTTGGTGATACTTCTCTCATCTCTTTTCTTATTTGGACACTTTTAGGGAAGCGAGATAGTACCTAAAATAGTAGGAATCAACTCGGAGAACTGGAATTTGTGATTACCGATGAAGCTTCTCTTTCCTATCGAAAATAGCTAGTCGTCAGCTATAGTTGCAACAGTGGCCCTTTCATTGCCCTCCCTTGGTCTTTCTTTTGAAATAAGGACTTTTCCCGTCGGTTAGTAGGTATGAATTTATTTCTTTAAGTTTTTCTATACTCATTAGTAGATATGAATTAGAAACGTATTTGGATTAATTATAGCCCTTATGTAATGGGTCAATGTTGGATTAATTATGATTGTGTCCAAAATAAAATTTAGAAATTTAGATTTATTTGGCTAATTTGTGTTGTTGGAATTTATTTTGGGCTAAACACAAGTTTAACACTTATCTCACATATAATTCAAAGTACATAATAAATTAGTCCAAATTCATTTCATATTTAGTGAAAATATTAAAATAATTGTTATATCTTTTAATATAAAATTTCTTGCTAGTAATTAATTTTACGAAATAACTATTAGTAGAAGTTTCATGTTTATTGAAATAAGGACTTTTCCCGTCGGTTAGCAGGTATGAATTTATTTCTTTAAGTTTTTCTATACTCATTAGTAGATATGAATTAGAAACGTATTTGGATTAATTATAGCGCTTATGTAATGGGTCAAGGTTGGATTAATTATGATTGTGTCCAAAATAAAATTTAGAAATTTAGATTTATCTGGCTAATTTGTGTTGTTGGAATTTATTTTGGGCTAAACACAAGTTTAACACTTATCTCATATATAATTCAAAGTACACAATAAATTAGTCCAAATTCATTTGATATTTAGTGAAAATATTAAAATAACTGTTATATCTTTTAATATAAAATTTCTAGCTAGTAATTAATTTTACGAAATAACTATTAGTAGAAGTTTCATGTTTATTGACTTTAGCTATAATAGTAATTAATTATACTTATAATCATAATGGTCCAACTATTTGAATAATTTTCTAAAATGCAGTAATAATTTTAATAAACATTTAAAATTTCGAAGTTCTTCTAATAAATGAACAAATGATCATTATAGCGGGTTTACATTATAGATAAGATTTTTAACTTATTAATATAATAGAAATAAATTATTACTATTACAAAATGTTTTAAACTACTTGTTGTATTTTTTTCATATATCTTTAATTATTTTGTGATGAATTAATCATTTATATTGATACGTGTAACAATTCCAATGCCGAGCAAGGATATTGATTGGGAACATGATAAACCCATAGGTGGGAATAGAAAAATTGTGAGATACAATTATTGTAGAAAAGTAATGCATGGTGGCATTACAAAGTTGAAAGAACATGTCGATCATGTCATAGGACAAGTTGAAACTTGTTCAAGGGCACCAAGAGAAGTTATAGATGTAATAAAAATGCATCTAAAGGCTGCTAAGGTTCAAAGAGCTACAATTAAAAAAAAAAAGAAGAAATATTAAACTCTCTGCAACAAGAAAATACATATAGTAATTTCAACATAGTTGGCGATGAGGAGGATAAAGACATTTTTGAAATTGATGAAGAAAGCAGGATGGCGTTGGGAAAAAAACAGATGAAGCAAGCAATAAGAGAGAGCCAATACTTGCAATTTTTAGATGAACAACGAAGGCATTCAATATCTGAGAGTCGACCTTCTATGTTTATGTCAGGTATTATTTGTAAACTAAAATATTATAACAAATTTGATGTCATTTTATTAAATATAATTAAATAAAGTTGTAATTTATTTATTCATTTTTTATTTGTTAAACATTGTGAATTCTAGGATATATGAGTGCTGGCACTTCAAAACCAACGACTTTTGAAAATAAAAGAGGATTGTCACATAATTTTAGTGTCTGACAAGCGGATGAAATGACAAGCAAAGGAATTAACTCACATATGTTTCTTTCGAAACAAAAATCAGTCAAATCAATGTTTGCAGGGGAAAATATAAAAAGAGTGGGTAAAGCAATTTCAAAATTTTTTCATTTCAATGCTATACCATTTCATGCAGCTGACGATCCTTATTATCAATCGATGATTGATAAAATTGTCAAAACTAGTAGTAGTATTAAAAGCCCTTCAGTTTATCAAATTGAAAATGAATATTTAGATGGAAAATTTGAAGAGCCTGAGAAATATTTTGGAGATATTTATGATAAATTTTCAACTTTTGATTGTACACTTATGTGTGATGGGTGGAGTATCCATACAAAACATCCAATAATAAATTTTATGGTATACTGTGATAGGCATATAATATATCATAGTTTAGTTGATTGTACCAATGTCAAGAAAACTGTTGAATATATTTTCAAGTTAACAGACAAGGTAGTAGAGGCTATGGGAGAAAACAATGTTGTGCAAGTTGTGACAGATAGCGAATCTAGTATGAAAGCAGCTGTACAACTGTTGATGAAAAAAAAGAAAAAATCTATTCTGGTAACCTTGCGCTGCTCATTGTATAGATTTGATGTTGGAAGATATTGGCAAGATAGATAATATAAAAGAAACTATTACTCAAGGGAAGAAGATAACAAGTTTCATATATAACAACAACAAAATAGTGAATCTGATGAAGATATATATAAGAAAAAGGGAAATGCTACGTCCAGGTATCACTAGATTTGCAACTGAATTCATTTCTATGGAAAGTCTTTTTCGGCATTCTACAGAACTGAAAAAAATATGCACCTCAGATAAATGGACAGAGTTCAATAACACTACCAAGAGAAAAACAGAAGTTGTTAAGTAGCTGAGTTGATATTGTCAAAGAAGTTTTGAAAAAATGTTAGAAATGAGTGTGCAATAATGGAGCATCTGGTCAAAGTTTTAAAAACTATTGATAAAGATAATAAACCAATATTGCCAATTATTTACGAGGCAAAGCATAGAGCAAAAATGGCTCTTCAAAAGTCGGTGAAATCTTGGAAAAAGATTTGGAAAGTGATTGATAATAGATGGTACAACTAACTTCATTGTGATTTACATCTAGCAGGTAATTAAAATATTACATGCAATTTAAATATGTAATATATATGTATTGATTTATTTTCTAATTTTGTGATTTTATTGTATTTAGCATATTTTTTGAACCCGATCCTTCAATATTCTGGAACTTGTGTGTTTAATCTGGATGATGTTCGAAAAGGATTAAAAAAATCATTGCAAAGTTGAAGCCGAATTTAGATGCACAAGTTGATTCAATAAATAAGGTATTCTTTTGATTATTTTATTTATTTATATTCATGAACAAATTTTAAAATTTTAACACCAATGTATATATTATTTTTGTAGATCAAAATTTTTGTAGACAAAAAAGGAGGATTTGGAAGTGTTATTGCAGCAAGAGCATTATCGAAATATTTACCAGATTTCAACTTAATTCATACTTATATAAATATTTAAATCATATTAATGAAGTTAATATTTTTATAATCTTAAAATAATAATAATAATAATGAATTATTATTATTATTACTTTGTTTGTTTAGATGAATGGTGGTTTAACTACGGTGAATATGCGCCAAATCTAAAAAAAAATTGCAGTGAAAATATTGAGTCAAACCTGCACATCCTCTGGTTGTGAGCGAAATTGGAGTATATGGTCATTAATTCATACAAAACTACGTAACCGTTTGGCAGTTAAAAAATTGCATAAATTAGTTTTGTGCATTACAATATGCGATTAAAGGTGAAAAATTTTGATGCATCAAAGAGATACTGATGATTTCTACAACCCAATTGACTTAAATCACATTTTTTCATCAAGATGATATATTGGATGATTGGATAAGAGAAAATGAACAATCCACATTGCCTGAAGATAATCTGGATTGGTTGGATAAGGGCATTCGTCAAATTGAATCAGAAAGTGGTGAATATCAAGAATATGACAATGATGATTTTGGTGATACATTGTCCCAATATATTACCAAAAAAATAAGAAAAGGGTTGCTGAATCATCAAATAGGAAGCAGAAAAGTAAGACTAAACAAACCAGTAAGCATATTGTTTCATCCTCTTCGAATAAAAGTGACAGTGGTAATGATGATGATGACAATGGTGACAATGGAAATGGAGGGGACAATTCTTTGAAACGCAGTGGTGGTTACATTCAAGATTGCCAACAAATAGGAGGTATGTCATAGGTTCAAAGACAAGATAATTATTATGCCACTCAAGATACTAATCATGACTATCGTTCTGACATAGAAGCATAACGTCAATTCCTCAATAATTTAACTCAATTTTCAAGTGAGGATACTTTCTCCCACTGTTCAGGGTCACAAAGATATAGAAAAGTCGATAAGCAGATGCAAAATTTGGATATACACCCAACCTATGAGTATGAATCTATCCAAAACTGGAGCACTAGTCAATTGGGATATGGTTACGACCAATCATATGGAATCACCCCTGACTATTACAGTGAATATGGGCCATTTGGTGGATCTGGACAAGTTGAAAGGTCTACTAGCATTCATAGTAGTGAATACTATGAAAAAGAAATAGATAAATCTCATGACGGTTCTTCTTTTGATTCCAATAGCATTGGATTTTGTGGTCATGATTCTACTGCATCATATAGTAGTAGCGATAGTGTTAACTATAGAGAGTTTGGATGCTACCATCATATTTAGCAATTCATCTCCAATCCAGAAGTTCTTCTGTCTAATGATTATGAAACATCTAGTCAATTTTTACATCCAATAAATACACTAGATAGCTCTTTTACACTATCTACTCAAGGTCCTATGCCACTTCCACATCTGTTTTACTGTTCATCTAGAAATAAAGGTAATTTTGAACCACATCGTTATTCTACTTGATATTAAAAGGTACGAAAATATAAAGTAATAATATTTTTTTTACATATTTACCTTTCATTTAATATGATTTCTTTTTGTTTTTGACAGGAGATTGACGATGAAATAAGCGAAATTATTCCAACTTTATGCTATAAATAAATTCTTATTTTGTATTGTTAATGGTTAATATTACTTTTGCAATTATTAGTTTTAAAATTGTGGTCTGTGTTATTTTAATTTTGTTTGTGATGCCATTGCATTAAATGATTAAAAGTACTTATTGTATTTAATATGTATACAAATAGTACATTTTACAAATTTTCTTTTTCTATTTTTTATTATTATTGTTTAGCATACTTTTTTATATTATTAATAATTTTTAGAATATTAAATGTTTCAAAATTTGCGTCTTACTGAACCCACGACCGATATACCAAGATCGATGTGGAACGTTCCCGACCGCGACCGTGACTTTGAACCTATGTTTTCAGACTCGATCAGAGTATCGACTCAGTCGAGCTCAGGGGTCAAGGATCAATGGATCTGATCGGATTCGATCGGGGTTGAACCGGATGACGTCATAAATAAAAATTATTTAAAAATTAAAATATTGTATGTAAAATACCTAAGAGCATGTTAATATTAATAAAAGTATATTCATATATATTTGATGTTTCAAATATATTTAACAAGAAAATATAAAGAAATTAGAACAATCGAGTTTTTAGAGTTTGACTGGGTTTTTAGAGTAACTCAGACCGGACACTCGGCTGGTTCCAATTCGATCGGCCGGTCCGGTCTGAGTTTTAAAACATAGCTTTGAGCCATGATTGTATGCGAGCGTACTAGAATAGATTGATCATCAGCATCCAGAACTTACAATGTAACCTTGGCTTAGAGACTAAGAACTTCACTGAATTTCAGTTGTGTAAATTTACTGCATGACCCCGGAACTGCATTCATGCTTCAACTGGAGCAGCTAAAGCACAAAGCTATATATATGTATAGCTGCTAGGTCGACTTGAACTTGTCTACTGCCAGGAATCAATTGGAGAAACTTTCAATCCTAGGCCTAGTATTTTTGCACAAGAATAACCTTGACCAAATAAATTCTGCAGAGATTTGTTTTTACAGTTCGCAAGAAAATTGTCATGTCCACTTCAGTCACCCATCAAAATCATGATACTTTAGAAACAAACATGACAGTAGCATATCACATTTTTGCTACTTTCATATCACAGAATTAAAGTATAAATGAAGTGATTTTACTGACAATCCAAAGGTCAACCTGATTTAGTCTATACCCTTATTCATCCTTTAGTTACAGTTTAATTCGTTACAATGCTGCTCAAGGGCGTCTGAGAAGTACTGAAGGTATGAGAGACACATGGGTTTCTGTTTCTACTCAATCATAAGGGTTGTTCAGATTTCATATCCTCATTTTCCTGGAGTTACTAAACTAGCATAAGCAGAAGAGAAAGTTTGCCGCAAGTAATAGAACTGACTTTTCTTTCAGGTATGATTTTTATCCTAAGTGTAACTCAAAACATCAATTTCTGACCATAACTACAGAGGCTTGAGTAGTCCTTTTAAAAAACAGCAAGCTTTTCAAGAAAATTACCTTGTTGTTTTATAGGGCATCTTCAAAATGCGGTAGAGCTCAACTAAGATGACAGGCTTGTTTTACTCGGGATGCAGTAAATTCTGATTGGACTGACTTAGAACTTGGGAAGTTAATAAACTGCTCCCAATTACAATAAGGAGTAGACGAGTAGTAATACAAGTTTCCTTTGGTGTGGTAAGGAGAGTAAGAAGGTTCACTACTTTCATGAGACTTCATACAGCCATCTAATTCCATTTCCATAGAATCAGAAGGAGGTAAATAATATTACTTCTCATCTTAGTTTTCTGAGTCCCACGATTTCCACTGCTAGGCAATTGGCTCATCTTAGTTTTCTGAATCCCATGATAAGTGCTATTACTTTGCCGGGGTATGTCTAGTGTAAAGTTTGTTAAAAGATGAATTCCCTGCTTTCCTTTTGGTTTTCTAAGTTCTTTGATTATGCATCCAAGTCTTTCTTTGGGGAAAAGTTAAAGACTTCCATCCATTGAAACTATACTCCTAATGATCTTCATGGAAGTTTGCAAGCTATGAAACTATACTCCTAATGATATGAACTGATACTCTACATCCAAATGAATTGAAGTACAATCAGCAAATTCTACTGACTTGCCGGTGCCTGGCAGCAGTTCCATCAGTCAGTGCTGCATTCATTCCTGAGCTGCTTTATTTTCTTAATTCCAGATGAAATGTAAAACCTCTGTTTATGTATGATGTTGCTGAAGCAATTTTTTCTATTCATAATTTAGGAGGTAAAGACGCCCTTTGGTTAAGGTGTTGTTTCTTAACTTTCTTTTAGAATTTGACTACCCACACAATTCAAGGGCTGCAACCTAAAAGTATCTTCTTGCTGAGCTTTTTTCTGATGTGGACCCTTTCCATCCATGGACCATCTCACAAGCATGCTTGTGAGATCATCTATGGATGGAACAGGTCTACAACAGACCTTATCTTGGTTCAAGCCATAAAGAAATTATGATAGAAATGCAATACTTAGTAAATTTCAGGACACAAGTTAATGTGTTGAATGATTGAGTGACACCATCAAATTATTCTGTTGGAACATAGAGGTTCCCAAATGCAACACTACATCAGAGGTAATATATGCTGCCATTATAATTACAGGTCCGGTGCCTTTACTGTCCACAGAATCAAATATAAATCTTTGGGTACGTTTAACTATTCGATTACCATTACTGCAACTTTACAAGAAAGATTTCGATAACATGAATTGTTACCATTATTAAACCCCACTCAGTAACACACTGCAAAAACCCTTCCGAACTTAGGATTCTACATCTCTTATGATTCAATCCACACTAGTTAAAGCAATAAGAATTGCCTAGTATTAAAATATTAGTCCGTGGAGAACATAAACAACATTAGCGGGATGGAACTAAATGCCAGTTTTATGGTTTCGACTACAAATCCTCAGTTGGCTTCCTATTCCACCCCAATCAGGTTTCAAACCCTAAATCTTGCAAATCCAAACTATATTCGTTTCCCAAATGCTTCGTTTCAAACTGGCAAAAGTTGGTCTAAATGCAACTATACTTGTAAACAGGCTACAAAATTTGTTCCCAAGGTGAAGACCTCAACTACAACTACTACTGATTGTTCTGTTGAACATGCAGATTCTAGTAGTAGTTTAGAACCCTAGTTTACAGTCTTTCGAACAACTGCTTGATCATAAAGATTATCATACTTTCGAAGAGAGAAGGTTGGGTTTACTGATGGAGTATTTTCTTGATCCATTGTCGGGTTGTTGTATTCATAAATGGTTGTTGAGGATTTCACGTATTCCTGTAGTGATGAAGTTGGCATGCCTGGATGAAAAGGTTGAGAAAAGTTTGGTAAACCTGGTTGATGAATTTAGCCTGAATGATGCTAAAGAAGTCAGAAAAATCGAGGAACACAAGACTAACAATGTTCCTGTCAAAGCCGTGGAACATTTTCTGAAAGAAAGGTGCAAGTCGGATACTGATTTAGCCATAATCTTTCAACTTTTCCTTCTTTCTTTCACTTCTGAACATTAATGATCGGCTTTCGCTTTTATGATGAGAGAGGCACTGGATAAATTCTTGTTCCCAGTCATGGATGATGTGATTAATAAAAATATGCGACTTAGCTGAGGAGAATGCTCATATTGCGATGGATATTATTCATAAAGAAGGGGAATTAGAGCCATCAACATCACAATCATCGCTGAAAACGTATGCAGAGGACTCAAGGGAAATATGGGATATATTGGCAACAACTGTGGGAGAACTAGTGGCGGGGTATGCACACATGTTAAGAGAAGACAGGCAGCAGATCGCAGAAGTTAAGATGCTCGGGACTTTTAGTACCGCAGCTAGTGAATGTGGTATAGGTTAACTAATAAACTCCCCATGCATGGACTTGGAAGACATTGCAAAGGAGTTAGTAACCTCTTTCGGAATTGGTTTTGTCAGTCCTTCCTTTTCTGATCAATTTAAACGTCATGAGTACATTTACAAACTTCGCAAAACTATAAAACGGTTTAACAGCATTTTAACTGATATCTTTAAGCTTGGAATGACGGGTTATTGGTTTCCCTTTGAGCAGAAGCAGGATGAGGAAGATGGTGTAGGCGGATTAGATTTGTCAGAAGCAAAGACAACCTTGCAAAGGCTATTTTAGAATTATTCGGTTTAAGCGAGTTGTTACAGATTACAAAGTGCCACAGGGATTTCAGTACCAATTCTACTTTCCTGAGACAATTGGGGAAGTGTTTAGCACTTTCATATTTCGGTTGTAGGAATACATTGAAAGACTGTCAAAAGCTTGAGGTCGATGAAGATTATTTAGTAAAGACTTTCAAGAACATGAAGGATTGTCTTGCACAAATAATACAAGCGTTGATGGATATCTATGAAGTAAAAGCCGCCTTGGGGGTGCCGTATTAGGAGAAACTGAAGGAACTCAAGGAAAGAGGAAAATGGTTGATCCGACAGTCCATTACAGAACTGATTGAAGGTCTGGAAATTCCATCCATCACAAAGATGAGTCTACTGGATACGACTTTATCCCATACAAGTTATGCTGGACAGGATCAATTGAAAGAAGCTTTGGCGAACTTGGAGGATATGGTACTTCATACTAGAAGCTAGAACTCCTAAGTAAACTAAGAGTTGAAAGGTATTGTTAAAGCTTATTAGTGTTTATTAGTGCTATTACTTTGACTTAGTTAAATGAACCAAGAAACTTATTTTGACTTGTTTGGTGAATATGAGAGGAATGATAGCTTTTCTGTTTGCCTCCTAAGTCCTATTAGGGGCATAACTTAAAAGTAGATGGTGGAGTAATATTCACTTCAATTACGGCATAATTAGCTTGCAAGCATCTTTCTGTGGTTCTTAAATTTCATCAAACAAAGTATGTAATAACTATGAAGTTCAACTTGCTATCTAGACCAAGTGCTGCAAATAAAAATGGCTAGGGGCTGAAAAGTGTGATTGCCTTTGCAATATGTGTGTGGATTTGGGATAATCATCAGCATCCAGAAGTAACAGTTCATAGAATCTAAAAATAGAACCTGGAAGCTATGGCTTTCTGCAGAGTTCTGTATGCATCTAGGAAATCTCAGTATGGAATTTGCTGATTAAGAAGTATTTCACTGCAAATTGCATTGTGCATGTTGCTGCATTTGACTCCAGAGTAAAAAATAAGTTCAAAAGAAGAGGTCACATTGACAATATTCTAAATGCCATCCGAAGCAATTTATACACTTATTCAACTTTAGTCACTCTTTAATTTGTCGCCCTGCAGATCAAGGCTGCCCAAGAAGCGAAGGCCTGTAGAAAGCATGAGTTTGTGCAATCTCTATTCTGTCCCGGGGATCATTCAGATTTTCATCCCTTAGTGCCTGAAGAATGGCCCGTACTCCTTGTTCTCTGGAGTTACAATATAAGCATTAGCAGAATAGCGTTATTTGCTATGATCAGAAAACTCGACCTTTTCTTTACTGTATCGAGGATAATAATTCAGCTTGATAATAATTCCCAGTATGTAACTTGAAAACTCAGATGCATACCCAGATTTAGGCTTAAGCAGCATTGATAATTCAGCAAGCTCAAAACCATTACCTTGTTATTAGTATTTTGTACAGTGTCTTCAAGATGGGGCAGAGCTCGACTGGCGCAACAGGCTTGTTATCCTCAGGATGCAATACACTTAGACTAGACTGACTTAGAAGTTCATAAAATGCCCCCACAGCAGAGACCCCCTGAAAATAGTAGAAACTAATAATATAAGTTCATAAAAGTTTGAAGGCTTCCAATTGCTTGAAAATACACCCCCAAGGCCTTATTTAGAAGTTCTTAGGCTAGTTTACTGTGTTTATATGAATGGATATGTTATGGATGCTTAAATTTTAAATTGTCACGTCTCTAGGACTCGTATCATTATATGTTAGATATTCTTGGAGGTACATTTAATATTAATAATGAGCTACCTATGATGTTACATAGCTACAAAGATATGGAAGAAATGTTAATAAACACAGGAATTTCCTGTGAGAAGAATATCCTCCAGGTTAAGTGCAAGTGAAAGTAGCTATTTAATTATATCAAGTTCCTGTTATGAGTACAAGAGAGAGACAAAATATACCTGAATTGTCCCTTTGCCGCTGATGCTATCCCCCATATCCAGGCTTAATTCTCCCTTGGCTATCATCTGACCATACCAGGCATTGCGCCCCTTCAACAAGGTTACGTAAGTGTCGGCGAGTAAAGGGCCTGCAAGCTTCTCTGGTTCTTCCGTCAATAAATGGGTGATGAAAATCATTTCTGAAGTACAATGTGCGAAATATACTGACTTGCTGGTAGCACTTTCATTAGTTAGTGCTGCAATCATTCCTGAGGAGAAAATGAAAACTCGGGATTTGAATCCAGAGAAGAGAACTGCTATTTTAATTTACTACCTGAGAAGGATTATAATTTATTCAACAGTGAACTAAATGCAGAATCCTTTGCTCAATTATGTTACAAATCATTGACTCTGTAGCCAAAACTCCTTCCCATTTTCCCAATCAAAAAGATAAAATGGTGCCAGCTTTTTTTCTTCATCATTCTACTGTCCCTCTATATATGGGCATGCATGCTGAAAGCATCTGATTGCTACAGCCATTGCTCAAGTCATAAACAAAATGTTAAGGAATGCCAATAACCAGAAAATGTTGCAGAGACAGAACTCAATCTGCTCAGGGTGTGAATGACAACATAATTGGTGTCACATGCTAAAAGCATCTGACCACTGCAGCTATTCTTCAAGTCATAAACAAAATCATAGGGGATGCCAATAATCAGAAAATGTTGCAGATATAGAACTCAATTTCCTGAGTGAGACAACATAATTGGTGTCTTATCTCAGATGATTGTGATACTTGTTTTCTTTTGGCTTACAAACTTCAATGACAGGGAAAAAGAGAGTGAGCAATTACTACCTCTGGAGACTTGGATAACCATACAGTTTTTTTTTTTTTTTTTGGATTTCTTCTGGTTTTTCTAGGGATAAATGAATTCTAGAATAGCTAAAAGATCAATCAAAAGTTTGATCATAGTTAGACGAGTCTTTTTCGAAATCATTGTAGAAATTAGACTTACCTGCACCTATAGCATAAACATTCTTCAAGCCGCCCATAACTTCATGTGTGACAAGGTCACTGTTGTCCCATACAATGAAGTAAGGCTGCCTCAAGAACTTTGCGAGTGGTATTCTCCATTTTTCAGCGCCACAAATTCGAGCATTAGCATATTCCTTGTCATAAATCTCTGAGGCAATGTTTGGTCCACCAAGATAGAGAATGTTCTCTATTGGTACTCCACCTAGAGGCAGATATGAGTCGAATATATAAAAACTTTACCCCACGGATAAGAAAGTATGAAAGGTGACATTCAGGTGTCTTGAAGATATGAACCCTAGATTTCCAACACTTTTCAGTTGAAATGATATGGAAAAGCATGTCGAATTAGAAGCAAAAGGAGTCTTCATTTTAAGCACACTGCTGGCTGTCATATTATTGTCTAATTATGATGTGTGTCATGCACACATGGTAGATCAAGTTTCCGAAAACTACTTCACTCGAGGAATTACAGTTTGCGTCTCTGTAAACAAATCTTTCTTGAGCTCAGGATGCTTATGTGCTTTTCCTTGAGTAGAGACGGATGTCATTGAGATCTATTGATATTTGGGGGATTTCTGGATACCTTAACAAACTATATTAAAAATCATCTCATCAAAACTGAACCTATATAAGCAAAGAAAATCCCAGAGATTAATATCCCACTGAGCCTTCCTTTGCATGTAATTGAAGCACTTGCTACATTGGAATGATTAATAAAATGTTATATTGATTCTCATTTCTCAACTGAATTCTAGTTCTATAACTGTTTCATATTTTACCTGTCTGTATTATTGTTAGAAATTTGATAAGCACAAATGTTTGAAAGAAGTACACACCTGCATGATGAAAAGATTCAAGGATGATTAAAAAACGCGAATTAAAAGATGGGCATTCTTACTTGCACGAATGATCATCTGCGTAGGGGTTATTATACGAGGAACAGGATCCAGTTCAGCCTCTATACCCTTAGCCAAAGAAATAATAATCGGCTTCGTTATTCTTTCTTTCCAGTACCTGCTGATTTCCACAAACACTTCCTGTGTTTCTGTAGAAGGCAATCCATTCACCACAATGTCGGCATCCCAAACAGCCTCCTGCAAGTTAGTGACAACCTTCAAAGGACAGAGTGGTGTGTCAATCATGTTCAAGCAGAAGCCATCTTTTAGAATCTCATCAGCATACAGTGTGCGATCACCCAATCTTGCCTCAACATACTTCAAATATGCGCATCGCCTGATCAACCTCCTTAATACATCCTCCCTTGAGTTGATTACCTCGAATAAACGCTCTGCTGTGGCTCTATCAACTGCCCTTCCTGGCCTTCTCCATATCCTGATCTGAACCTTATCTCTGAACTGGCCATAGCTATCTTGGAGCAAAGCTGCAAAAACACTACCCCATGCACCTGCTCCAACGCCAACAATCCTCAACAAATCACCATCAGCCTTGCCCAACAATCGTCGAAGCTCATCAAGCTTCTCTTCAAAACCATTTTGATGCTGTATTGCACCATTCAAATGCACCCTATGATTCGCCACTTCAATACTTCCAACCATCTTTCCTCAACCAAAGTTAGCACAATTAATGAACAGGGGTAATGTGGAGAACCAATCAAAACCTACGGGTATGAAGAAGCGCTTCAAAATGGTACCTAACCTTTGTTTTCAGGTCCAAAATCTGATTCTTGTTACTACTATAAAACAATCAGGGGCTTAAATTAACAATGAGATTTTTCTTGTGTTGCATCACAAAAATCCCAACTCATTTGATTCTTCTCACCTAAACAAGATATTCCATGAAAGTCTAGTTCTACCCAAGAATCCAACTACAAATGCACGAGTCTTCTCAACTGCGCAATCCTTATGTTGGAATACACTTCAAAATTTTATACTATGAACCATGATCTTTCTATCCCAGTAATTAAATTCTGAAGAAGTGACCTGCCCTGATGGTCAGGATAAGAACAGAACAGATTCTATACTAGTAGGATTTTCACCTAAATCAGAACTAATCTTTCATCTCCCTCCACTCAGATTTTCAAACCAACCATTCTATTGTATTTAAACTTCTTCTAGACCAAGTAAAAGTGACAAAACCGGATCAAATGAATGATGTAATTGTCTATGCAAGTTTCTTGGTAACCAGTGAATGGACATATATAATTGACTAAAATTGTGCTGTAAAATAAATGCAGCCTTGTAGTATCCGCCCGAGTTAGTTCATCTACCAAAAAGATAAAACCAAGAATAAACAAAGCAAGCAAAAGAATTCTAACCTTCAGTTGTTGATTGCTGCAGGGCCGAATCAAAACTCAAGAAAATGAATAAGAAAAATATCAATCAATTAAAAATCTCTAGTCATGTAGACCCTGCAACCTTTGTTGTAAGCTAAAGAATTTCGTGCGAGATAGAAACATGAAAATGGCATGTGTATGAGTAATGTATTAGTATTCTGAAACAAGAATCTCATGACCCAATTAAGTTCATGAAACTGAAAATTGATTTGTCAAAGAAAATTTATGGAAACTATATACAACTTCTACGTTAATTTCTTACCAAATTATGTGCTCATTTATAAATTATGTACCACAAATTTTTTAGTGCTAATAAATGTAGTGAGGGAAAAAGAGAGTTAAATGTTGGATGGAAATTGCTGAATTGGGAGGGGTGCCCCCCAACCCCATGGCATTAAAGATTTGATGAGGAGGAGCTGCCAACTTCCCCAACGGTCATTAAATTGGAGGGAAGGTAGTGACCTGACTTGAGGGCTTTCTAGGACAATGAGGATTTCTTTTCTTTTCTTTTCTTTTTTTTTTCCTTTATCCTTCTCTCCAATCTTTTGCACCTACATCTACTCTACTTCTACATTATGGATGCCGAGATTCGAAACCTGATTCGAAATCTACTCCTACTTTTACGGTCTTTGTGGTGGTCAACAGCCAAATGTCACCGTTGGTTGTTTTTCCTTTTCTTGTTCTATTCAATCGGATGATAAATGCTTCTTTCCACTGTCCAATTACTTGGCATATTGGTAATCAAAACACAAAGGTCATAGTTTACTGCCAATTCTCTCTTTCTCTCTTTTTAAGAAATTGACTCATTTTTCGACTAGTAGTATTTATTAAGAACATATTGTACTATATTATTATCATTTGATTAAGGTCGAGATTTCATAAATTAGAATTTTTAGATTCAATTTCTTATTTTCCCTCTCTCGTTTTTTAAATCTCACTTTTGGTAAAAGTAGACAAATAATATATATATATATATATAACTGGCATGATAAAATTTCAGATGAAGTTATCATTGTTTAGTTTTGTGGGACAGAATTTTATCTATTTTTAGGACCAATGGAGGCCTTGGAGCACACACGATTACTGTTTAGCATTATGATGCACCCAAATATTTATTGGACGATGAATTAGAAGTTACGTAGAGATCAGGCTATTAGTAGTTGTCAGATAAAGTTTTGGTTCCATACGTGGCGAACCGACAAAGTCCATAAATCACTTACATATGGGGTCGGTCACAGGCTCACAGCTCAATTTTTATCAAATTAATTTGGCGATATTCATGAATTAATGGTCCAAATTTGCCATAAAGAAATTTGGCAATCAATCGCCTCACCATTTGCAAAGAGCAAAACTGATGAATGTATCAACTAAGTAGTTAGTTCTCATTCCTTCAAATGCTTCATTTATGTCCATGCCTACATTTGCAGTTATGTGTGCGTGTCATGGCCGTCTAGGTAGGATTTAGGTCTGAGTTTACATCCAAGTTTCGACGACAAGAACTCAGATCATACATAAATTCATAATTGTCTTTCGTTGTCTGAAATTAAGCATAAGCATGTTCTATGGAAAAGGGTTAGGTTGGACGGTAACGTGCGCATGATTGTAAGCAAAAGGTCATGAATTTAAAATCTCCTACTTACTAAAATATATGCATATATATATATGATTAATTTTTTCTATACTAATTATGTATACACTGTCAGCGTTGAATAAATAATAATTATACAAAATGTCAAAATTTAAATTTGAAATTCAACTTTTAAATATATGTCATGAATTCAACGATGATAATGTATACACTGTCAGTGTACATAATATTTACTTATATATATAATATATATATGAACTATAATGAGCTCGAGCAAAAACCAGAATATTGGCATCCCCGAGAGCAATCCATAAAACAGATATGTCCGTGTTTTAATTCCTTTGTGGAATCAATTTTAAATAGCTTGTCTTGCTTGATAATAGGTGAATAATAGGTGAAGTAGGTGGAGATTTTATTGGGGCCGTGTCCTAGAAGGATTAGGCAACAAAATCTTTACAAAAGGCAACAAAATCTTTAGAGAAGTACAAGTTAAAGACTAACTTTTTCTTAAAAGGAAGTTAAAGACTGATTTGAAATGCTTAATTGTTTTTAATTTGTCAGTCACTAGTCCGGTCAAATGAAATTAAATCTAAGCGTCCGCTAGAGGTCGCACCCAACATCAAGAAACTTTATGTAAGTAACCGAAACAACGTCAATTGCTGAGTCCCTTTTTTGACTTTTGAGTGCAATTGTTCTTTTCTGCCTTAATAGACTCTTCCACCAGGACTACTAGCTAGCTCCTTGCATCCGGAGTGTTAAACTCTATATGTTACAATCTTTTTTTTTTCTTTTTTTTTGCTGACGGAGTGGGTGTCCGGGTCAATCCTTACGGAGCCCGATTAATCCCACTCCGACCCGGGAGGAGAGGCACCGTCTCCTCGAACACGATAACCACTGGGACTCGATCCCTGGTAGGAGAGTTGGACAACGACTTCCAAGGGGTTGTCGTGACCAAACGAGCTGCCCAGGAGGGGCACCATCTCTTTTATTCGTTGTGTAAAGATTTCCGACTATTTTATTATGCTCAACAATTAATATGTATTCAAACATTTGAAAGGAATTCTTTTTAAACAAATTTCATATCGACTAGAAATGAATACCCACAAAGTTTTGTTGATTTTTTTTTGGGAGGGAAGGGGAGGGGGGAATTGAGGGAAAACCTGGTTGACGTCTCAGACTCATAAAAGTTTTGGATAGTAATTTATCTGTTCCTTCCTCATTTCTTAAATTTCACCCTTATCTTGTTAGAAAATTTTTTTTTAAAAAAAAGATTGAGGAAGACTTACCCCAACGCTATCTCCTTGCTTTTTTTTTTTGGGCATAAATGGTTCATTATCATTCCTAACAATGTCTATTATTTCTTATAATCTTTTGCTAATTAATTCTCATAATTTCTTGGAAAATACTACTAAGTTTCAAATAATACACCTTAAAAAGCTCACTCTCCTTGTGGCGTTCCAATAAAGAAGAATACACTTTCAGGGCATCGGGCACTCAATTCAAGGACATGGACTAGGGCAAAATTTGTTAAAGGTATAATTATAAAGGGAACCATAATGCCAAATGATTCTTCAATAGAGACTCCAAATGATACAGAGGCGATCAGAGTTAGGGTTAAATACGAAATGTTCCTTGCTATCAGAAATGAGCAGTAAGTAAATCACCCTCTATATCCTTCAAAAAAAAAAATACCCTCTATATTCATAAAATACACACAATATTTCTTGAAGACTAATAAATATATATCACATAAAAATACCCTCAACGTTGTTAGCGTAATTAATGGCTTTGATAGAACACTTTCTCATAAGGATAAAGTTGTTCTGAAAATTGTCGAAACGGACTCAAAGGCTGCGATTTTGCTTCTGGACAAGCCACCTCACTTGAGCCCTTACTCTAATCTGCTAAAACAAATTGATCAGTAGAGACACAAGGAATGGGAGGTAAAGATATTTACCTCAATAAGGAAACAATAATAGTATATTTGGCGAGAAGGAAACAATAGTGCGGATTGTTTAGCTAAAGATAGCTTCAATAAGGAGTCAGGTTATATCATTTACAGAGTTCACCGGATATAGTTCGGAGATGGATGAACTTGGATATTGCGGGAGTAACTACCCCACGTTTAGTATCTATGTACTGAGCTGCTTAGCTCTCCTTGATAACCAAAAAAAAAAAAAAAAATTGTTCTGAAAATTGCTAGTACCTAATAGCTTCATGTTATGTTGTTGATGCTTTCCGATATGAAGCCAAAACTGCTCAATTCTTGCTATTATTTGGCTACACAGACATAAAATTCTAATCCTAAAAAATGGCAAAATAACAATAACACAAATAAGATATTCAAAAAAAAATACTACAAAAAAAATATCGACTCTTAGAACTGCATATACATAAACTTTTTGCACAAAAACAAGAAATATATATAAGGTCAAATTTTTTTAAGTGGAAGGTTTTAAATTTACAACCTCCTCCTCTTACGTTACCATCCAATCTAACCCTCCTCCTTATAAGGTCAACTTAAGAAAATTAAGATGTGTATGAAGTACTAGAAAATTGTGTGAAATGACATTTTTATCACACATGTCAAACAAATTTTGCAAAATGGCATGTTTTCTCGTCACATGATTATGATTTTCTTCTAATGGAAAGGTAAATTTGAAATGAGATTTATCCCCTCTGGCGATGAAAGAGAAAAATTGGCACTGTATTAATTATCCATGGTATATTGGTCTTTTTCTTGTTTGTGTAGACGAAAATTTTAAATTAGTGTTTGATGGAGTCTACCTGTGTATTCTATGAGTACATGAAAATTGAGATTATTTGCTACTCATGCCTAATTGCAGAGGCATCGTATTTTCGTATTTAAGCCTAAAATTGATCATACGAAACTATCCATTTGCAAGCAAAAACAATCTAGGGATAATATCAGAAATCTCCCCTGAGATTTCTCTTAATATCATCTAGTACTTTTAAGATTTTAAAAATATCACTTACATTCTCTCGTAATTATAAAATAATTATATTAAACCTAACTTGGTACATAATTTATATATCAAATAAATGGAACTCAAAAAATTAAAGAAAAAAAAAATCAAAAGTCACATTCTTCTCTTTCCAATTTCTCTAACATTCTCTTTTACTTATTTTTTCAGATGACTATACGATTTTTTATTTATAAATTATAATACCTTGAATTTTATTTATCTTTTTCTTTTTGTGATTATGATAAAATGGGGTATGATTTCTTTATTTATTTTGGATTAAATTTTATAATAATTTAGTACAACTTAAAGGTTTATGCCATGGGTTGAAAAGAGATTGAGGAAAAAAAAGGTTCATAAGAAATCTGTTTTGAGTATATAAAATTGAATTGGTGCTAGTATATTTCTTTATAAATATTTTTTATTTTTTAAATTTATATTGTTATGGACTATAACTTTGTGATGTGGTGGTACAACTAAAGATTTTTTTTTAGATGGTGGTTCTTTTCTTTTTTTTTTTTAGTAAACAAAGCTATTTAAGAGTATTTTTATTTAGCAAAATTAGCTAAAGAGTAGTTTGGGATTTTTATTAAATTTTGCTACACAAATAACAAAAGTAAGGTAGGTAAGAGGTATTTTTCAAACCTTAAGAGCGCTAAGTGATATTAAGAGAAACTATAGGGTTTGTTTCTGATATTATCCCAACAATCTATGCTCCCTTGTTACTTTCCATTCTGTAATTACATATTTCCAGTTCAGTCCCTCTCCTCCGTCCCTTGAGCCTTAACAGCGAGAGACAGTCTGAAACATCAGTGTAGCTAGTTTGGGAGTTCAGATTTCAAAGGGAAAGGTGGACTTTCTTACGTTTGGCACATTTAAGTGAGATGGAAAAGAAAAGAAATGAACGGATCTTGAAGGGAAGTCAAAGCGCCGCTACAGTGCAAAATTTTTTCTAATCAAAACTGGCGGAAAGCGAAGAAAAACTGATGGAAGCTTACAAAATTTTTTCAAAGTACCCATTTTATCCTCACAAAGGTTTTGAATAAAATTTTATTAATATATATATCCAAAATCATTCCATTTCTTTTCAAAACTCCCCAACAATATTAAAATCTCCTCTCTTCTTTTCTTATCCTTCCTTTTCTCTCATAACTTACCCTTTCTCTTCTTTTCTTTTCTATCCTCAACTCACAAACTAGCTGACTTCCATTCCCTTTTCGTCTTGAGATAGAGCAATCAGCGAACTCACTGTTGACTCCACAATGGATTCCAAACCAACAGAAATCAGCAGCTCAAAGATGTTTGATGGGTTCAACAAGAGATACAGGCACTTCAGCCCCACATTGGGATGTTCCATGACTTTCTCAATTTACTTCCCACCTTCTCCTAACCCTTCTGACAAATTCCCTGTAAGTCCCTCTCCTTATCTTCTTCTCCCTCCCCCAAAACCTTGATTTCCTGAACAGACCCTTTTCTTACTTCCTTTCAAGATTTCTTTATCTGCATGATTTCCCCATTTGGATTTTACTTCTGCAATTTCTGCAAAGACTCAGCTTTTACCTATTAAATTTGTCTGTTATATCCAATGATTCCAAATGCTTGAAAAGAAAAAGAATGTTCTTTTATGCTTTTTTGAGTTATTGTTTTTCTTTGTGGGTTAATAATGTCATAATTTTTGATACTTTTTGTTAATTTTTTTTAGTATAAATAACTATTTACTCCTTATATTTTCTTTCTTGTGTGTTTCTGGTGTTGGATAGATTTCTTGTATTGAATATTCGAGTAGTCAGGCAGAATTGAGTTTTCTTTCATGCTTCTGAATATGATGATTGTTGTTGGTTTGCTGTATATCGGAATGCAATCTCGCTCACATATACATACTTACTGTTTGTTTATGTGTTAAGAGACTCGTTAATAAGATATGCATTATGATACAAATTTTTGTCTTACCACTTGGTATTACTAGTGGCAGTCTCTTTTGTAGTTTTTAGTTGATGACCTATGAGAAGGTGTTTCATGTTTCGTCATGTTGTATGTAGCGTTCCTACCCATTCTGCTAGACGACTCATTTTGTCTAAAAGAATGCATCTTTGCATTTGAAAAGAAACATTTATGCCTGTGGAGAAAGAAAAGAGGTGATTTACTGCATATAGTCTGGAACCTTTTGTTGGAGACACTTCTTTACATGGTCAACCTTGTTGATTTGTTTGGTATATACCATCAGCGCAGGAAATGTTTAAGAGAATATGAATGAGATCAATGCATCAATATCAACTATAATTAATTCACCTATGGTAGAAGTTTGGTGATTTAATATGCAAGACATAACGTTGAAAGGGCTAATGTGAACTTTTATTTGGATTGACAGGATACGTGCTAAACCTCTTTCACTCTACAAGTTCTTAAGATATTTTTTCTTGTTGATATTCATTGTGATGTAAATTTTGGAATCATCCCACAGAGCACTGAGATGCTGTTTGAACTTTTTGGTCCAGGTGCTTTACTGGCTCTCTGGTCTTACATGCTCAGATGAGAACTTCATTATCAAGTCTGGTGCTCAAAGAGTTGCTTCAATTGAAGGTGTTGCTCTGATTGCTCCAGATACATCTCCAAGTGAGTCATTTTTTACGTCGAAATACTTTTCAGAATATCCTATAAAAGAATTAGTCAATAATGGAAGAATCCTCAATATGTCATCTTAGTTTCCCTCCCAAATTCCAAGTCTTTGGCTGCATGTAAGCACTTGCGAAGGCCTATACATGGTGTAGTGAATGAAAGGTGAGCAAAGACAAGTTTTAGGACTTAAAGAAAAAGTCAAAGACTTAAGGGACCACTAAACTTTATCCATCATACACTTTTGGCCACCAAACTATTATTTGCTTGAAATAACATGTTAAGCTTCTTAAATAAGAAACTTTTGGTCCTTCTGTGTGTCATGAAGTTTGTTTTTCTCCATTATGCTTGGGGAACTTTAGTACATACAGGGAAAAAACGAAACAGCAATCCCTCTGTATTTTGCTTAAGTTATAAAATTTTTCCTATTAATCTATGTTTTGTTTTATAAAATTGAGCTCTTCTGTTAGTGCTGGTCAGCCGTGTTCTCTGCCTTTCCCACCTTTCTCTATCACTTTCGCTCCTGGCAACTGCAGCAACCTCCTATACTGTGCCTTTCTTCCTCCTGCATTTGCTTTTCACACAACTGTCCTCTTCCCAAAAGTTCAAATACAATACTTTTATTCTTAGAAGTCTATGGTATTCAGCACAGAATACTTTCAGAGTTGGGTGGACTTGAGATCAAGTGAACTGAGATAACCAACACCATGGCAATAAAGAGACCTAATAAATTAAGACTTAGGGGACAACGTATGCTTGTTAATCTAAGGAACTCCAAGAAGTTAACCAGAACCTGTTCTAGTTGCACTAGAATTTGAAGCAAGCGATAGCTAACGTATGTACAAGTCTTTAGAGCTCCACTGACATATTGAAGTTTACAGGAAGATTGTTGTCTTAAATTTCAGAGGGTGCATAAGCATTATGCATTTTCTAAGAAACATTTCAGATGCTAAGGCGACAAATTATTGTCCAAAAAAAAGGCTACAGATATTCACTGTGTAGTATTTATGATTGCTAAAAGTGAATTTCCACAATTCGAGAGGGCGTCTTATTTTTTGTAATCAAAGCTTTATTTAAGTGGGTCTTTCATAAAGGAAGTATCTTCATTACTTGCCATCTGTGCATCCTTGTCTTTCTAATCTAAGCTGCAGTAAAGAGATCAAAAATTTGCCTGGTTTGCATGTTTTAAATGAAATCTCTAAATTCCTCCATCTTAATTGCTGCACAATATTAAAGTCTAACCTTGGAATGATTGCAAGGACTTTGTGGCCACCTTTGGGGAATATTCTGTATAGAAGAAAGAAAAGGCAAAGAGAAAAGGAAAAAGGCCTTGCATTCTTATAGATGTTAACATGTGTTTTTGTTTGAATTAAAGGTACAAAGCTTGTAATATGATTGCCATTTTTGCTTTTTGGGTCTTTATGTTAAAGAAGCAAGACAAAGGTGACACATATGCATTTGAAGTGATATCACACTTGAGACTTCTGTTGATTGTACAAGCCAGATTTTTAACATCTCTTGTCTGTTTGTTACAGGAGGCCTAAATGTCGAAGGGGAATCTGACAGCTGGGATTTTGGTGTTGGTATGCGATAGTGACACTGTTCTTGATGATAAAAAGCTCAGAATCATGTGCCTAGATTTCTTATGCACTAGTGCCATCAATTTAGAGAGAATGTTGTACATATTTATGCCCTGTCAAAAGATGCACTATATTTGTGTTATCTCCTGGGTTTTTCATTTGTTGCAACTGTTGCTTTATGTTTAAGCATTGGGTTTCTATTGAATTTTACTGTGTTTTGCTGAAAATTTAGTTGATATATCTGGAAAACAGGTGCTGGGTTTTATTTGAATGCAAAGCAAGATAAGTGGAAGAATTGGCGTATGTATGATTATGTTGTCAAGGAATTGCCAACTCTCCTTAGTGAAAACTTTCCTCAACTTGATACATCTCGGGCATCCATATCTGGTCATTCTATGGGTGGTCATGGAGCACTTACAATTTACCTGAAAAATCTGGAAAAATATAAGGTAATTTTTTTTGTGATATTGCTTTACTGTGAAGTAAAAAATAAACTGTGAAGTAAAAAATAATGATAATAATAATAAATAAATAAAACACTTCTTGGGAATTTGATGTTCTACATTACAGCTGCAAGAGAGAATTTGTTAATGAATGATAGGTCTTCTTGTACCAATTTGAGCTCTGTAAGCCTTCAGATGTTAATCCTATAAACAAAAATTCAAAAAATGTCTGAAATTTACTGCCGTTTCCAGTTCTCTTTGTGTTCTCCTAACCATAGAGAACAATTTTATGTTCTATCTCTCTGTTAATGAATTCTTTATTGTCATTGATATTTTTCTCCATTCTCTCAGTCTGTTTCAGCTTTTGCACCAATTGTCAATCCTATGAACTGTCCCTGGGGCCAGAAAGCTTTCACAAACTACCTGGGTGAAAATAAAGCTGACTGGGAGGTACAATCTTGAGCGTGACCCTTTGGCATGACATGTTGAATTGCTGTTAAGTTGACATCTTAGATGTTATTGCTACTGTAACTGTGCAGGAATATGATGCCACTTTGCTTGTATCAAAATTCAAAGATGTTTCCGCCACCATTTTAATTGATCAGGTAACAACTTAATGTTTGTCATTTAATTAATTCTGCACAAATATATCAGACTTTTATCTTTCTGATTTTTCTAGTTCTCCGAGAAACTGTGCACCCTGAACTCAAAAACAATAGTCGGGTATCTTTTCCTTTTGTTCCTGTTGCATTTTACAATTACCACTTCAGACTTGGTCTCACTGGCTGTGCCTCTTTTGGTGAATGGTGAACTTTGCACTTCACTTTCAATATGCGGATAATTATCAATGTACCACTCTATGAGCTATGAGTTTTAACTATCAGGATGACATCAAGAATGGTCTTCTCATTTTGTTAGCAGCGCGCACATTTCTTTGTAGAATAAAAGAAACCAAAACAATTGATAGTTTTGAGTTCTTGGCTGCAAGATATCTTATAGCATTTTGGACATGAGCTCGAGAGCTTAGCAGTGGTGCTTGTAGAAGGTTTTTTCTATTCATGTTGACATGCTTCTCTCTGTTGGCATCGACAATTTTCCCCTTGTATCTTGCATGTTAAGACATAGGGAACCGCCGCTCCATTGATCAAGTATGCTGTACTGAATCACGTCGCATGCAGGGAGAGGATGATAAATTTGTTGGTCTTTCGTTGTTGTAGCTGTGTGGGAAAGAGACGAATGAGAGAGTTTTTAGTGATTTCCTAACCAGGAATTTCACCTTTTTCAGGGAGAGGATGATAAATTCTTACATGATCAGCTGCTGCCAAACAATTTCGCAGAAGCCTGCAGGAGTGCCACTGTTCCACTTCTCTTACGTATGCAGCCTGGTTATGATCACTCCTACTACTTCATTGCCACCTTTATCGATGATCATATTCGACACCATGCTCAAGCCCTTTGTCTGTAGTGTAATGACACAAGTATAGGTTGTGAAGCTTTCAAGTCTCCTGGCTTTAATTTCAAAATGTTCTGAGCTTTTAGTTGCTCAGCTACTTGGTTTCCGATAAATTGTTTCCTTGGAGACCTATTCACACTTGGATGGGCTGTGCAGGAGTAACTTGGGGGCAAGTAAAATGCCTTTAATATGTTATATTGATCTTTGACTTTAAATGGTTTGCCTTTTGTTACATTTTTAGTCGAGTGTAATGATGAAAAGCGGGTGCTGTCTGAGCTTTATCAAAATTCAATGGCTCTGTATGGATCGCATTGTTTTCCACGTACTTATTTTTAGAATCCACATTAAAAACATTCCAAAATTTAACCTTCCCCCTTCCACCCCCTCCCCCCTTCCTTTTCCCCAAGATTTTGGTAGCGAGGATGGGAAGGG
This sequence comes from Coffea eugenioides, assembly GCF_003713205.1. Classification (NCBI taxonomy): domain Eukaryota; kingdom Viridiplantae; phylum Streptophyta; class Magnoliopsida; order Gentianales; family Rubiaceae; genus Coffea; species Coffea eugenioides. The sequence goes on from NC_040040.1 coordinate 17,117,636, forward strand.
AGGACCAGGGAAGGGAGGGGAGGAACGGGGAGGGGAAGAGGGAGGGACGAGGAAGGAGTAGAAGAGGGAGGAGTGGTAGCGGTTGGGGGTGTGTGATGCTCGTGGATGATTATGGCAAGGAGAGTCAAAAAAATTTAACCACCCCCCTCCTTTCTCCTTCCTTCCCCCAAGATGTTGGTCACGAGGACGGAGAGGGAAGGGAGGAACGGGGAGGAGGGAGGAGGGAACGGTGGCAGCTGGTGGTATGTGGTACTCGTGGATGATTATGGCAAGGAGAGTTAAAATTTTTTTTAAAAACATCTAACTAAAATTTTAAATTTTAAAAATACCCAAAAAGATAATTACAATGACAAATTTTTCACGTACAGTACTAATTTTTGAGAAACACATAATTCATATAGAGATATTGTTCCTGAATTCCTTTCTAATCTATTATTCAAATATACCTGCCAATAATCCCTAATTTAATATGCAAATACATTGCCTTGTGCCCTATTGCTGCAGCATTGGTGACCAAAGGCCAGCACAAATTTTTGTCTCCAAGGTTTGCACGCGTGCTGCCCGGAAATGCCTCAAAAAGACCTTGCACGCTCATCTACTTTCCCATCTTCAGAGCCTAGTCTCAGATTTTTGGATTTCATTCAATATATCACGTATGAAATGGGAGTTTCCATGCCCACAACGCTCGTCAGCATGAGTACTGGACTGGTTACAAAATTCAGTTCTCTACCATCTAACAAAATGCTTTTACAGCCCCTAAACGAGACAAGGATGAGCCCTACTATACATCTTCTATATTTCCATATATAATAGCAAGGTATCAGGAAGTAAATATCCTACCCAATAATCTAATCTGTACAGCGCTGCTACAAAATCCTCGGTGCTTTTATCAGGTCCGGCTATAGCAAGCAGCACGCCGCATTAAGGGAAGCCCGAGTCTCCGGTCACCTCTCACATCAAATTTTTTGCTTTCGTGGTGCAAGAAAGAGCTGCAGCTTGACAATGAAGATGATCCCCTATGGATACTACTGCCCAGTCAACAAGTGATTGTAACCACCAGAATTTAGCTCGGACACGGGGAGGTTTTGATCGGCATCTTGAACCACATTAGGGGAGGCAGTAAATGCGGGTTCAAGATTCTCATTGACACTCTTTGTTGGCCTCTTCAACCTTTTTGGTCTCTGATGATGTACCTCAGTGTTCACCTGGAGGTCATCAAACTCATAGTCCGCTGACGCAGAATTAGGAGGCGATGATCCTTTCACAGACCTAGACTTTGGAGTCTGCATGTCACTTGTTTTCCTCTGCATGAAGAGTACTTGAGATTTAAAACAGACGCACATATTCTGAGATGCAGCATGGAGCAAATATTTGTTTTAGTGTAGACGATGACTAGTGTGAGTCACATATTCCAAAAGCTAATTGGTATTCAACCTACATCAAAGAAAAGAGAAGCCCGCACAAAGATACATGATGGTAATTAACCAAAAAAGGATCCACTTTGGTTTTTACATTGCAACATGTCCAAATAGTGATCCTTTGCTCTATTTAATTTCGGTAATTTTTTAAAAGGCTTCGACCTCTTCCAATGTATAAAACGTACTCGTCTGCATAGAAGTTCCTTGTCCACATTTCGTATGCCCCCGCTCTTTCCAAGTTTGACAGAGAAATTAGTCGCATTTTTTAACAACTTCAAACCACCAAAATACACTTCAAACACATTTAATTTAAAACTTAAGCCATGAAGTGCAACCCCGAACAGAAAATAAAGCTTTAACTAAGTGTAGAACATTATTACATGAACTAGCCCAGGCCCCGATCCAAAGTTGATTTAAAAACATAGTAATGGACACATAATGAACTGGTTAGACTTTTGGACCTATACCACTCAGGTATGGGTGTAGCTAAAAGTAAGAAGACCCGAATCAATCTATCACTCAAGCGTATTTGGGCCTGGCTAAAGGAAAGAAGACCTGAAAATCAATCTATCACTCGAGTATATTAGAGTCCGGCTAAAACCTAAAAGTAAGAACATGCGAACCAAACAATATAGATTTTGTAGCTCTATTGCTAATTATTAATCTCCATGAGATACAATATAATAAAAAAGAAAAGCTAAAGTATCACAACTAACAAAAAAGTTAAATATAAGTTGGAGTTTCACTCAAAAAAAACAAAATTCCCATCTCAAATAGCGAGTAATAAAGAAGAAGCAGAAATAAGAAAACCATGTTTACCTTTTTATTGTTGGAGGTTGCTTTCTCAGGATCAGGAGTGGCACCATACTCATTGCCCTCAGAACCGAGCTCCGTGAACTCTTCCAAAGAGGCATCACCCTCTGCATCAATGCGTATGCCCTTTGTTCCAGCTTTCTTTTTCTGTCTTTCTCTAGCCTGACAAGTGGAACACAGAACAAGTGTTCAACCAACTCGACACATAATTCAAATGCAAAGGAACCTCATGTCTAATAATCAATCAAATCAAGAGCTATGAAAAGCAAATGATGCACAGCTTCACTCAGAATGAACCTGTAATGGGATCTCTTTAAGTTTCTGCTCCAAATGAGGGTCATCAATCAGCAAGGATACAACATCTTCCGGAGCCAAAAGGTCACCTTGCACATGACCACCAGTCATGACAAGCTGCTGCACAGTACTTTTCTGACTAGCTCTCTGTAAAATTTTCTCCTCGACTGTCTCTTTACATATCAACCGATAGACTGTAACCTAGTTGAAACGAATCACTTACACAATAAGAATCTTTAACAAAACATAGAACATGTAAAGCCATGAGAAGTAGAATAAAGGATGAATACTATTACCAATCAATAATACAATTTTTTAAAATATCAATTAATCAAGAAGTTCATTGCGGATGTAAAGAAAATACAAGAAGATTTCAACAAGATTTGAAAATAATAGAAATAGGATGTATCCCGGTAAAATGGAATGTTTTAAAGACTATTTTCCATCTTAAAAAGATCTACATGACTCCATTTGTTAGAAAGCAGATGTAATCAAACTTATGCACACACAACACATAAATGTCATATAAATTAATAGAAAGATTTATTCGAGAAAAAATCTTAACAGTTACATCCAACCACAAATTACACGCAAGTTAACCTTACACGTGCATCAAGTATAAAAGTCGGGTTTTTAAATTTTTTTTTAGCAAGCAAAAAAGCAAAATCTTTTCATATAATGTTCTCAGAAAACAGCTTCCATCAAGATATCACACAGTTGCTCCTCCTTGGTTTTTGGTTGCTGAAACAGTATGTCATGATCAGGAGATCATTTATTTTCCCTGGACAAATGTATAATGGAGAAATAAATGTGACGGGAGACTAACATTCTTAGTCTGACCCAACCGATGAGCTCTATCCATTGCTTGCAGATCCAAGGTTGGATTCCAATCACTCTCATAAAATATCACAGTATCAGCAGCTGTCAAGTTGATACCCAGCCCACCAGCTCTTGTACTCAGCAAAAACACAAAGATATCATTCCTACAATAGGATAGTAAGGTTTTGGTCTCCAATCACAGGGTTTTCACATGAAAGAAGACAGACGAATCTTATGACTTGATTAGCACATACCGATGCTGAAAGTCCCTAACCATGTCTCGTCTGTCCATAATTGTGGAGGAGCCATCAAGCCTTAGATATTTGTACTTCCTATAGTTCATGTAGTCCTGCAAAATTGGTAAAAATCAACACCAAAATTTACACAATCAATGTCCAGTCCCACCTCTAATTCTTTAATAAGCAGATAAAGACTTCTAATAAAGAATGATACAGACTGTCATTTTACTTCTGTAACCTATTTATCAACACGATAATAAAACCTTCACTAGTAAAAAATGGACTTGATGCAACCCTTTGAAAGCCAAAAATTTGATTGGGCAGAGAAAAAGATTAGTAATGCTAATAGAAAAAGCATTCAAAACTAATCCTGTCCAGTAAACAGGCCTACGTAATACAACATTCTACTTTGCGGATATACACTGTTGGCAATATTTATCCTTGCACTTATGACTGCTAGTATTAAGTTCCGTTAGGATTAAGTAAAATGGGTATGACAAACGTGGGCATCCTTTATGAGAACTAACCAATTCAGAGAAAACCCTTTTGGCCCTGATATTTTTGCTAGCCAGAAGTTAAAATCCTTCCTCAAAGGACTGTCAGGAAAAGTTGCAACCCAGAATTGTGTGCTATAAGTCATACATGGTTTCTACAGCGTTCAACTCCTAGGAGGTAACTAGATGAATTGCCTTTTCTTCTTATCTATTTCCTATACAAATTAGTTTCAAAAATCCAAAACAGTTTTCCCATGCCTTAATGATGACAATACCACCATCAACAACAACAAACAGGGTTAAATAAAATTACAAGGTGCTGCCAAAAAAAAAATCTCCTCACTTGAAACAAGTCATAATCTCAAAAATCATCAACTGATATCACGTCAGGTAATGCAGCCCAGAGATCAAGCAAGCAAACCATGCAGAGAGTTCTAGCATCACATGCACAATACAAATCTGAAATATGTGATAATTTGAACAAAAAATAGAATGGAGATTAAATTACCTCAAGGATATTCAACATTTTTGTCATTTGTGCAAAAAGAAGCACACGATGATTTTCAGCACGCAAGCGTTTCAGTAATATATCCAAGGTTTGAAGCTTTCCAGAGTCCTGAGAGATTTAAAAACATAAATGTTAAAGAGATGAAAATAAATTTTACCTGCCCCTTTTTAAAAGGATATTTATATCCTAAAAGAAGTGTGCTAATAGAGAGATTTTGTCATACTGTTAGCATCTTAGCAGGGTCAAAGGGCTGCATTGGTGGACAGGAACCAAAGATCTTGTATGTCAGCTGTAGGGCAGGCTGTGAAACAGGTAGATCAGAATCAATTTCTTGAATCAAAGGGTGAGGAGTATTTGGCTTCCTAGGGCCGTTAGAATCTGATGTGCGTGCAAAACCAACTAACAATCTTTTGACCCATGGATGATGCAGTTCTTCTAGCATTTTGTAAGCAAAATGTCTGTCGGCGCAATGGGCACTTATCTAACAAAAGCAAGGAAGATACACAAAGATGTGTTAGATTGAATTTCAACTCAATGTAATGATAAATTCGACCAATATATAACGTAGCACTTACAGGAGGAGCTCTGGTTCTTGGGATATAAGAGTATGTTGAATGTAAAAGCTTGATATTGGATAGAAGCCGATCCTGATGAGGCATGACTAGAGACTCAAATGGAGCATCCTCAGGACCAGTTGCATGTCTTCTCAGCAGAGTTGTATCTGATTTAGGTGGCAACAATAACATTCGTGTGACTGCTCTTACTTTTTCCCTCCCAATTTGATTGAGTTCAAAATCATCCTCCTCAGTCTCCATAAGCAGGTCTAAGATTCCATCTATAAATTGCCTATCCCATCTCATTATTGAAAACAACAATCTTTCAACAGAAGTACCAGTTGCCAATAGTGACAATTCTGAAGGTGCTAGATCAGCCAAACTGGCAAATCCAAAAGTTCCATTATGTACAAAAGAACCATCAAGGTTCTCATCCATTTGGAGCATAGATCTATATATATTTTCAGGGGCAAATATGTTAAAATATTTCTCAAACAATTCCTTGGTAAAACCTTGACCTAAAGCTGAGAAACATATGTTAGATTGTCGGACAACTTCCTGGTAGATCAATTTTGGTATCTGAAGAGAATTCAAAAGACAATCTAGTCAGGACTGCACAAGTCTAGGAAGGTATGAAAATCTTGAGTACATTAGTGAACAATACAGAAATATAACATGAAAAGAATAATGAACTATACATAAATCTCTCACTAATCATAAATCTCTCTAATGAACTATACATAAAAAAATAATGAACTATACATAAATCTCTCTCTAATCAAATGCAAGAACACCAAGCACAATTAGAGGCATATTTTCAATCAACATTACATAATTTGAGTACACAAAATGCACAACCCTTTCACTGAGAGGACGTTCCTTTAGGAAACAGAAAAAACTAAATTCCTCTCATCTATCTGCGACCTCATCTTTCCTTCTTTCCTTCTCTCTTTCGTTGGGTTTTCATTGTTTTTCTTTATGGGCAAGGGTGAAGGGGAGAATAGAGGAGGGATTCTGGGACAGTAACTTGAAATGGACAATTACCAGCAACAGTTAAAGCATCCAATGCATAACGCAATGAAAATCAGGTGATTCCATGAAAAATACGTAAAATCAGCCTCTAAACCAATGACATGTTAAAATCAGGGTCCAGACTAGAGTCAGTTATCTATCACATTACAGGTTTCGCACCTGTTATTATCTTATAAAGTACAATATATATGTCCACTATCATGACGAACGACTAAAAATGCATTAAGCCTGTAAGCAACAGTTCTCTAATACAATTAGCTCTAAAAATGCATTAAGCCTGTAAGCAACAGTTCTCTAATACAATTAGCTCACATGGGATTTGAAAAGAAGAATCTAAACCAGGAAAAACAAAAACAAAAAAAAAATAATAAAACCAAGTTACTTCATACTTAGTAAATACCTCGTATGTAATTGGATTGCAACCACCAGAATAGTATATGTCCTCCAACTCCCCAAAAGGTGGGGGAAGAAGAGAATTTGGAACATCTCCAAAGTAAAAATATGTACTACCCTCATTTCTCTCAAACAACTCTGGATGGTTGCACACCTGCCATTGCAAAGAAAAGGAGGCCAATTCTCAAAATTCACAAGAGTTACATCAAGTTTAATAAATAAGTTTCAACTAAAAACCCTTAATACAACAAAAAACAACATAGTGCTCCAAGCCAGAACCATATTACCTTTCTTAACTGGATGACGATATTCATCAAGTTCAGAATTTTTTTCTCGTTTAGATGTCCACGACTGCCATCAAACAACTCAGCTAGGGATATCTTATTCTTTATAGCTTGATAAAATGCTTGCTGGCGAGAACTCAATTTACAATGCACAGTTATTTCTGTTTTGCCAGTAAGTTCACTAACCACATCCTTCTTAACCCGCCGTAGCATGAAAGGCTTTAAAATAGCATGCTGTTCACAAAGAACATGACAAGAAGAATAAGAGCCAAAGAAAGATAAACCAAGCAACCACAGATTAATCAAGTCAAAGCAACTCATACACAAAAGCATGTTTACATATTTAAACCAGAAAAGTCCTTAACAAGAAAAAGATTCAATATGCGGGTCATTAAAGCACAATTCCAAAATAAACATAAAAAAGGTTCACTTGAAAATATGATGTCAAGTTTATTTGATTTAGTAGTAGCTTTACATCAATGGCAACATGACAATCAAACAGAATGCAAGAAAAGCTTTGGAGACCATTCACCAACAAGAGTGTTAATCAGGAATGGAAAGCAGAATCACAGTATTGGATAGGACACAAACTAATGTGGAAAGAGGGCATCTCATTCACACAGTTCAATACTGAAAAAAATAGATGCAATGCATGTGCCTCACAAGACACAGAGCCCATTTGGTACAGAGACATATTCCTCATAGACTTGGTAGTTGGAGAAATAAAAGTAAAAGCTCTTTAGATTGCTGTTGCATCAATCAGGCTTAGAATGATTTTGCATATGTTTGAACACTCACCAATCTATTAAGCTGATGCTCGTTCAATGTCCCACCATGCTCTGCATGATTTTCTATTCTGGTCATACATGACAAAGATCAATTAAGACAAGATTCTGTTGCTACATAACTTGATTATACAGGCACAGGAAACATGTAAGGAATCATACCCCTTTGAAAACCACTCATTAAATTGTTCATGGCTATCAAACAAGGTTGGCATGATAAAATGAAGGAGAGCCCATAGCTCGGCCATGTTATTTTGAATTGGAGTACCAGTCAAAAGCAGGCGGTTTCTACAATTAAAACTGAGAAGCGTCTTCCATCTTATACTGCCAAGTCAAATATCAACATGATTAGATGAGGTCTTTTTTGGACCCACCCCCCAATCCTGCCAATACTAATATAGCAATAAACAAAACAAGCATTAAAATTTGTATATTTGCAATAGAGATAGCAAGGCTATTTGTGAAAATCATTAAAAGCATCAAAGACGGACTTTTGCGAATAACAGCTCCTATCTGTTGTCATAGCATACTCAAAATATCAAAGGGCTTTCCCTGCTCTTGCTCTTTTTCTTCCTATGTTTGTATGTCTGTATGTAGAGTACTTTTCAAACCTGTTAGAACTTTTGATTGCCTGAGCCTCATCCAACACCATATATTGCCATTTTACACGTCGGAAGTACTTTTCATCAGAAACTAGGAGTTGGTAGCTCGTAATGAGAATGTGAAATCCAGCATCCCTGTTTTAAAATGTCAAGAATCAGTATAAAAAGAGAAAATGGAGATAGTAATCTGCAGGTGTCATATAGCACAAGTTACTTCCAGCTTTGAAACTAGGAGCTTCATGGTCTATGAATGGTGAATGCTTCAGAACATGTGAACCTTTAAGTGTTACTAATGTTTGCCATTTTTGCTTTATGGTTCTCCCTTTTCTGTTAATTGTTATGCCATAGTAGTATGCACTTTCAATGTTTGCTGCCTTGCATACTTTTTTCCATTAAAGTTTTTAAATCAATTGAAATATCTGTTAATTTAGATGTTTGCATGCAAGTGAAAATAGTGTTAATTCATATAGTTGCACTATTATTCACAAGAGTGTGTGGTTCACTTCAAGAAACTATGCATTCCACCCTCTCCTGAAGCCTTGAAGGTTCTTGCACAATTCAGTGGACCATCTGCCAGATCCGATCGTGCTTGATCTTACTCTCTCTTTAACCAATCAGTCTTTTGGTCCTTTATGGCCTAAGCATAAAGCAACTAATCCAGTCTTCAAATGGACATCATTGACAGTAATCTACAATTAGCCATGATCATTCATTCCATTCAGAGTAAGGTTCTACCAACAGTCAGGACTATAGGACTTTCTCTTGAATTCAGAGTTACATGTACCCAAAGAAGTCAATTCTTCGTTCAAACATCACTTCTGGATTAAAGATTTCATAAAGGACAAAAGCTATATAAAATAACTATTGTCAATGAAACATTACCGCCGATAAAGCCGCTTTGGATTGATGTTCTTCCTAAGTACCATTCGCTCTTGAAGTCCACCCCAATATGGAAGAGTTTTTAGATCAGGGCAAAAACGTCCAATTTCATCAGCCCAATTATTCAAGACAGAAGCTGGCGCAACAACCAGAAAAGGTCCCCAGATATTCTTTTCCTGTAGAACATGAACAATTTGAGTAAAAAATTCCATGTTGACAGATATTAAAAATAAATAAATAAATAATAAATTTAAAAAAAAAAAAAGAAAAGGAAAAAGAAAGAGGAAGAAGAATATATCTTACTTCAGCCAAATGAGCCAAGAAAGCCATGGCTTGAATTGTTTTTCCTAAGCCCATCTCATCAGCAAGAATACCGTTTAAACCCTGTGACATATGAGTCAACTTTCTACAACCAAAACCTCAAAATTTGAAGCAATACTACCAAAACTGCAAGAGTCATCTTCTCACCTGCTCATAACAATTTACGAGCCACTGGAGGCCTTTGAGCTGATATTCTTTGAGTGATCCTTTGAACAGCTCTGGTGTGTTCACAGTTGAAGCTACAGGCATTGTTGATCTAAAATAAATTCACAAAGAGAATTTCAGAACTTAACAAAGAGAAGTTTGCGATCAAACAAGATGAAATTTGTCCTTTTACCTGCCCATATCAGACGGTAAGAAATTGGCCCACAAATACACAAAATATAAATCATACAACAGTGCTGAAACTTACGGGTGCAATAAATCTATGTTAGCAGACACCGTAACCGATCCATCTTGCAGAGGTGCATCAATATCAGCGGCTTGCCGCAGCTTCAGACATTCATTGTCGAATGCAAATGTCATCTTTTTTTGCTTTGAAACTGCATCCTGAGCAGCTTTCAGAGCCTCTTTCCTCAGTTCAGCATCTTCAGGGTCCTCTTCTTCATCAAGCTTTGCTTCTGAAGAAGTCAGCATTTCCTGATCATCTGATTCTTCTTCACCAGTAGCCAAGGCCTCAGTTGGTTGTGAAGATGGCTTGTTTTGCATGAAGTGACTGTAAAGTTCAGTTTGTGAAAGCAGAAAATTGAGCCGCTGCTGTTGCCTCTTAGCTTCACGTAGTTCTTGTTCACGTTTTAAAGCTTCTGCAGCTTCTTTTTCCTCCCTTTTCCTAACTTCAGCCTATGGAAAAGAATTTTGGGTCAGAAAACTAAGCCTAAACACTGGTCAAGATATTTTCAGAGAAGTAAGACCTTCAGAGCTACAAAAACTTAACAAAGCATAAAAATATCAACGCTAACAAGTCTACAGGCTTAACATTCTTTAAGGATTTCTTTGATGATAAACATGCTCAGATTTTAAATAAGCTTCTCAATAGCAGTTAAGGCCCTATGTCATCCTAAGATATAGACTGACTATAGCAAAGTGGCTCCAGTAAAAAGACATTAGTATATATACTATCCAACAACCATGCAATTTCAAGGTCAATAAAACTAAATGTGAGCGACAAACAACCAGATAACCTCAGAAAGCTACCATGCCTTCTCCTATATCCATTCTCATTCATTTTTAAAGCTTATATTCTCCCCGCTTCTTGCCAATGTAAAGAATAAAAGACCAACTATTACATAAGAAAAGTAAATAAGGAAGCAAAGTACCATCTCCCTGTCAACTCTCTTCCAAAATACAAGCATGTCTCTGGCCAATTTCCGTGTGCGAAGTCCTGCACCCCTCATCAACTTAAGTGACCTGCTAACCTTCATTTTTACCTGAAAAGAAGCAGACCACTGAAACTCAGCAAAGATGACTAACAGTTGTCGATAGAAATAATAAATGCTGAACTGATCTAATCATACCAACTAACCTATTGTCACAAGAAACAGGAGAAAATTACCAAGAAGTTGAGGGAAAATTCTTTCATATGGCTTACCTCTCTTTGACAAACTTCTGCAAATCTCTTAGCATCAGTAATTTGCTTCTTGTGGAAGTTACTAAAATTCCTTTGATGTTTTGGAATGTCTTTCCTTACAATATTCACCCAGTATTTACCAATCCTCTCCTTCTCCTCCTTCTCAATCACCGAAGGATCTTTTGTCACCTTTGGCTTTTTAGGCAGACTACGCTCAATAATCTAAAACCCACACATTCAACCGTATAAGAAATACACATAGAAGGCAGGTCGCAGGACTTAAATAAAAATCATTGCCCCCATCCCTTTAGACCACCCCAAACAGGAGAGAAGTTGGATAAGGAGAAAATATAATTTATCACAATTGTATGTCAGCATTCACCTCATAAGTGTCTCCTTTCTCAAGCACTTTAACATAATAAACCTGCAAAACACCACCCTCTGACAGGATAGATCGTCGTATACTTCCAGCAGAGCCTTCAGGAATGGAGGATGCTGCTAATGCAGCATCACTAACTTGCAAGCTGAACTTCTGGGCTGAGGTATTAGCAGGCTGAGCCTGTAATCTGGCCTGTAGAGATTCATAAAGAGGCTTAGGATCACCCATCCCTGCTTGGCTTCTGAGTCCAAATCTCTTCTCAGAAGCCATCATTGCTGCCAAAGATCCCAAATCAAGGGTTCCCTTTAAATAAAATTCCTCAACGCGGATATCTGACACACTTGGCAGGTTTAACGATGCTGCCAACTTTTCATAAGGGAGAGGGATCCTATATGAGATGCCATCTCCAATGTCCAAATAGCCAGGTTCACTAACTAATCTGCATAGATTTTGAATGTTACACGTTTGAGTATTCTCAAATAAGACCTTTGCAATGAATTTAGTCCAAACTGAAAAAGAAGAGGTAAATTAAAACAAATCATCTGTTTGGCAATTTTGTTCAGTTTAGATTAGAGTACAGTGGTTTTCAACAGCTATTCATTTGGTTACTAGGCTTTTAGTCAACCTCTGAAGAGAATAAGCTCAAGGCTACGATCAACTTCAGTTACAGATTTGCTCCCTTTATCATTAATATTGGTTTGGCATCATGTAGACAGAATTCAGATGAATCCGAAACTTAAGGACTTTAACAGATTCAACTTTGCAGGACAAAATTGGTAAAGGTTATGAATGTCAGAGACTCAATACAATTTAGCCACAAAAGGAAAGGAAACTTAAAAGCATTCTAAATCAGAAAGACTTAAGAAAGAAAGCAAACCTATCTGCACCATATTTTGGTGTAAAATCTGATCCGTGAAAATTCCCAAACTTCTGAGAATGATTAACATTCAGAAAATCTGAAGTTGACTCAAATCTATGCAACCCCCCCAGCTGGTGATTCGGCAATTTCTGATTATTCAGTCCTAAACTGCTTTTCACAACCGGGACCGCAGTTCGCATTGATGCAGGACTAGGAGAGGTATTCTTGAGCCTCCTTTTATATTTCTGAATGTGTTCCCCAAGCATAGTTCGATATTGTTCCTCAGATATATGATTACTATAACTTCCGTCCTCGTCGTCACTGCTATACCCACTTCGCCTTTTCTTCTTTAACTCCCTCCGTGACATGACTCCGTTACTGTGCTCCCCCATTGCTCCACCTGTCCATAACCAAAGTAAAAATAACATAAAAAAAATATTAAGTTCACACTCCAGCTCTCCAAAACTCAATTGCTAAAGGAACACCTATCCTTAATCAACGTAAAAATAAAAAATAAAAAAAAGAAACAAATTGCTAAAGCAACTACTTTTGGCTGCAATGCAGTATCAAACTATAATTACAAGAAAGAATTTCATAAAACGAGGAACCAAAAGATACAGTTAAAACTGAAAACAACTGGAAAAGCTGCTAGTAAGCTAAACTGCATACCTTGGCTACCTCTGCTCTCATCCTGACTACTACCATTTCCATAATAATCAAAATCATCATCTGGTTGAGGCAGTTTAAAGTTCATCAACGGCTACAACAAAACCCAAAAAAAAAATCACAAACAAAATCAAGAAAAAGAAAATCATAACTAACTAGGAAATCAAAAGGACATCACAGAATTCAAGAAAAACCCAATTCAAGCTACATTAAATCCATATAAATTAAGTGCAACCAACCCAAATTAACCAACCAACAAAATCTACCAAAAAGCACTAAACTTTCCACCAAAAAAAATGAATCCCAGCAGAGAATAATAGAGTAGTTAATTGAAAAAAGCGAAGAGAACCCATTTGAGAAGAGCAAAAACCCACGTAAAATTACCTCAAGATTGAAGAGATTGGAGTATGAGAAGCGCCGATTGGAGTCCATGAGCTATTCTGCTGTAAGAATAAGGGTCGGAGCCCCAGGTTTATGACGAGCATTGGGGCATGAAAAATGAATAAGATATAGTAGTAAAAGTAGCAGTAGAAGAAGATGAGGAGGCTGAGAACTACGTCGTAAAGAGCGAGAACCCTAACCCTAGAGGAGATAGTGGAGAAAGATAAGGGAAAGGGTGGCCTTGGGTAGAGAAAGAAGATGAGAGAAGAAGGGGCGTACGCAGAGGTGGAGAACATTGGTCCGTGCTAACGTGCACCGGGTACGGTGCTATAGGCTAACCTGCGCTACTCTGTGTGTATGTGTGTGTTTGTGTGTGAGAGCTTTTCTTTTCTGTTTCTTGGATGGGTTGAGGAAAGTGATCGGGCTTCGATCAGCTACGGCCGTGACGTGTTGTCAAATGCTACTCCCGTCACATGGGATCATGAGCAAAGGCATAGAGCTGTAGGCATTATCACATAATATATTTTAACTAGATCTTGATCATCCGATTCATATCAAAAATTAATCTGACGATTTAAACCTCTTCTCGATCCAAATACTGTATATTGCAACAGAAATCCTTCCTCTTTTTTTTCCTAATTTTTTTGGGTAAGTTTTCCCAATTGACACCTCCTTGTCATAATTTTTTTTAAAAAAAAACTCATTAAAAAGTGGATTAGTTTCAAATCATAAAGGAATCTAATTTTGACGTAGATATAAGATATTAACATGTTATAATTGTTAAAGCAAATAATTAAAATAGAGCCAGGATTTCGATTACCTCCGAGTGTTAATCTAACTTTGTTGGGAGTTTCCAGTAATTCCGATTGTTGAAAAAATAATAATTAAAATAGAGCCAAGAAATTACTTATATTCATTGTGTTAAAACATAGGAGCATAATTATAATTAATTCTACTTTACACTTTAACCATTCTCATTGAATTTTTTTTTTCATTGTTTTGTTATGGACACTTCACATTCTAACATACTAAAAGGCTATATACCATTCTACAATATCTCATACTATTCGGATAGAAAAAGATCACATGAAAAAAGTTTTAGAATAATTACTGCAATATATGATTTGTGAAAATCTCATATAAATTTTCTTGTAAATCTGTGATAAACTTCTACACCTGTTGCTTCAGTCAACCACTATTGATTCATTCGAGCATGCTCACAAAATGGAAGACAACTAATGAAGCAATTCAAAAACTCTTTTTAGCATATGACAGGACGAATTTCTTGATAAAAAAAAAACAAAAAAAGGGACCTCCAAAGGTTCCACCACTATTATATTCATGATTTTTACCAAGTGAGCAAGGGGGTGATTTCTGCTATGAAGCTGTTGGAAGTTTGATTGTTGGTAATTTCAAGCACCTTCAATGGCTTCATCCATCCTTTTAGCATATGACTGGATTTATCATTTGAACTTATTGGGATTTAGCTTCATGTACTTTATCCTCACCCGTTTCAAGGGTAGGACAGGAAAGTTTTAAGGCCACAAAAAGCTTTGCAATTATTTTGAGGACCAAATGGCAAGTTGATATGTTACTAGTTAGTATTTTGCAATTGACCCTTAATCTTGTGATTGTGCAGACACGGATTCACTTGGAAAGATAGAAATTCTCAAAGCAGACGATGAAAGTTGGAATTGTTTCAAGTAGCACGGAAATTATCCTGCACCTTCTTTTTTTTACCATCCCACTCATTCTCCGGCGAAACCCTCGTACCTTATATTTCAATCCCTCTCATCTTACCGTCTAATACTCCTTTTACCCTGTGATACCTTCATACCTTGTATGTTATGAAAACTCTTTCTAGCAATTTGCATGACCTTTTTTCAAGCACTACTTCTGAACAAGGCGATCAATTAAGGCATCCCATTTTAGGTAAGTTCAGTAATTCAATTATTTGAGTAGTTAGTTACCGACTTTGTTTCTTGTTCTGGCGAAGTGCAAATTGAGTACATAGGGTTTAAGTGGAAATTCCATAGAAAGACCATTTCCACCTTCTCACGTTTGGGTTTGGGAGTAACTTTCCCATCCAAAAATGATGAAAACCCTTCATAACAAAGCTGAACTTTGTTGGGTTTTTTTTCCGTAAAAGAAAAAAGTTTTGATGGATTCAACTCTACTCACCATCACAGATTAAAATATGACTTCAGAATTATAGGTCGCTTACAAATGTTCTATCAACGCAACTCTTACATTAACAATGGAAATCGAACACACAACCTTTTTGTGAAAAAGTAATCCGTTCTCATCAACTAAACCAATTTGTGTTGACACAGAACTTTGTTGGTGTTAAGAGTGTGTTCCAAAAACTATCGGAATTCAACCTATGCTATTTTGAATGAAATTTCCCAAGAACAGCCTGTACTTCATCTGTTTTTTGAAGAATCCCTGTGCTCTTTTAGGTGAGGTTGTGAAGAGCAAACGGAGACAAAAAGCTTGTGAGAAAGAGAGTAGCAGCCTCAAGATTTGCAGCACTCTATATACTTTTGCATAGAAATTAAACTTTCAATTTAATTGTTGTGAAATTTAGAGCAAATCTTATATACACTGATAGTGCATACATTATCATGGTTGGATGCATGACACATGAGCAAAATTTGAAATGTAATTTTAAATGCAGATGAGTTGTCATGTATCAAATGGTGATTCTGTATACACTGTTAATGTATAAAAGATTAATCTTGAAATTTATTTTATCCCCTTAAATTGTTTGTCGAAGCACAAAAGACGTGTAAGTGCTCCATCAAAACTTGTGTAGAAATTAAAGAAATTTGGCAAATTATAAAGTTTTTAATGGGGCTGGCAATTGGGCTTTACGAGCTAAAAGTCGGCTCACGGAAAAAAAAAAAAAAGGTAAATGACTGCGCGTTTCGGTAGTAGACTCATCTAATGAGGCTTATACTCAACAGGTGAATAGATTGGGACTTCAGGCTCACTTCGGGTTGCGTCCAAAATTACAATTAATACGTAATTATGTATTTACCATCATATTTTTAAAATAAAATTATAATGCATATGTTATTATATACAATTATTGAATTATAGACATTATTATATGAATTAATCTTTCATACATTACCAGTATCTGCACCTACATGTCTAGATGTATATTACATTATCTCAATTTAAATTTAAACACCAAACTTTATATATGTGATATACATCAAAACTTGTTAGTGTATACACTTACAATACATAAAAGATTTACCCTTATTATATATACAACCAACATGTTTTTATAAATAATTACATGAGCAGGGCTTTAGTCAAGCTAAGCCTTGTTAAACCTTCAACTCACAATTAAATTAGGTTCATATTTAGGGCCGAATTTTATCCAGCCAAATAAGACACGCGGTTTGGCCCTATTATTTTAGACCGGATGAGCCGAGTTTAGGCTGGCCTGGTCCTACTACAGTTTTAGTGTTTAAAATTGGTTGACTTTATGAAATTCGATAAAAAAGGTCATGATACATATACAGGCACATTAATGGGCTGGGTTTGCCATATTTTATATACTAGGGAGAAGGCCCATGCAAAACATGAGAGTTTTATACCTGTAGTGTTGTTAAATAATTTGGTTATGTTGGACAATTTATTTTTCCCTTAGGTAGGGCATATTGTTAATGGTAGTCAAAAATGTCATACTATGTGTAGATAAAACATTGCATACTATTATAGTAGGTAAACAGTTGAGAGAATTATAATAGTTGTAGATTAGATTGAGAGTTAATGTTGTGTTTGGATTGTAAATTATTTGAGATAATTTTGTGAAAAAAGTACTGTAACACTTTTTTGATATGATGTATGTGAGATAGAAAGATGATTGAAAAATGTGTTGATTATGCAAGCAAATCAATATATGTAAATAAGGTGTAATAAGTCGTAGTCTTGAGACAGATAGATAAACCCTTTAAAGTCGCAGTCTTGAGAGGTAAGTAAATAGCTAAGGCAGCAGTTTTGCAATCCTTTAGATGATATAGGGATGAGAAAGAATGCGATTAGATTTCTGCTTCTCTAGGTACAGTGCTTCTTGGTTGGCAGTTGAGCTTCTTCAGAAGAGTTTTGAGTTTGAGTAATTGTGGTTAGAACTTCTGGAGTGGAGCTTGGTTCAATTGTTACTTCCAAAGACTTTTGTTTCATGTGTTCAATTAAATTCAGTAAGAAAATAACAGAGCATAATACTAAATTTTTGTATGTATAATACTATAATAAAATTTTTGACAATACCTTAAAAAAACACCTAATTCATAAAGACCAAAATAGACAAACTAACATCCTGGTTTGAGCCTAAACTGTGCCTTGGACATGCAACTAGAGTCTGATAATTTATTTTTGACAGCAAAGCTTGTAACCAAATTCAAAGTGCGTAAACTCAAATGATTTCATACAACCGAGTGGAACTAAGCGGGATTAAACAACATAGATCATAAGCTCATCAAGAAATGTGCTAAAGGGTAGCCTAAACGTCTAAAGAAAGCAGTGAAGGTTTCATGCGTTTTCTAAGCCCCCTTAAGTCCAAGGATCCACAAACTCCTCAATCACGTATTTCACAATGGGTAGCGCACCTCTGTAGGACAAAGATTGCAACCCTAATGAGTAATCAAATTTATGCTCTATTTGATAATTTGATTCAACACTTAAATTTAATGAATTCAGATCTTAACATATTCAGACCGTTTGATAACCAAAAATTGAACATCTAAATTAATTAAGTAACACTGAATATTCTAGATAAAACTCGCCCCCCAAAATTAAGTGATAAATTATTCACTTATCACTGAATGTAATGTGCACTCAAATATATCATATTTAATACTTAACAATTCAATAATTTAAAAAATTTAAACTTCAGATTTCAGTTTTATCAGACGCACCCTTAGTCTCCTCCAATTGTGATCAATCTAAAATTAAGTAATAAACTATTTACTTATTACTGAATGTGATATACACTCAAATGTATTATATTTAATACTGAATAATTTAAAAAATTTAAACTTCAGATTCCTGTTTTATCAAACGCCTCCTCCAATTGTGATCAACTGAAGCAACTAAAGTCAGTGTAAATAAATGCCTCTTGAAAATAATTCTTCAATCCATGTCTTTTCAACCCAATATAGATCAGACATAAACTTGGTTGTATTTTGTGCCAAACACTATACACAAAGGGGTTGTTTGGTAAGTGGATATGAAGGGCAGAAATGGATGTCAGGTTTAATGATACTCGTATCAGGTTTAATGACTAAAATTCATAATCACAGCTAGTGGGGTTTATGATTCTGATACAGATTTCTCTTCCGATTCCGATTCCAGAATGCGATGCAAACACCTCCTAAGTTATATAACATGAAAAGAAAATATGGTTCATTCTATCATCCAACTATTGCTAGAACAAGAACTCTGCATGTATAATAACAAGCACCCAATGGCCTTAATCTTATCTGTAGCCCTGAACCTCTTTTTTCAAAGCCGCAATATGAAAGCAAAGTGAGGAACAAGACAAACCGCAATTGTTACGAGCTTTCATATAACCATGATGCGATATCATGATCATTACACGCATAATAGCTACGATTATGGTTACCATTTTACAATATGTTAAAAGTTTTAAATTTTACAGAATATATATAGTGAATTATTAAATAATATATGTGTGTGTACGAGCATGCGTATGATTTAATTGTAAATCCATATTGTTATACTCTTTAGAGTGTAATTTATAATGAGAGATGAGAGATAATATAATAAAAAATGAGATACATACGTATTACTCTCAAAATAAAGTGTAATTCATCGTAGATGGCCTTTAGATAAGCAAGCACATGTTTTCAAGCAATGCATTGGTGGAGGTATCTCTTCAATCATATGGGAGGTCAAGATGCAAGAATTGTAAAAGATATATAGACTCTAAAAAATTATAAAATGTCCTCGCACGTCTTCCCGTCATGCTACTTGCCAAATACATTTGCTTAAAATATAAGAACCAAATGACAAGAAAAGAATTAAAAAAAGGTCAGTTGAGTGCAATTTTGGACTTTAAGAATTGCTGCCCACATTTCAAACCGAGTTTAGCGCCGTGTTGTATCAAATGAAATGGATAGTCAACTATGTTAGAGTCAATATCTATGGATTCTTTACTAAGATTTACTTATTAGTAAGTAAGACCTTATTGCCTGGTATTTTCTTTTCTTTTTTTTCCCAAACGTTACTGCATAATAATTTGAAGTTTGTTTTACCCAGCTCATCCCAGGAAAATAAAACCAAGTGAAGGAAAAAAAGATTAGAGAAGTTAGATGTTTTATGTAACAAATTAGAATTTTATGCTTCGCCATATGAGCAAGATTCATTTTTATGCTATGAAATTCAAGGGGATGAAGATTGTGCTCGAATAGAAGATTACTTAGAAAAATTTATTAGATCAACGCCATAACTCCTTTTTTTTTGTGATGTATTAAGTGCAAGATAAAAAAAATTGATAAAGTATAAAATAATTATCAAAAATATATTATGATATAAATAAAATAATTTTTACGGAAAAATGGATATCCAAACACAAGTCAGAGTGCATTAATTAAAATGTTAAGAGTTCTATAATGAACTCATTAAGTAAAAAGGGAAATGGAAAGCAAGATCGGCCTCCTTATGTCTCGTTTGGAGTTGCGATGCATTTACTAAACCAAAAAAAAAGCACTTTTAAACATTAAAAAGTTCATCTAAAGTGTTTGGTAACTAATTTTTCGTAATGTAAGAAAACTAATTTGTAATTAACTTAAAAACACTCGTATCAGAGTACTCCTTTCTAAATCATCGTAATCCAAACGGGCCCTTGGGGGGGGGGGGCGCTCAGTCTTTAATCCAAATTCGGTAAAAGACAAAACGAAAATGTAAATTTGGGAGTCGAAGTTGGGTGTTACTACGAAATTGCCACTGTAAGTGGGAAAATATCTGACCGTACTCGGTGCATTACAATTTACAACTGTTCCGCTTTGTATAAATTCAGCTTATCCCCCTTCAGCTTTTCTTGCATCTCCGAGAAACTGAAAAATAGTAAAATTCCCAAAAACAATTAGCCAAAATGTCGGGTTACCCTCATAATTACGGTTACGGTGCACCACCGCCCTACGGCGCTCCACCACCGCCTTCCACCCAACCCTACGGAGCACCACCACCACCGTCCGCCCAACCCTATGGAGCACCACCACCACCGGGACAACCTCCGTACGCACCAGTTGCCACCCCATACTCCGGCCCATCTGCTCCACCTTATTCCTCCGACCCCGCAAAGCCTCCCAAGGACAACAAGCCTTCCGCCTCCGCCCCATACGGAGCAGGAGCGCCACCGCACTCCGCTCCCTACGGTGCTCCAGCTCCACCGCACTCCGCTCCCTACGGTGCTCCAGCTCCACCGCCACCATATGGCAGCCCTTTTGCGGCTTTGGTCCCCTCCGCTTTTCCGCCTGGCACTGATCCCAATATCGTTGCTTGCTTCCAAATTGCTGATCAGGATGGGAGTGGATTTATTGATGATAAGGAGCTCCAGAAGGCACTTTCGTCGTACAATCAGAGCTTCAGTTTGAGGACTGTTCATCTTCTAATGTATCTTTTTACCAATTCCAATGCTCGAAAAATTGGTATAATTTCTTTTCTTGGTTAATTTTTTAAATTTATTTTGTGTACTTTTTACATCCATTTCGATATGCATTTGTGTATATTTGTGCCGTACAAATTTTAGTGTTAATGGTACAAGTCATTGATTGACTCGAAGGTGTTAATTTAACCGTGAACCGTGAACCTGAAGCCTATCCGGTTCACTCAACGGTCCGGGTTTAAAAACATTGCATGCCCGATGTGTTTTGCCAGCCTTGGTCTAGCCGTAAGGAACTAGCTTAGCAATTGACCACGACAGACTTATCTCCAGATAAAGAAAAGCCGGGGGTTTATTTTTTGGGGGGTGGGTGGGGGGTTTAAGGAGCTGTGTTTGTGACGTTCACGAGATTATCTGAAAAAAATGGGATTTTTCTCGTCTTGTTGAATTGTTCTATTCCAAGTATTTGCTGTTTGACTTTTTGGGTTTAACTGGGATTTGAAACCTTAGAGGCTCAGTGGAGTGGTTGTTTGGATAAAAAATTTGTTGTGGACTATTATTGAACTTGTTTATCTTTTTGCGGGCGGTTTAGTTGGCCAATGGACCTGGTCTTGGTGATTTTTACGCGTATCATTAATTTATGTCATTTCTGCATTTATTGATTGCTCTTTGTTGTTGTTGTGCGGCTATTATTGATGGTTGTAGAATATGTATTCGTGGCACTGGGTTGTATGGGGTTTATTTGCAATTCGTAATGGAGTTGTTATTCTTGGACCAGGGGTTAAGCTTAGTGATGGACTGTGGTGGCAACTCTTTGATATCTATCTGCTTAACACTTGAGTAAAAAATCTTGTACATTGTTTTGGCTATTTTATGAAAAGGAACATTCGGACTCGTGGGGCATGAAATAAAAATGGCAGTTATTTTAGAATTTCATGAGATTTCAGGGTGGGAGGTTGCATTTGTCAAGGTCAGGAAACAGTAATGTTGTGGAAGGATGTCATGTCTATCCGCTGATATACTTGTTACAAGCTAGACAAAGAACAGTACAAAGTAGAAACACATGATACAGTAATAGAATTAAAATGCAAGAAAACAATGAAGGTCAGTCTCTTAGAGTGAATTTTACACCTAGAATACATATTGTCATTTAGGTTGATAGTTTGCATTCTTAAGATATGCGCTGGTCTGTTCATTTTTGGTAGTTCTTCATTTTATTTCCTCTTGTTGTTGTTGAGTTCTTTTTGGGTTTAATGATATTAGATGTTCTTCTTATTGGGACGTCAAATTTGTTTTTTCCTGCTTCAAGCCCTGACTACCATAGTGTTGGCGGAAATAATCAGAGGTTATGTGTGATTGGAAAGTTTTTGAGATGAAGTAAATTTGCTAAATAAGATGGTATAATAAGATGACAAATGGCAAAGCATGAGCCCTAATATTTTAAGTTCCCTGCTCTTGGCAGCAAAAAGTTTTCTTCTCTAGTGGGTGCATGACTATTCTGTTTCAGATATGAAAATATGTGATTCTTTGCATGCGATATATTTCCTGTGTATTAATCTTTTGAAGAAATCCATCTTGTTCCTGCTGCCTTGTTTTCTGGTTGTTGAGAGGAGGACAAGAAATTGCTTGCCGATGTTGTCATGATGTTGCTTAAGGAACAAGAGTGTTCATGATATTAAAATTTCTGTTGGCCACATTTTGTGGCAATTTAAAGTCTTATGAACTTTGCAGGGCAGCCTTGCAAGTTATACTAAATATGACTGGCATTCCTCCTTTTTGGGTAGTTGTTTAAACTAGGAAGCTGAAATATTGTCTGCTGATGGTGTAAATTTAGTTATTTCAACTCTTCTAAGTGGTCAAGCTGGGTCATGATTTTTTTGACAATATCCTACCGTGTTTTGATTAGAATGACTTGTTCTTCCAAAATATTTGTGACCAAATTCAAGTTGGCTATTAAGATGGTGCAGTTTTGATGTTTGATTTGCTGTCTTGAAAACAGGTCCCAAGGAGTTCACCTCACTTTTCTACAGTCTTCAGAATTGGAGGGTGAGTTGATGTTCACACCTAATGTGATTGATGAATGTATCTTCCTCTGCATGATATCTGATAGAGATCGGTCTATTTGTTGCTTGTGCAGGCAATATTTGAAAGGTTTGATAGGGACAGGAGTGGCAAGATTGATTCCTCAGAATTGAGAGAGGCCTTACTTAGCCTGGGATTTGCAGTATCACCTGTGGTTTTGGAATTGCTGGTGTCTAAGTTTGATAAAACTGGCGGAAAGAGCAATGCCATTGAATACGACAATTTCATCGAGTATGTTCACATTTTTTATGTGCTCCATATTTTCTTTTTCATACTACGATTTATATGTTCTATTATCATATGTCTTCTAATGTTTTTGCTTTTTATTTTTTCTGCTTGGTCAGGTGCTGCCTCACCGTAAAGGTGCGTCAGCTCTATACAACATCTATTCCCTCTCCAGTTTTGCCTCTTCATTTGCTACATGCTGATTGCTCGCCTTATTAACTGTTAACCGATTAAGGATGACGTTGAAATTAGTATTAACATTCATATATCATGTGAGTTGAGATGATTTAACCGTGTGCAGGGACTGACGGAGAAATTTAAGGAGAAGGATACTTCGTACTCTGGCTCAGCAACTTTCACTTACGAGTCGTTCATGTTGACTGTGTTGCCTTTTCTGATTGCATAGAGATGTGCAAAGGATTTCCTCGAGACTAACTCCTTAGTCTCGCCGGATGTAGTTTTTTTTTTTTGGTTTTTTTGTTGGCTCTGGCCGGATGTAGTTTACTACCTGGTTATTAAACTTTCTTGCAACTAATTTGTGGGAATCCTATGCTTTGAAGTTTGGGTTACGTAGCATAGCATTTTGTAATTGTGGGGATGTTGTGTTTCGCCGGATGTAGTTTGTTCTGTATAACTTTTCTGTAATTTTCTGAAACTGCTCCTATGGTTGCTGAGCCATAATTAAAAATTTTTTTTTTGTGTTTGTGGGGGGAGCGGGGGTGGGGTGGGTGGGGAAATTAAGGAAGTCAAGATTTTTTTAGGAATATATGTTTTAATTTATTGTGTAATTTAAGTTGTATTGAAAATTAAAATAATCTCTTTATATTTGTAAATTTTGCTTTTATTCCGATATAACTAAAATAAATAGTTACATCAAAAAATTTACACCTTATAAAAATTTAATTTAATATTATTTTTTATTATTGTTATAAATTGCATAGGTAAGATAACATAAGGGTAGTATTGGATCAAAAATTTTATCTTTCTTGTATTTCCTTTAAAGAGTTAAAATGTTACAAAAAAAAATGTCAATTTAAAGGAGGTAAGTGAGATTTTAAAAACTTCAAGAAGACAGAGTGATATTACGAGAAACTTGAGGTATCTAAGTTATCCCTGTTGTATTACACTGGTAAAGCACAAAACCCATAATAGGAACTATGCGGATAGCTTTAATGTTTTCCTCCCGTACACTTCTATCGTGCGGCTATTGGTTTTTACATTGAAAATTGTGGATTTAGGCCAACGTTGTTAAGCCTGCAGACTTGGACTTCTTGTTGAGTCTGCAGTTTGTGTTGCTTTGTTGTGCACGTCTGAAGATTGTGCTTCGTTTACAAGCACCTTCAGACACAGATCGCAAGACCGTGAGCCCTCAAAACAGTAGTATTATTCCTTTCTGCAAGTGCCAAGAACATTGCAACAATTCAACCTATTAAGCTATGTATAGGGAACGGAAGTTCAAACAATTTCCACCTTTTCATTTTTTCGGTGCCCAAAACGAAAAGTGATATCAGCCAACTTTAACCCGCTACCTTGCCAAACAACTAGTACACTATTACTAAAATGCCGTAAGCCTCCCTTATTCCTACTTATATCCAAAAAAAGAAAAAAGGTCGGGCTTTTTGGCCCCCGGGGGGGGGGGGGAGTATTTTGATAGATCGACCAAAATTGTTTCTTAATACTCGGATTTTTTTCGACGCGATAGATTCTACACCTACTCCTACGTTTACTCTACACTAAGAGGAAGGGATGGAGTCAAAGGAGTCAATGAAAATTTTGAAGGGGACTGAATCGTTACTGGATCAGACAGATGCACCGGTTGGTAAATTTTTCTAGGAAATCCTGGAGAAAAATGCATGTCAAGGGATTTGATTCTTTGACCTACACCTAAGGAGAGCCTTAAATCTCTCCCTGGTTACCAACTACTCTAGAGATAGTTGATTTAATACTTGGATTCAAGATGCTATTTCTTGTCCCAAAATAGTGTTCATTTTACAATTTTTCCCCTAATAGGGGAAAGATGGAATTTAAGAAGTAAGAAAAGAGACGAGGGGAATTTGAACTCTAGATCTTTAATTTATGAAGTCTGGTAGTTTCTATTTTACTTGAACGAAAATTTAAAACTGTAAATGTGCTGAAAAGATTCCAGTGAACCCATATGTCTTACTCTTATAAAAATCTATATAAATCAATTAGGATGGGCCTCACATCACTCTACTCAATCTTTAACTATTTATCACTATTCATTACCAATGTTTTAAAAATTGGACTAGACTAGCCTATTGGACCGATCGAATCATGAATCAGCCATGCCTTTGATTAGGTATAATATTAACTCAAAAATTGAATTGAGTCGGTCAAATCCGGTCAAGAATCGGTTGAACTAGTAAAAATCGGTAAAAGTTAGGAAATTCAACCAGTTTTTACTAAATTTTTATTTTCTAAAACAAAGATTTCAGTTTTATTGAAAGTTTTTAATACTAAACTAAATTAAAAAAATGATTAAATCTTTGAACTAAAGTTGAATCGATCGAAGCGATAAAACCACGAATTGGAACACTTCTTATTCACTCCTTGGTCCAGATTTAAAAACATTGTTCAAGTCCAGGGAAAAAAGTGATGTCCTTTGGATTTTTAAATGTAGATAGTCCTTTGGACATAGTAGTAGTAGCTAAGGGTGGCAATAGGGTGGGGTTGGGATGGGGGATCCTTTCCCCGCCCCTGCCCAGTTTCCCCCACGGTTCCCGCGAGGGAAGAAATCAACCTATCATATTTAACAATTTGCTCATCTATAGGATAATTTTATCATTCATTCTATCTCAAAATATTCAATAAAGACATACTCAAGTACTCAATCTTAAATCATTCAACGATTACAAATACTAATAACTAAAGAAGATTAACAACCTATTAATACCATGACATTAAAGAGTTACAAATACTAATAACTAAAGAAGATTAACAACCTATTAATACCATGAAAATAACATTAAAGCATCCGACTGAGATGTAATAGGACCAATTCACAATTGTGTGTCACTTAGTCTGAATAGATAATATAGAACTATTAGTTTAGTTACCTTATTAAATAATAGATTATTACTTATTAGTCATTAGAGATACACAATTATGTTATTAATTATATTATTAAATATAAAGAATTGGATTATAGTTAAATTATTATATTGTGTATATATATGTATTATACATACATCTATAAATTTAAATAAATACATATATATAAATATATATATAATTTTTTTATATGTGAGGATGGGGCGGGTGTATGGTGCCTCGTCCCTCGCCCTGTTTTAAGGCGGGGGAAATTTTCTACCATTTCATGCTCGTGTAATGTTTGTGGCTGTCCGTAATCTTGCCTCTAATGGATGGGCTTTTGAAAGCTTTGAGCGCAATTATATAATCTACTAGTGCTGTAAACAGCCTCATAGCTCACAAGAACGAAAATAATAAAGAGCATGAAAAGGTACTACCATCACAGAAAAAGAGATGGACGAGAAGATGGAAGTCCATGTAATCGGGGCAATAACCTCTGCCAGTATGTAATTACCGAAATGCCAATACATATTTGTCAAGTTTAGCTTCCGTAACAAAAGTTGTATCAATAACTATTTTCAAGAAAGTTGTATTAAGCTTTGGGTCTATAGAAATACACTTGTCTTCCATTTTGCTGTTGAATAGGCCTTGCATTTGCTTCAAATCCCTGAAGAGAAAACAACAGAGCATCTATAAGAGAATTGCAATGACATGGAATAAACAACCAAGACAAGCTATTTGTCCCCTCATATTGCCAATGATGCTGGATCAAGATCTCAATCGCCAAGGATGGCTTCATGTTGAAGGACTTCTATATGACTGATTCCATATGTTTAGTGACTAAATTATGAAAATCACTGAAATCTGTGATGTGTTGAACTAGTCGTGACACAAGGTCTGAAGATTAAACATTCAGCAAATGTTAGGGCGGGTAAGATGTAAGCAAGCAGGCAGCAGCTTACCAGCTTCAAAGAAAACATTTTTTACCGGAGAAGTTTTCCAAGTAATGCACAATGTGAGTGTTCTTTTGTTAGCATGATCATGCATGAGCTTCAGAAAGCTCTTACTAAGTTTTTCATATGGGAAATTAAGAAAGAGAAGAACCTGAAGAGCAATATAAAATGCTGGTCATAAAATCGATACCGAAACGAGAAGTAAAAAGGACTTACATCCTGCATAGCATCTGTTATTGCTTTTATTTGCTCCCTTGAGACTGTCCTCACCTACAAATCCAAAATTTGTTGATTATTGGGCGCAAAAATTGGATATGTAAAACTAATGCATACGAGGAATAAGGGTTTTTCTTTCAAACCTTCTTGATTATTGTCCAAACAACACCTTCTGTGCATGGAGGAATCGTCAGAGAACCAACGTATCTGTAGTACTTTCTACTTCCAAACTTGATGTCCAGTGGGCTAACAATCCCCAAATCAACAGCTCCTCCTATTTCTGTTGTCTTGATATGGTGCAACAACTAGTGGAGAAAGAAAATTCAAGTGAGACTGTTGAAATGCAGTCATCCAAAAACTGTGTAAACAGACAAAGATGAACTCGACTAGCCTTTGCATATTATAGTTGAAACAAGTGAATGAAGCTCCGGAACCTCTGGGCTATCCAAAGTTCCAAACAGCTACATGCAGGCAACCTTATTTATAACTGACATTATTGTATCTGCACATTGAATCTACTGACACACCTCCTATGCAGTCCCTATTCCCTTAGCGAATGCAATAGTATTTTGCACCTGGGCTTACCTGTAGTCATCTTTCAAATGCGCTCTTGATTTGCAAAACAGCAAGAAAATATTTAGATTCATAACCTATTATAATTAGATTGAGGTGTCCTTCGATCTGTTTGGTTACAAGCAGGACAAAAATGTCCCCAAGCCCGAAAAAGAAGGAGCTCGTTGACCGATTCCTGTTAGCTTATTACCTATAGGGACACGGTTGAAATTGCTTCTTCGCAAGGGTGATAATTCAGAAAAGATACCAATTATATTTTGTAAATTTGTCAGAACTGAAGCTAGCAAATTTGATTGCTCCACTAGTTTGTGGCTGTAAATGAGCCCTTAAATGTGGAAATTATTCATAATGCTGTTAAAGATATAGATTCTAGAGAAATATGATTAAAGATAAAGCAAATGAAACAGACGTACTGAAGTGTTGGAAACACATGAAATCACCTGTGCAAGGAAAGGATCAGGACGACCAAGTTCATATAGAATTCCAACCACAGCTGTATCTCCAAGAGAATTTTTATGAACAAGATGCAGCTCTAGATTGTACCTGCCAAAAAAAATTGGAATTCATGAACTTTACTGTAACAGAACACCAAATGTCTATTCTCCATGAAAAGTACTCCAAGCTCAAACGTATAACTAAAGAAGTTAGACATGTTTGTCAACAAATATATCGATGGACTGATATCTGTTTATGCCAACCTTTTCCCGTTCAAGTTGTGTTCAGAAGGTGAATGCCAGTGACATTGCAGCACTTTGTAGTCGGTACCGTTTACAATAATTTTTCCTGCATCGCCTGTCCATTCGACCTGGTAAAAACACCAAGAATATTACATCTAAATCACGAACTTGAAACATGAACTAAATACATGAGCGAACCGTAGAAACTTACCATAATATCATGTCCCCTGTTTTTCAGTACTGCAGGAGCTGGTTTATAAGCACGTTTCAGTTCCTTTAAGTTAGGGGAGGCCTGCGCCCGTTCATCAAGAAGATCTATGGGAGACTGCAACTTCCCATTGTCACAAACTTGCCACTGTGGGTCAATGTGGCCCCAGTTCTTTGGTCCTTTCCCAGTTCCTTGTTGATAGGTGAATGGAACCTCACCCTTTTTTTCTGCCCCATGCATTGTCAGTTCATACAGATTAGAAGATTGCAGATCCCTTTATTGGTACAGCGGAGGTTATACCGGGGGAACAACATTGTAATGGTGGGCATTTGGCATGTACCCTTACCGGTTTCATTAACATTTTGATAGTTATAGCAAGAAACTAAACGGACCTAACGTAAACTCGGAATCATGCGCAATTCCTAAAATAAGCGTAACAAACTCTATCCAATCTAAGCGGTCCAAAATCCAGCAATGAATGGTTTGAGGAGAGAATAGCTTATTTATTTTATTTATTTATTTATTTTACATTGTTGAATGTCATAGAATAAAATCTTATAAAGATAACTGAGGAATCTCATGAAACATGGTTTAGCACATGAGAGGGCAAAGATAAAACACAATCAACTGATTGTAATCTCGAATGCACAGTTAAAATTTCATCAAATCGCTTGTTTTATATCTGTCTTAAATGCGCCAAGAGTATTGTAACCATTGGTTTGGTTAGATTACCGATTGCTGAGAATGAACGGGCACACATTGGCATGCTTAATTCATCTGTGCTTTGGGGATTTAAGCTAATGGGCAAATTCCATCCACCACTAACAAAATTTGATGGATGCTTAACAAAACTGACAAAGATATGGCGTCAGATTTCAAGAAAATGAGTTGATCACAAAACAGAAGCTTAAAAGTGAATCCCAACACCTCAATAGCATCTGCAACCAAGAAATAAGTTGCGATAGAAATTACAGGAAAAGATACCAGAAATTAACTTGCATGCTTTTAAAGCTCATAACATATATAAAATCTGCATGCATGTATATCTAAAAGGTTAATCTAGGAAAGGAAAAGCAAATGAAAAACTATGAAGGAGGAAGAGATCATACCAACTTCAGAAGGATTAGCATTCTCGCAGGTGACCAGAAGAAAAAGGAATGAAATGAAGAGAAATGATACGAAATTCTGCTTTTTGGCCATGAGTGATTGCGGGATGGTACGTTAGTGGTGTTATTTGGGTTATTCCCACAACCCCACTGCCAAAATCTGTGATCAATCAAGGTTTCATAAGGAGGAAGAAGAAGAAGAATAGTATTTGAAACAAGACAGCAGGATTGATTAAATACAATAGTTGTCTAGTACTAGAAAAGTGATCATAATAATCTGGCATACTTATCGGTGAATCAATGGACAATTTTGGATTGTATGATGTTATTGGTCATTTTGTCCAGAATGCAAGTCAAACGGTCTTTGACTTGTCATATCCTCCGATTAATTCATTTTTCCCTACTTTCTTTGTGGAAGAATGTCCATGTAAAGGGCAGTTTTTATCAACATCAAATAGCATCGAAACTTCGTGATGCGAAAATGCAATTGAGCTAATTATTAATTCTGATCGGTAAACCAGGTTTTGATTATTAAATGATTATATTTGTGAGTTGAACTCGAATAACTAAAAGAAGATTCGTATTTCCTACGGGGACCAATGTTGTTAAATTTCGAGCAACTAGCACTCGATTAAATTATTGGATTAGAGGTCAATTGGTCAGATTGGTTGGACCGTTTTAAAAAGCCCACTGATATTAGCATGATGTTATAATTATTTTTATAAGTTTTAGACATATTTGGAAACGACAATTGTTGGACAATAAGTTTTAGACAATGAAAGTTTTATAATTTAGGTGACTCAAATTATATTTGGAAAAAACAAAAAAGAAAAGTTTGAGAATCCGATCGAGCAGTTTAACTGTGTCACTTTTTTTTTCGGAGACCACAATTGTTGTATAACTTAATCTATCCTACACTAAGGAGGAGGAGGCGGACCTAAGGAAGCCCAGGAGTAACTCGGAGGGGATTGAACCATTACCGGATCAGACGGGTGCAGTACACACCCGCCCGGATTTTTGAAGCCAAGCCACTTTAAATGTGGCAATTGGTGGGAGGCAAGGGTTCACACCAAGCCTTAATAGCTGGTTGGTGGCCACCAGCCTATTTAGCTGTGTCACTAGTTTGCCTGATATTTGATATTTTTAACTGATTTTTTATCAAAGCGATTTTGTGCTACTAACCAATGATCTTACACTACTAATCAACTCCAAAAAAAGATCGATTAGACCAGTCGGACCGGCCAATCCAATATGAATCTAACAACACTGACACGGACAATATATACTACCATTATTCAAATTGAGATATCATGACATACTTCTTTATACATTATCATTCTAGTAAAATTTTACTTTAAAAAAAATAGAGTGAAATGGACCATTTCCCTACTAAAAAAAGGGGGGAGAGTTGGGATCGTAAATAGTACTCGTGTCCCTGTGGGCACTGGAGCTGCAAACGAATCGAACCGCTCGCGAGCCGTTCGAGTCAAGCTTGACTTGAGTTCAATCAATATCGAACTCGAGTCGAGCTCGAACTGACCAAATCGAACTCAAGTTGAAAAATATTTAAATATATATTCCTAAAATTTTATTATTTATTAAGAAAGAATATTATTTTATTTATTTTTTAAAAAATAAAATTATTATTTTTTATTTTTTCGAGCTCGAATTTGAGTCAAGATCGAGCTCGCGCTTTAAATTGGCAGCTCATCGAGCTCGAGCTCGAGTTCGAACTCGAACTTGATAAAACTAAGTCAAGATTCGGTTTGATTAGATCAAAACTCGACTCGACTTGACTCGTTTGTAGCCCCAGTAGGCACCATGAATAAGTGGGTTTTTTGATGATTTTTGCTAGGATGTTACTGTGCAACAGGGGGTGCCTCTTTCACAATTTGGAGGAATAACGGTTTCTTATTTTCTGGTCTGATCGTAATATGTCCTGATTTTGTGGTGTGTTTTGACGATGAGGCCCCTGGGTTCCTTTAATGCCCTTTTAACTAAAAATAGCAACTGCATTAGTTCAATTGGCTTTGCAGTCTTTTTGCATTTCACTACCAGAATCGGTCGTTCAAATTGTTGCAGTGCTAAGCGGCGGTGTGCTGTTGTATGTGTCTGCAATTCTGCTGATTTAAGCAACATTGGAGTTATGCATGCAGCCATATATAGTTAGAAGAGAGGTTTTCGAAGTGCATTCTCAGCAGTTGATTTCAAACAAAAACTGGACATTGGTCAGTTGAATTCTTGTTTATTGTTGCTGCTGCTATTACATTTGATGTTATGAAATGTATAAGTTATTATTCTTTGGGAAGCTCCTTCCAATTGGCTTATAGTTTTGGGTGGATGCCATTTTGGCTACTGATTTCGTTTTTCGATCAGCCAATATTGGGTTGCATGTAATTTCTGTATAGCTGATTGAAAAGCTTGTCTTTTTGTTATTTAGTAAAGCTAATCAAAGGCTTTGAGGTGGTCAATTTTAGGCTTTTTTTTTTTTTTTTTGTCATTCGTTTCATACTTTACTCTGTAGTGTTGATCTTTTGCTTTTGCTCTCTGTTTTCCCTTTAATTGTTTCGAATTTGATTCGTTCGTTGTTCAGCTGAACTTGGCTGAACTTGTGAGTACAATTAGGCTACTGATTGATATTAGCTGCATGGATAGTTTTATTCAAAAGGAAGCCTGCAA
Source organism: Coffea eugenioides (assembly GCF_003713205.1). NCBI lineage: Eukaryota > Viridiplantae > Streptophyta > Magnoliopsida > Gentianales > Rubiaceae > Coffea > Coffea eugenioides. Next base: position 17,150,332 of record NC_040040.1, read on the forward strand.
GTGCTAGTTACAGATGATATTAGTCTTTTTACTTGTTTGAATTCGAGGGTTTACTAATAGTTTAATCCATGAGTTTTGGTTGCCTTGATTTTTTACTTTTTTGTAGTGATATACATACATACATGTATATATATATATATATATATAGATACATACCTATATGTATATGTATATGTACATGAGTTTGGGGGCACTCTTAATAATACTACCATCACATAAGAAGAGATTGCAGGAGAAGATAAAAGTCCTTGTACTAGATTACATATTTGTGAAGAGGACAACACCCTTTACCATCATGTAGTTTCTGAAATGTTGATGGCAAGGTTGTCTAGTGCTGTCCTAAATTAACATAATACCAGTGCTTAATTAGACAAACGTGATACAAATTTGTATTAAGCTATGGGTCTATACAAATATACTTGTCTTCCATTTTCCTGTTGCAGAGGCCTTGCATTTGCTTCAAATCCCTGAGGAGAAAACAACACATTAAGCATCATCCATAAGAGATTCATAAAGAAAAGATCTTGCTATTTGTCCCCTTGTATTGCCAATAAAGTTGGATCAAGATACTGAACTCCAGGGAATAGAATGCCTGAATGGCTCAATGTAGTCAACTCAGTGAATGAATTTCTGTTTTTGTATATGACTGTTGTTTCTGTACCTTCCAAGATTTTATATGTTCTGCGGCTAAATTAAAACTGTGATGAAGAATTGAAGATGCAAAGATGAAGATTTAAGTGAGCAGCCAGCAATTTACATGCTTCATAGAAAACATATGTTTCTCAAGAAAAATAGCTAATTCAATAGAAAGAAATGCATAATCCAAGTTTTCTTCTGTTAAAAATATCCTGCATGCTACAAAGATGCAGACTTCAGAGAGCACTTGATAAGTGCCACTCATAAATCAAGAAACGAAACAGAATGTTAGAAAAAACTAAAACATAAAAATTTACGTGGATGCATGATTATTTTGTCACTCAAACATGCTAGCTGAAATGGATACTGAAACTGCAAAGTGAAAGGGCCTTACATCATGCACAACATCTCTGATTGCTCTGATTTGCTCCCTTGAGACTGTCCTTACCTACCAATCCAAAACTTGTTGATTAGTACGTGCAAGAATTCACTTTATGTAAAAGTAAGATACATATGAGGAAAGGAAGAAGGGTGATTTCTGAGTCTTTTGAACCTTCTTCACTATTGTCCAAAGAACACCCTCTGTACATGGTGGAACTGTAAGAGAACCAATGTATCTATAGTATTTTCTACTTCCAAACTTGATGTCTCCTGGGCTAACAACCCCCAAATCAATAACATCTCCTTCTTCTGCTCTCTTGATATGGTGCAACAACTAGTCGAGAAAAGGAAAAGTGAGACTGTTAAAATGCAGCCTTTCCAATGATTGAAAATGGATCAAGATGAATTAAACTAGCATTCTGCAGATAATTCTTGGAACAGGTGTATGAAGCTCTGGAGCCTCTGGGGTGCGTAAAGAGCCACATAGGGAAGCTTACAGGCAACAAGATTGTTTATCCACCAAATACCATTCAACATATCTCCTAGGAGCACAAGGGCACAGCTTTGGTGATTATACAAATTATACTTGAGTTGCAAAGAGCTAACGAACTAAAAGCTTTACATGCATATTCAATTTTGGTCAACTTAAGGTGTCCATTTGACAATTTGGTTGCAAGCATGTTTGAAAAAATCCTGGAATAATTTGTTTATAAAGGGAGGAAAAAAGAAGAGGAGAGAGCTAGTCTACTGAATTAAATCTAATTTGTACAAGATAGGCAACACTTTATTTTATTCAACATTACGAAATGCTCATGCTTTGGAAGATTTTTGCTCCCAAAAAAAAAATCAAGATGGAAAAGCCATAATTATGGTGTTAAACATATTGATTCCTGTGATCTATTGTTAAAGAAAAAGCATACGAAACAGACATAGTGAATTAGGGAAAAACTTGAAATTACCTTCGCGAGGAAAGAATCAGGGCGGCCAATTTCATATAGAATTCCAACCACAGCTATGCCTCCACTAGAGCTTCTGTGAACAATATGCAGCTCCAGATTGTGCCTTGCCAAGAAAGAAATTGGGGGTTCATGAACTTAAATGTAACAAAAGACGCATATATATATATATATATATATCCATGGAACATGCTTAACATATAACTAGAGAAGATGTATGGAAAACATATTGATCAATCAAAGGCTAGTAGTTTTTCTTTATGCCAACCTTGTCCCATTCAAGGTGTGTTCAGAAGGTGAATGCCAGTGACATTGCAGCACTTTGTAGTCTGTACCGTTTGCAACTAGTTTTCCTGCATCACCTCTCCATTCCACCTGGAAAAAACACCAAAAACAGTGATGATGCAACACAAGAACTTTGAAAAATCAATTGATGCTCATAAGGTAAGGCGAAGAAACTAAGAAAAAATCATGAAGTACTAAGAGTTGAATGAACCATAATGGCTTACTGAAATATCATGTCCCCTATTTTTCAGTACAGCAGCAGCTGGTTTGTAGCCTCGCTTCAGTTTCCCTAAACCAGGGAAGATCTGCACCCTCTCGTCAAGAAGATCAATTGGAGACTGCAATTTCCCATTGTCACAAACTTGCCACTGTGGATCAATGTGGCCCCAGTTCTTTGGTCCTTTCCCAGTTCCCTCCTCATAGGTGAATGGACTCTCGTCCTCTGTTTTTCACAAGATGTAAATGCCATTACAGTTCAAAACAGTCAGAAGGTCTGGAATCACTGGATTGATCTTCCGAAGAAAAGGTCGGAATTAAATCACATTCCGTAGGGAGTTACATGTTTCTGTTATTACCATATTTAGACTGATAAACAAAATTAATTAAGTGCAATAAATAATACAAATCATTCATCAAGACAATGCAGATTGAGGGAATAATGGATTTTCTTTGTTGCCAAGTATCAGTGGGATTCCATTAAATTTTTGGAGTAGACTTAAATAAATGTTTGAACAGACAGATGCGAATGTTACCTTTGAATCAAAGCTTTGTAAAGAGAGAATAATATAGGATTCTCATTTAGACTTGCTATAATATAAGGAAGATCAAGAAACAGAACTAACTGCTGCAAACTGGAAAAGCCTTGTCCTCAAATTGCTATAAACTAAGCGTAGAATAACAAAGAATGTCTCAAAATAGAGCAAGTGTGAATGAAACAGATGTTGAAGAGATTCTTATTAATTAACAGGGGGTTCTTTTCTTGTAATCTTTTCCAGTATAAACTAATCGACAACCTCCTTAGATTCTTTTTGAGAAAACCACGAGGCCGACCAAAGAACCAGGGAGGGAAAACGCTTAGTATTATCTTGGATCTAGACAAACTCATTTGTGCAGCACAAGTTTCAATAAAAAAAATTACACAGGTTAAAGAGACAACAGGAGAGGAACCTAGTCCATCCAAGTTCTCAGCACTCAGAGAAGTGTCACTATCCAGATAATTACCTTGTCCATTCTTGCCATATGAACTGTAATTTTGTCATCAAGCTGCTACTACAAGTTATTATTTTGTGTGTCCACATTTACCAATCAATTTTACAGATACGATTCCGATCCATGCATAGCTTGCTTGAGTGTAGACAATTCGGCACTACCTTATGCAAGTGATTCATCCTGTAAAACTTTAAAGTTTTCATGGGACAAAGTTACTTCAGGTACTCAACAAGAAATTCCAATTACGAGCAATTGAGCATTTCCACCGACTTCAGCAGAATCCGTTAGCCATCTTAATGCAAGGATTCATCAAAGTTTGACCCCTTGAATTTGTCAGGTTATGTATTTTGGAGAAACTTCTCTAGGGCGCCAAGGGAGGTTTGAAATATCTAGCATGTTCTGACAAAATCCCTTGTTATATTTCTGTCTTAAATGTACTAACTTGTTGAGAATCCGGCCATTATTTTGATTAGATCACATGTTGCAGAGAGTTAAAAATCACTAGGTGTATTTAATTCATCCCAAAGGGGTCTAAGAAGTGTTGTAATCCTACGTACTTCGAGCTACCAAAATCTGATGCATCCTTGACAAAATTATTAGATAGAAAGTGCAATCAGATTTCAAAAGAGTAATAAGAACTTGACAAAAGCAATAGAATACGAAACCAGCAGCTGAAAGATTTGGGTCTCAGAAACCTCAAGGCCTCAAACATATCTTCAACCAAGAAAACAAATTGGAATTAATTTACAGGCAGAGGACAGTAAAAAACATCAAAATGCAATGCCATATTATTATAAAGCACAGATATACAACCGTTCCCAAAAAACTGTTGCAATCTATGAGCCTATGACTACAAAGAAGAAAGAGACTAGAAAGAAGAAGGAGATCATACCAACTTCAGAATCATCAGCATTCTTACAGGTGACCAGAAGAAGATGGGATGAAAGAAACAACAACGTGAAGAAAAAATGTATGAATTTCTGCTTAATAGCCATGATGAGAATGTGTAACAGCGTGTGAACTTTTGTGTATCTTGGTTTAAGTTATAGGTACCCCACGAGGCACAAGTACAGCCCCACAGCCAAAAATCTGGTAAGCAATCAAGTTGTAGAAGGAAGAAGAAGAAGAGTCATTGAAACAAGGCAGCTAGACTGACACAAACAAGTGCTGTTATATACCAATCTCAATGTTGAATATTTATAGGAGAATCAGGGAAGCATTTTGACTGGATACTGTGTTTTCGGACTCAAAATTCGAAGCGTTTGGTTGTCAGTTTTCAAGGGAGAAAGTCAAACAGTCTTTTAACGGTCATGTGACATTGATATATGGAAATTCGAGACGGCAAGAAATTAGGAACAGAAATTGATTGTAGTGCTTTCATGTTTCTGTCTGTTTTTTCTTACCTTCTTTTTTTGGAAGAATGTTTAAATAATGGGCTAGACTAAAGTTGTATTCCTTGTACGGTGACCAGGCAAGTTTTCTGTCAATGCACACAAAGGCAAAAACAGAATGATTCTTTTCTTTCTTGAAGAAAACGAAGGTCGAAGAGCAGAGGGATACAAGCAAAAGAAGATTTGCCCCCATGCAGGATCGAACTACAGACCTTCAGTTTACAAGACTGACGCTCTACCACTGAGCTATAGGGGCGGTGCTTGAGAGTATCCCCAATTATTTATATCTATATAATTTTTCGGTCCATTTCCAAATTGATTAGATTCCTAACAATGCTTATTTATCCGTATCCAAATTTATCTTTTGGCATACCAGATGATGAAATCAATTTTATACCTATGCAGGCAAAAATAAAAAGTTGGATGCTTCAACTAGTTTTTTTTCCCGTGCTAGACACTTCAACTAGTTGATATATAGATTCTTTCTTTCTTTTTTCTCCTTTTCTTGGAATGCCTGTCCATATCGGAATGCCTGTCCATATCCGCTTGCCAATTTCTTTATTTTATTCAGACTTGATTGGAAGTTGGAATTTAGTGAGAAAATCATAAAAAAAAATCCAACAGAATTATGGAGATTTTTTTTTTGTGGGTCAAAACGGCATAAGGGTTTCTTGTTCTTTCTTGGAGGTGACAGATTGAGGAAATTCTTGCGCTAGAGTGGTTTTACTACGTACTTAGAAAACGTGAAGCCTTTGAACCCTTTGAGTATTTGCATGGTACTTCATAATTAACGTTCTTTCTTGAGTTCTCATATGACTTTTCAGTCTCCTCAAAGATTTAACTCTCAACTTTTCTTGAGTTTCTCTCATGTACGTCATTCCTTCAATAGAAATTCCCTTTTTTTTTTGGTTGCCCGTCCGGTATCCGAAACTTTGCCCCGACTAATCCGGACCCGACCCGCGTCGCGCACCTGGCTATGGTGGGTGAGTCTCCCAACAGGGGTGTCTGCGTACACTAGGACTCGAACACGATACCTGCTTAAGCGAATTCGAGCCGCTTACCACTCGAACCAACCCCTGTTGGGAAATGGAAATGGGATAGTTGGAATGTCCTTCTTCTGTTGTGAAACTTATTAAGTTATTCCACGTCTATTTCAAAAACATGTGTTTTAAGATTTTGTAAGAGAACATATATAATGCAATTTACTAGATCTCATTAATGAGTTTTATGACCAAGTGCCATGAAAACGTTTTGTCCAATATTATCACAATTATTCTTCCAAATTAAATTTGGTCGGCTTCAACCGTTCAACATAGTTAATGGCATACATTGACTACAAGAAGAATAAACGATTTCAAACAACTATCATTTCTCATAAATACCCCATTTCCATAAATATTGGAGAACTTTATCATGTGATGTGAATTCATAGATTAAGACGTTTGGGAAAGAGGGAAGCATGAGGTCCATGTATACGTTGTGCTAATAGTTTTATCACGATTGGATTTGGAGTTTGCAAAGTAAATAATTGTCGGATTTTTTTAAACAGGTGTCCATTAGACACTCATTAGTAGGTTCAAATTATACTTAATCTATCATATAAACGTGCACACAAATCATTATTACGTAACCTTATATTTGTGTACTTTTTTTTATTTAACTTTTAGTAATTTTTTAAAATATATTAACACCTGAATTCCATCCGAATACTCACTTTAAACAAACCATAATCCTTTTTGACAAATATTTGAAGTATAATTACTCATTGTATGTATGTATGATGCATGAAACTCTACATTAATAAATGTTGTGATTGAGTGACCTAAAGCACCCTCTTGAAGGTCTGATCTGATCTGATCTAGTCTAGTATCAAAGGTGACGACAAGGATCGAGGAACAAAATTGTATTCAAAGGTAGGAATAAACAAAGATTTACCAAGAATTTGCAAGAAAAGCAGCTCTAGGGAATCCAAATAATAGATCACTGGTTCTTTATTGTTCATTTCATAGGTCAAACTTTATGACAGATCTTTGTAACATGATGAAAAATAGTCCACAAAGACGGTTGATAAAGTATTTGCAAGAAAAGAATGTCCAGGGAATCCAAAAAGATCAACCTCAACCAAAAACAAAAGAGAAGGGAATTTGAAAAAAAAAAAAAGAAAAAAGATCAGGTTGTTCTTTCTTCTTTTTTGGTTCATGATATTAATTTTATTGATCATTCAGTCACTGATTTAGCAACGTAACATTGACAATCCACTTGGAGGACAACTACATGTGGATTATTCCTTTCTTCACGACAGCCTAGTTTTGTGTGCAGATTGTTCAATACCAAATAGCAGTTGTAGAAATTGATTATATATATTAACTTTTCCCACTTTTGAGTTCAATCTTCAAAATTCACTGAGAATCGTTTGCATAAAAAATGAGGGTTTTTGGTGAAAGGCGTAGCAAAGAAAATAATTGTGAACTATCCAAACATTTCATAATGCCATCTTGTGTACTTTTGTTCTACTAGTACAATTAGGGCTTGATTGAAATTTCACTATGATTCATTGTATGACTTGATTACTTTTTCAAATTCTAGAAACAAATTGGATGGCTTTCTTCTGAGTCAGAAGTAGGATCTCCAATTATACAATCAATCAATTCTATGCTAAACCATTTTTGTAAACATTAAAATCTTAGCCAAATACAATAAGAAAAACAAAAGAACTATATTTGATATGTGTTGAATCATACTTGAAAATATGTCTGCATACTTTTTTTAAAAAAAAAGTCAGTGTTTTCATGTAAATTATGAGCATCTCAATATTGTGATTTACAAAAATGGTGCCTCCTCATTTAAAATTCCAAAACTAAGAACCCGTTTGAATTGCTATTTTCTGAAAATTTTGTAAAGAAATATACTGTAACGATTTAATGCATATGAGATAAAAAAAAGTAATTAAAAAATATGTTCACAAAAAATATAATAAATTTTTTTTAGGGAAAATGGCAATCCAAACAAGGCCTAAGGTTTCTTCAAAGCTTTGGAAAAAAAAAAAAAGGTGTATATATCTTCGGCTTGTCAAGTCACAACTTAGATTAGCTGCCTGGCATGCTACAGATTCCTCTTTTTGAGGCTTGAGTGTTGGCAGATACAATTGGGCCTATGAAGCCCAATATCAAGATAATCTACCTCTTAAGGCTCTTTCAAAGCAATGTCCTATCCAATGGACTGGGCTGGACTGGACTACACCTCCTTGGGGCAAAGCCGACATTATTATGTCCTCGAAAGAGAATTACGGGAAAATATAGGGGTCAATTCAGAATTTACCCAAAATGACCAAAAGCTTCGAGTTTTTGTCAAAATAACACTCTTACTAAAAAATATTTATAATGTGATTCACTCTCAAATTTTATTACCATAATAATATTATTGTTCCCATCTAATTATCCTGATTGCCATGTAGAATAACAAGAAAGGAAAGTTCTAATCCAGATTATAGTTTCTAACATTAACTAAAATTTTAATTTTTTTTATTATAGAGGCACAAGAAGATTGCATAACTTTTATAATTTTCTTATAATTATCTGAAATAAATTTTACCATTATTGACCTTACTATTATTGGTCTCCGAATTTTTTTAAATGTATCAAACCTATTGCATTTATATTTTTTCAAAAAATAATTTTAAAAATACAAAAATTGCACCAAAAATTGCAACGAAAATTGTAATCAATTACAAAAATTTCAAGGTTATCATATTTGTTTATGTTATCCTTCCTACTCTTTGAAAAGACGAAAATAATCTTCATTTACCTTAAGATTATCGACTTGCGAAACATATTTTTTAGATGCTATTAATATAAAGATTGGCTTCTTAGATTATGTTTGACAAGGGAAAGATAACGAAAGAAAAAAATGTGGGAAGCTTTATAGAGAAAATTGAAGAAAATATTAGATGAGAAAGAGAAATGAAGGACGTCTTTATCTCTATCTTGACACATATGTAGCCTAAGTGGCAAAAAAGGATCACAAAGGTAATAAGTTTTAAAATTAAGTGGCAAAACAGGATCACAAAGGTAATAAATTCTAAAATTAAGTTACTTTGAATATATATTCTAGAAGAAGAGTTATTTTGGCAAGGGAAAATCGCCAATTTAGTCCTCAAACTATTTTACTAAAGTCGATTTGGTCCCTCAACGTTTTATCGCACGAATTAAGTCCCTTAACTAAAATTATTGTGCCAATTAAGGACCTATACGGCGTCGCTACCCAAAACATATGTATCTGTACAGAAACCGATGGCGAGGCAGGGGCAAATTTGGAAGTACACATCCTAATTTCTACGGGAAGCAAGACATATCCCATTTTGCATCTGAATTGGGAGGAACCTGTGAAATTAGGGGTTTTCCAACACAAAACCCATTTTGCATCCAAATAGCAGGCAAAATTTGGGGCTTGAAACCGATTCAAAAATTCAAGGTTACAACTAAAATGTCTTCAAGTTCATCCTTTGAAGTGCATAACAGATGGAGAAATTTGGATGCCGGATCGTCCAGCTCAGCTACAAATCGATCTTCAAGGAAGGAGGCCTATGGAAGTTCATATTTCGGAGGATCTAGCCTAGGAAAAGCTGAATACTACAATGGAGACGAAATCGTGAAGTGCCATTGTCAAGAATCCTGCAGAATAGTGTCTTCTTGGACTGCAGCAAATCCGTCAAGAAGGTTCCATGGATGTCGAAATTACGGTGTAATGAGACCACCCAAATGCTTAAATTTTAATAATCTGTGTAATGGTTAGGGTGTATTTATTTAAGTTTTATTACTAATGATGGATTAATTTTGAATGCAGACTGCTCATTGTTGCAAATTTTTTTTATGGTACGATCCGCCCTTACCGGAGTATACAAAGAACACGATTTCTAAATTGTTAAGGAAACTAAGGAAAGCTGAAGGAGACAACAAGGAAATGAGGATAGAAATTCAAAGGTTGAGAAAAAAAGCCCAGATGTTGATGTTGGCACTGATAGGAGGTTGTATCTTATTAATGGCAGTATGGGTTCACAATGCAAGAAGAAAGCCTGTGGCACTAGGACTCAAAATGTTGCATTATAAATAGCGTAGTTGCAAGGCCAAGTTGGTGTGCAATGTAATGTTCTTTGTGTATTGTCGTACCTTTGTTTATTCTTGTTGAAGAAAATATTAGATGAGAAAGAGAAATGAAGGACGTCTTTATCTCTATCTTGACACATATGTAGCCTAAGTGGCAAAAAAAGATCACAAAGGTAATAAGTTTTAAAATTAAGTGGCAAAACAGGATCACAAAGGTAATAAATTTTAAAATTAAGTTACTTTGAATATATATTCTGGAAGAAGAGTTATTTTGGCAAGGGAAAATCGCCAATTTAGTCCTCAAACTATTTTACTAAAGCCGATTTGGTCCCTCAACGTTTTATCGCACGAATTAAGTCCCTTAACTAAAATTATTGTGCCAATTAAGGACCTATACGGCGTCGCCACCCAAAACATATGTATCTGTACAGAAACCGATGGCGAGGCAGGGGCAAATTTGGAAGTACACATCCTAATTTCTACGGGAAGCAAGACAGATCCTATTTTGCATCTGAATTGGGAGGAACCTGTGAAATTAGGGGTTTTTCAACACAAAACCCATTTTGCATCTAAATAGCAGGCAAAATTTGGGGCTTGAAACCGATTCAAAAATTCAAGGTTACAACTAAAATGTCTTCAAGTTCATCCTTTGAAATGCATAACAGATGGAGAAATTTGGATGCCGGATCGTCCAGCTCAGCTACAAATCGATCTTCAAGGAAGGAGTCTTATGGAAGTTCATATTTCGGAGGATCTAGCCTAGGAAAAGCTGAATACTACAATGGAGACGAAATCGTGAAGTGCCATTGTCAAGAATCCTGCAGAATAGTGTCTTCTTGGACTGCAGCAAATCCGTCAAGAAGGTTCCATAGATGTCAAAATTACGGTGTAATGAGACCACCCAAATGCTTAAATTTTAATAATCTGTGTAATGGTTAGGGTGTATTTATTTAAGTTTTATTACTAATGATGGATTAATTTTGAATGCAGACTGCTCATTGTTGCAAATTTTTTTTATGGTACGATCCGCCCTTACCGGAGTATACAAAGAACACGATTTCTAAATTGTTAAGGAAACTAAGGAAAGCTGAAGGAGACAACAAGGAAATGAGGATAGAAATTCAAAGGTTGAGAAAAAAAGCCCAGATGTTGATGTTGGCACTGATAGGAGGTTGTATCTTATTAATGGCAGTATGGGTTCACAATGCAAGAAGAAAGCCTGTGGCACTAGGACTCAAAATGTTGCATTATAAATAGCGTAGTTGCAAGGCCAAGTTGGTGTGCAATGTAATGTTCTTTGTGTATTGTCGTACCTTTGTTTATTCTTGTTGTTGTGATGGAGAAATTTATCAGATATGATCTACTCTGCTGGTTTGCTTCTTGATTGGAATTGGGTTCACCACCACTTGCAAACAGTCAATTCCTTTGAGTGTTATAAAAATTTCTAAAACAAATGCTTATCTCAATAGGCACTCTTAATTTTTGTTTATCAGAAGATTCAAAAGGGAATTATTATTCACATTTTCATTTTAGCTTCTTGCATTCCAGTTCACTTAATAAATAATAATGCCTTCAAGGAATACTAAAGGGTAATTGAGAAGTGAAAATATCACCTCTTATTCAAAATAAATTGTTATTGACTTTGTGTAGCCGAAATGCTACTGCAAGCATATCCTCCGGGCTCCAAGTAAGAAAAAGAAAGTATGCTGGGACCCTTTTCTCTTTATTTTGGGAGGCTAAAAATTTATATATCTATATATATATATATTTAAAAAAAAAAAAAAGCATCGTGATTATTGAGGTGGTCCTCCATCCTTTGAAACTAAAAGTAAACATTCTAGACCTGGAAAATTTTGAGATCAGCTAGCCCCTTTTATTGAATGTCAAGTCAATTTTCTTGGCCCCATAGTTGCTGGTTATCATAACATTATATTGTGTTAAAATGTTGAAAAAAATTTCGACAGAGTTTTGCCTTAAAAATGAACAATCTCACCTGCCAACCAAACAACCATTTTGATACATACACAATATATAAAAGTAAAGGCATGAATACATGTGGTCAGGTACATTTCCATCCAGTAACAAAAGCATTCGTTCACTAAAGAAGCTAATTGTAACTTAACAAAAGCTAAAACACAATTATGGGTTCAACCATGCTAACAAAAGCTATGCAAAATGTGGGTTGACCCGCATGACAATAGCACCATAAATTTCAGTCATGCTCTATCATCTTATATGGACTGACCCACAGCACAAAATTAACAAAAGCTATACAAAAAGTGGAGCTTCTTCATCGCACATGCATGGCTAGTCAAGTTGTGTTATTCCTGGTTGACTGGCATCATCTGGTTCATCTAAGAGTCTATGAGCCTGCATATAATAAAAAATAACAGGTGAATGCAATGACTTAAGCAGCAAAGCAAATGTTAAGTTCATATTGATGCTAAAAAACCTACTTTCTGCTTGGCTCTTCGTTTTTTTCCAACCGATTCAACGTACGGACCATAAGTATCCATTTTTGCCTTCCTTAATCTCCAACCTTGTGCTTGTATAGTTGGACATGTCTTTTTGTTATGCCCAACTTTTCGACAGAAGTAGCATTTGATTTTCTTCTTCGGTTCAACAACTTCAGCAGAATGTGTACTTGAAACTACAAAGCAAGAAATGAAAAAAATATTGAATTTAAATATGTCCTCAAATTCACTGAAACATAACTTTTCGCAGATTAACCATATGCCATCAAATTTATTTACCATTTTCTTCATGAACAACAGCTTGTATGTCCACATGGCAGCCTTCACCTGGTTGTTGTTCATCCGCTATAGGTTGTTCATCCATTGGTTGTGCTTATTGATATGGGAAAAATTTAAAAAGTTAGACAAAACAGCAAAGGTTGTTAGCAATATTTTGGCAGAATAGCAGTGTTTAAATATATATAAAAGATGACATATACCAGCCTGGCTATGGTCTAAGTCAGCCCCTACAACATCAGAGTGGCCCTCGGGATGACTAGTTGGACATGTTCTTCGATTGTGACCATACCGCTGACATTTGCTGCATTTGTTGCTGCTGAGAGAAGGACCCCTTTCCAGTGCCATGGCCAACTAGATGCTCAGCTGGTATAACCAATGGACATTTCCTTACCGTATGTCCCTTTTCATGACATTTTGAGCAACTTAGTGTACCTCCAGCTCTTGACAGTTTAGTCACTCCATTATTACTCTTTCGAGGTTCATCTGGTTCCCTCCTCCTTGCTTTTTTTGGCCTACCAGGAAGTCTCAACTTCTTTGGTGGTAGGATCGGGATCTTACCAGAATCCCTCCAAGCATTAGGTCCTGGTAATGGAGCAATAGCTGGCTCGTACGCGGCCAAATATGCCTCTCTCAAGTAGCAGCTATGCACGTAGTCCTCTGGGGTGGCATTTATTAGTGGAATACAACAAACTGCATGGCAACAGGGCAATCCCGTGAGCTCCCACTTTCTACACGTGCATGTGCGTCTTTCGACATCAACCACATAGGTTCCACCGTAGATATGCTGCACTTCGAATCTTTTGTCGTCTGAGTGTCTAGCAATATTGGAGGCAGCCTCATTTTTTGCCTTTTCAAGCTTTTTTTGAATCTTTGGACATATTACATCAGTCCTCTTCTTCATCCATTCCCTTTTTATCCGCATCCTATCCATGAGGTAAATTCTAAGGGTCTCCAACATACCCAAGATTGGTTTCTCTCTAGCTTCCAAGATCACAGCATTGAAACTCTCACAAAGGTTATTCAGTAGGATATCGCACTTAGTTGTTTCTCTAAAATGTGATCTTGACCATTGTCTTGGATTTGTATTGTCCACCAGCCACTTATGAGCATTGTAGTCATAATCTTTTAAAGCATCCATCTCACTCTCAAATTTGCGCATGTATGATGACCTTGCACAAGCCCAAAATCTTGCTTTTATTGTTTCACCTGGATGCGACTTCTTCATGTTATTGTGTAGATGCCTTACACAATGCCGATGCTCTACATCCGGAGTGACTTCATGAATGGCAGACCCCAATCCCTGTTAAGGGTGTAACCATCAAATTTTTTTTAAAAAAAATACGTATTATATTATCATTAACTGCAACCTAGGTAATCCGAAAAACAAGAAGATTGTAATTACCTTTTGTCTATCACTGATGAAAGTCCATGTTTTTTGTTCATGAATGCACAAGTCATGTTTCAAAAACTCCACGAACCACTTCCATGAGCTCTTATTCTCAATTTCAACTACTGCATATGCAATGGGGTAGATACAGTCGTTGGCATCAATCCCAACAGCAGTCAACAATACTCCTGGATGTGGACCTCTCAAGTGGCAACCATCTAAACCAATCAATTGTCGACAACCAGCTTTGAAGCCTTTTTTCAATGCTTCAAAGCATATGTATATCCTTTGAAATCTTTCCTTACCACTTATATCATCAACCGTTGTCTCCATATGTATCGTTGAGCCAGGATTGCAATTTAACAACTCTTCGCAGTAGTCCCACAGCTTTGTGTATTGTTGTTTGTAACTGCCATATATCAAAAGCTTTGCTTTCATAAAAGTCTTACTCACTTGGTCTCTTGTGATATTCACATTTAGCTCTAAGTGCACCTTCTCCTTAAATTCTGTGACACTCACTTTCTTATTTAATCTAAGAAAGTCCATATAGTGTCTACTTAGGAAACCTGAATTGGCACGCTTGTGATGAAAAGTCCTACCACAATTGCAAGATGGTCCCATGGTTCTAATAACAAAAGCGTCACTATCAACCTCTTTTGAAGCATAAATGAACCAGCCACAATTTGCACTATTGCATTTAGCTCGCATTCTAGACGCGTCATTTTTACCCCACCTAAAATGTTTACCCCATTTAACTCCATAAAAATCAACAGCTTGTTTAAATATCTGTTTATCATCAAACAACAGCCCAACAAAGAATTTTGGATCAACCATATCATGCTCAGGTCTAAACCTCACGTATCTTGGCTTTCTCCTCTTTGAACTATCTTCATCCGAGGTTTCATTATTGCTATTTAACTCTTCAGAATTCATTGACTCTGATTCTTCATGCACTTGAATATTTTCTTCATGGTACAACTTGAAGTCAGTAGTTGTATCATGAATATTTTGCTGTCTAAATGCTCCTCCAACAACAGGCTTTTTTTGTTCATTTTTTTTGCCTTCATTCTTGCTCTCATCAACAACTGTTTCTGCTGTGTCTTTTGCTTTTTCAAGCTCTTTATCAGCATCGACAACAGATTTTTTGAAAATCACATCATCTTCATCATCCCTAAAGTCGTAATCACTATCCACCAAGCTTTCACTTTCTGTAGAATCTGATTGTACATCTTCTTCAATCCCATAGCCATTTTCTTCCTCCATTAATTCAATTGGCACCGTGGTTTCTTCAAATGTGGTAGACTCCTCAAATGTGATGTCAACATAAAAAGCATCTTCATTTGATATACCAGCCTCTCCAATATCCACATTAGAACTGCCTACTTTACTATCAATAAATCTAATATGAAATTCCTGCACTGAGTACACCTCAACCATGCCAGTTTGTTTCCCAATACATGCCATGTCTATAACATCATCCTCACTTTCTATATTCCGTAGTTTGAAACTACAATCTCCACAAGGAACTCTATAAAGCAGTTTCACATTTTTGTCACATCCGACAAGAGTGCAAAAGCCATGGAGATGTGCCTTGTTAACTACATTTGCAACAACACCTTCAAATGATTCCATACTCCCCCCCACATACTTTTCTTGTGGTGGTCCAAAATATACCCCACCGTAATATATTTTTAGTGTAAAGCAGTCCAGCTCATGTCCTGTGTTTTTTTTTTGGCATAAAAGACAAAAAAAATTTTTAATTAGGCATCAACATGCTCGGTCACTATCCTGTAACCCAATTAGGTAGCATGAAAACAACAATATAGTGCATTTTTCACAGCAAAGGGACCACCGAAACTAAAATAACAAGAGAGTCCACTACACATACCCCACAACTCATATCTACCAAAATCCTATCATTTAAATTAGAAAAGGCAAAATCTACCAACTGTAGTTCAACAACCAGATACGAAGTTCAACTTATTAGCAAAAAAATTAACTTCAAACATCGCACATGCAGGCCGACACTTACCGGAAATCCTCGCTGCCATTCCGTCGGAATTTTCATCATCGACCTTTTCCTTGCTTTCCTGTGCTGCCTGTGAACCAATTTCTCCATTCCGCTCTGTTTTCGTCATCTTATCACCCTCCATTGCTGGTAATTTGAATCGGTTTCAAGCCCCAAATTTTGCCTGCTATTTGGATGCAAAATGGGTATTTTGTTGGAAAATCCCTAATTTCACAGGTTTCCCCCAATTCAGATGCAAAATGGGATCTGTCTTGCTTCCCGTGGAAATTAGGATGTGTACTTCCAAATTTGCCCCTGCCTCGCCGTCGGTTTCTATACAGATACATATGTTTTGGGTGGCGACGCCGTATAGGTCCTTAATTGGTATAATAATTTTAGTTAAGGAATTTAATTCGTGCGATAAAATGTTGAGGGACCAAATCGGCTTTAGTAAAATAGTTTGAGGACTAAATTGGCGATTTTCCTTTTAGCAATAAACTCTAAAAACTTTTTTTTTTTTCTTTCGAAACTCAAAGGACCTACGTTAATTTTTACAAACCTAAACCCCGAGTGAACCCCAAAAGCCGGTATCCTTTGAGATCCCACAGGAGACTTATAACTACCAACTCCAAAAGCAAAACCCTAAAAACACAGGAATGAACAGAACAAGCCCGTCTTTTTGACTGTCTCTCCTTCTTCTCTCTCAAAGCTAAGAACAAAGAGCCCAGAAGAAGAAGAGGAAAGCTCAGAGGCTTCTTCTGTATTATTGTTATTTTCTTATTAATTAAGTTTAGAGAAAAAGAAGCGGGATGGCGAACTACGACTTGACGCCCAGAATCGCTCCCAATCTGGACAGGCATTTGGTTTTTCCATTGCTTGAGTTCTTGCAAGAGAGGCAGCTTTACCCTGATCAAGATATCTTGAGGGCTAAGCTAGAGCTGCTTAACCAGACCAATATGGTTGATTATGCCATGGATATTCACAGGGCCTTTTACCATACAGAAGATGTACCCCAAGGTATACATTTAAATGGTCTAAATTTCTAATTTTTTTGGTGTTATATGATGTGGGTTTTGTGTTTTTTATGTGGGTGAGGATTTAATTATTTTTAATTCAATTGGGATTTTGGATTTTGGGTTTATTGTGTTTAGGTAAAAAATTGCCTCTTTGCTCTGTATTTTAGTGACTTTTGGTGTGCATTTTGATTTGTCCTAGTTTGAAATTCAGGCTTCTTGTTCGGAAGAATTATACGGTTGTGAGGAGCTAAAGATGCAATGCTAGGTGGGCTAGGCTGCTTTGACAATTTCGATTTTTTCCTAAGACATTGGTTGGGTAGGTGTATAGGGAGGGGGTAGTATGGTATGAGAACCAGGGAAGCTTTGGTTTTTTAAGGATTTTTTCTGGGATTTGACATAAATATAGAGGAAAAATAATACTTCTGAAGAAAGGGTGGCTGCCACTATCACGGGCTCTCTTGCTTCCCATTTGTTTTCAGTGGTTTCAAGGTCCTTTTACTGTACTTGACGTAATCAGTAATTGGGATTTTTTTTTTGGAATTTGCCTGCTGTTGGATATCATATTTTGCCTTTTTATATTCTATATCTGGTTTTGTGAGGGGGCTGCAGTTGCGTGCATGTGTATACGATTAATAGAGTTCATGGTTGGAATTTATTGGTCATCAGTGCATACTCTTTAATGCTTGTTTGAGATTGCTTTTTTGGTGAATAAACTTTTGGTGTTTTCAGATATGGTGGACAGGAGAGCTGAGGTTGTCGCTAGATTGAAAGCATTGGAGGAGGGAGCATCTCCTTTGGTTAATTTTTTGCAGAATGAAAAAGCATATCAGGAGTTAAGGGCTGAAAAGCAGTATAATCTCCAGATGCTCAATGAACGGTACCAGGTATTTTTGTTTTTCAGATGATTTTGATCCTCTTCTCTACATTCTGTAGCTGGTACCGTGTACAGAAGTGTAATTAGCGTTATAATATTTGGAATGCAATTACTTGGTTTGGAATCAAAGGTGAACAAACAGAGGAAAAAGAGCAATTCTGGGACACATGCTGAAGATGATTTCATTTCTGACTGATAGGATGAGTAAATAGCATGGAATGTCTTTTTTGACTGATATGTACATTTGATATAATTTTCAATGATCATTCATTATAATGGACTGCTTTCTTTTATGGTCAATCATCAATGAATCAAAAATATCACTGACTTCTGGAGATAAAAGCATAAGCAGATAATTTGTGGCTGTGAATGTCTTTTCCTTCTCTTTATTTCTCTGTGCGTGCGTGTGGGTGTGGGCAGCTGGGTCAGTGCATTTTAATGAGATTTATATTCGCCTAACAATTGGCTTTTTCAAAAAGTAGATTTATATTTCCTACTTTTCCATTTGCCTTTTTTTCTTAATGTGAAGAAGTTTATTTATTACCATCCCTAATAATCAATGTTGTTGGCACATTGTCCTACAGATTGGTCCAGAACAAATAGAGGCATTGTATCAGTACGCCAAGTTTCAGTTTGAATGTGGAAACTACTCTGGTGCTGCTGATTATCTGTATCTGTACAGGACGTTGTGCACAAACAGTGAAAGAAGCCTTAGTGCATTATGGGGGAAGTTAGCTGCTGAAATCCTCATGCAGAATTGGGACATTGCACTTGAGGAACTTAACCGTGTGAAGGAAATCATTGACTCAAAGGTATAGATTGTTGATTTCAAAGCATTATTTGTACATGTTGGTTGATTTGACTAGTAGTTATTTGATTATAGATGTGGCTATTTTATCATGCAGAGTTTCTCATCTCCTTTGAATCAAGTTCAGAACAGAATATGGCTAATGCACTGGAGTCTGTTCATCTTCTTTAACCATGACAATGGGAGAACTCAGATCATTGACCTATTTAATCAGGACAAGTATGACAGATTTAGCTTTTGTTGCTTTTATTTACTAGTATTGCAATATGAGCTAAATTTTTGTATTTTAGCTACATGTCTATGTTTTCTATTTCTTTTTTAATTGAGTTGTCAAGCTGATAAGTGTGAAATTTACATCATTGAATTTTATGTGTGGCTTATAGAAGTATATGGCTGTTGCTCGACTGGTCAATCTATTGGCAAGGACAGACCTGATAAAGTTTTATAGTTTCAACATTTACGAAGACGGACCTGATATGTATACATATCTATATGGGCCGTTGTACAGGAAAACTTTTTTTTTTTTAATATGTATACAAACAAGAGTCACCACAGGCACACAGATTAATTTTTTTTGGGAGGGGTTTGCTTTTGTCCTTGCTGTCACTAAAGACTTTCTTGAATAATGTCAGCCATCTTTTTTTTTCGTACCTGGATTTTTAGGGTATTTGCATTCCTCATATAATAATTAAATGTCTCAGTATCTTTTGATGTCCCAACTGAACTTTTTAATTTTCCTCCTCTTTTGTATCTTATTGCATGTCATGGGCTTAGGAATTCCTTTTAAGCGGATTAGGTATCCATCAAAGGGCCTTTCTATTAGTCCACTGCAGCTCCATTAAAATGATAGATTATCAAATATGCTGAAGCCTGTTGTTTTGAGAATTTCTTTTTGATGGGCCTATGGAAAAGAAATATTTGTGTCTCGACTCATGACAATTGTATATCGTAATAGGCAAATCCAAAACATCTCAAGGTTTGGCCTTGTTAATCTTATTTAAAAAAAAAAAAAAAAAAGAGGAATAAGAAAGAAAAGGGAAAAGGTCATCCTGTGTTTCATGATCATGTATGAGATGATGTCTAAATATATTTTAAAATTGATAGCTTTACTGTCTTGTCAAAAATAAAACATGCAAGTTAATCCTTGCTTTTTTGGTTAACTCTGACTAGCATGGACAAAAGCATGCTGGTTACCTCCTTGAGTAATATTTGGTGTTAGAATAGCTGGTAAATTTCATAGTTTTAACTACAATGGGGTAACTAATGGACATCGACTTTCAGAGACGTCTTTTGGTTTTTATCCTTGAGTAAATTGGTGCTGAAAGTTCTTATTTCCTTGTACTTTAACTTGTGTTCTCGTCGAGCGGTTCATTGATCCTGAAGCATTCTCTTTCAGGTACTTAAATGCCATCCAAACAAGTGCTCCCCATCTTTTACGTTATCTGGCTACTGCATTTGTTGTTAACAAAAGGAGAAGACCTCAATTCAAAGATTTTATAAAGGTTATTCAGCAAGAACAGTATTCATATGAGGATCCCATTACAGAGTTTTTGGCATGTGTATACGTCAAATATGACTTTGATGCAGCTCAACAAAAGATGAGAGAGTGTGAAGAAGTAAGTATTGCATACACCATGTGGTATCCTGTTATTGTCGGTCGTCTTAAGTTTGTTTCCTATTATTAATATGGTTTATCAAATACTTGTCTGTCATTGTGCTTTTAAGGGAATGTTTGCACAAGTATATCAACTACTTGTTTTATGTTTATATTTTCAGGCTTTAGGCCATTTAGGGTTGTTACCTATTATCGGTGGTTGATTTATCAGTTGTCTTTGTTTTTTGACTTGGCATGACTGGTGCTAACTCATTCTAGGAAAAGACAAAACACAATGTGGATATGTTTTCTAATGGGCAACTTTTATTTTCAATATCTCCCGGAAGTTGATCTTTAAACTAATTTAATGATCTCTTTTACATTTGTAATGTTGTCAAGTTGCAGTTCAACATCAAGAATGTGTATATCAGTTACCCAGCTACTCTTAATATGCTTTTCACAGACGTAGATGCTACATGCAGGTTATTCTAAATGATCCATTCCTTGGTAAACGGGCTGAGGAAGGCAACTTTGCGTCAGTTCCACTGAGAGATGAGTTTCTTGAAAATGCACGGCTTTTTATCTTTGAGACCTACTGCCGTATTCATCAGCGGATTGACATGGGGTATGTGTATGATTTTGATTGTTGTTCTGTCAGGAACCCAGAAGTTAGCTATTGTCGTTTTATTCACATTGCTTAGCGTTTGGTAGGCGCAGGGCACAGACACCAGAAACGGTGTCGTTCAACTAAGTGACAGTTAGTAGTAAATAAAGGCGGTTAAAGCTTAATTGCATAAATAACCCACCGAATGATTGTAATAGGCAGTTAGGATCTGATTTGTCTGAAATCAACAAATTCCAATATTTCCCTCTTTCTGTTAATTCCCTCTCTCTCTTCCTCTACCTACCTTTCTCTCTTTCCTCTATTTCTGTTATCCTTTCCGGTGACTATTGAAGCCATTGTGGCAGTGCTAGCTCGGAGCCTGACATGTTCTCACTTGATTAATAGAGTTCATGACCCCTAAGTTGGTTCTTTCCCATGCTCCATGCTTCCCTATCTTGTGTCAATCTCCATGACTGTCGTCTTACTATGAAGATATGAATGTTTGCACTGTATACTTAGATAATTAGATTAGTGACGTTTTTGTGTAGCGTATATATATGCTTGCAATGCGCTTTGCTTTCTTCTTTATACTTGTTTTGGTTGGTGGTCATAGCCATTGGGACTTCACAGATGATTTACTTGGGAAGAAAACTTTAGAACTTTGACTTTTCACCTTCAATTCGGAAGTCAACATTGTCCTCCTATTGTGGTTGTTACAATAACCAAAAGAGGAGAGGGTTTCCACCTATAATGTTTTATTTTGAGACTCTTGTGCAGTTGATGTGTGCTTTGAACGAGAGTTTTGAACCTTAGAGTGTTCTGAAAAGAAATCTCATGATCAGTTGCTTTTCGAGTTGCATCTGTTTGTTTTAATCTCTGATGGATTCTGAATCATCTTCTTTTTTTTTCTTCCAATTTTCATATGTTAATTGTGGCAGAGTACTTGCTGAGAAGCTAAATTTGAACTATGAGGAAGCGGAGAGATGGATAGTGAATCTTATTAGAACCTCGAAACTTGATGCCAAGATTGATTCCAAGACAGGAACCGTTCTGATGGAACCAAACCAGCCTAATGTGTAAGTTCTGCTAGATAAGACTAGCATTCTGATGCGTATATTTTTTCTGCTTTCAACCGATTTTTATCATCTCCTTTTTAAGTTTTCATGACCATGTCTTATCACCTCATTATTTTGCCTCCTTGCAGGTATGAGCAGCTCATTGACCATACCAAAGCTCTTTCCGGGCGTACTTACAAGTTAGTCAGTCAACTTTTGGAACACGCTCAAACACAGCAGGCAGCTCGCTGAGCCTTGTCTAAATTTCTGATACATTTGAGTTCATTCTTGTTAGCTGCTGAGTTTTGGATGTTGTTGAAATGCTTAATGTATCCAATGTCCTTTCTTTCCTTAAAAGGCAGTTGGAAGTTCGTAAACCCTGTGTAACTGCTTCCGGTTATTAGTCACAACTACTCGCAATATACATCCTTAATTAAAATTGTCACAACTGGAATTTTTCAAATTTGATGTTGGTACCATTCAATCAATTAATGTCTAAAGTCCTCGTGTTCCCCTAGCAATATTTTCTCTTCAGAATAGGCCAGTTGATCAATGGCCATAAAGGTTGCCCTGGTGTGGGACAATCATAGACTCTGATCTATATTTTGATTTGTGGGTTGTTCAGTCTTCAACTATAGCATTCTTTCATTCGGTGACAATCTAAAGATGATAACACCCATATTACCTAGTTATGAAACATTGAAGTGCCCAAGATTCAGGTTCAATTTTTAAGAGACATTTGCTGGTGATGTGAGAATTTTTGTTTGACTTTCGATCAAGCCTTTTCCTTCAGGCCCTCTCAGTTTTAGAATCAGAGTTACTTCTCCGGTTGACAGTTTAGTGTAATTATTGTATAATTCTAATAACTTTTGGAGCAAACTCGTACAATTTTAGTATTGTTGTGAATATTAGTCATATGAGTTGACAAAATTTTACGTTCAGACTAAAATTATACCATTTTTTTTTTACTAAATATTATGTAATGATTCCGCAACCCTTAGCTTGACCTGGAAATGGAAATCCACCACTCCATCACCCCAAATCTTCAAGAATTACGTTAGCAAGCTGGTTGCTGCCTGGACCATCCTGTAAGTTGTAACCATGCTTTTTGCTGCTTCTGCAATGCATAATGTTGTTTGGTTTCTTGGACTTTGATGAAAAGCGGGGACTTCTGTCATGCAAAGAAACTCGTTGAAATCATAGAACACGGCCGGGCCACCTCAGAATCATGGCATTGGAGTCCGTCCCTTCATCACTAGGATTTGCTAACCTCTACTCCTGTTGTCCAATTTGCTGTTATATTATATGGGAACTGAACACGTCCAGAATCCAGATGAGACACCGACATGGACAAGGTTTTGATGCCTGGATTCTTGTCCTGGTCTGGTGACAAAGTTAACAAAAGCACAGGGTACATAACCAGACATAATTAAAAAGCCAGAATCCACAACAATTCAAAGCAGGAATCCCTGCAACCACAAGACTTTATCCTTTACAGCACGGGGCCGTTGTTAGCTGATTGGTTTTGTTGTTGGTGGTGTGATGGGTTGGGGGAATGAGAGTGGAAACAGGAATGGGGAAGGAGTGGTGGTGGATAAGGGATCAAGGTGCTCTACTAACACAGAGGTAACAACAGGGTGCTTTTCATGATGGATGATGGAGAACAAGTATTTTTGAATTGGATGATAGAGATTAAATGTATGGTACCAATTTTAATGTATAAAAAAAATATTTTTTTTCATCTTGAAAGGAAAAAAAAGATAATGTTAGAAGATAAAGTGCAAAATGCGCTTTTAGTGATGAAGATGGGGTGTTTTTTTTAATTGAACGATAGAGATTAAATGTACGGTACCAATTTCAATGTATAAACAAAAAAATATTGTGTTTTTTTTTATTTTGAAAGGAAAAAAAGGATAAGTTAGAGGCTAAAATACAAAATGCTATATCTTGAAAGGGATTTTTGCATGCAGGTGTGACCTTTCTTGATAGTTCATTGATAGAGGCTCTTTTTAATGTTGCTTATATTATAAGTTCTAGAATTAAATCCAATAAAACTCCTCGAAAGTGCCACTTCCTTACATTGCCCCCCTCCCCTTTTTCCCTCCAATGTTCAATTGATCCAATCTACCTGTACTATTTCAATTTTACAGTCGGTTGCAATTGGGTCTAGCAGCCAAATAGAAAATTTTTCATCAAGAGATTTTAGTAATTAAAAACTTATGCATATTTTGGTCAATTCACGACACCATGCAGCCAGAAATTGGACTCCCTGATCCAATTATACATGATTGGGAAAATGGTAAAAGAACATTGAGTGAATTAGTTCAATAAAATATTCAAGGGGTAATGCGAGGAAAAAATATTTTTTGAAGGGATTTATTGGGATTAAACCCAAGTTTTATTATGAATCCAATAGTTCAATAATGCCATATGGATTATCAGGACTCTTTATACATCACCTTTTTTTTTTTAAGTGTAAATAGAAAGTCTCGAAATGACGTGACGTTTATTGTTAGAAAATGATGAATTGTTATTATCAATTTATGATGTTAAAATGGTTATTTCCTAAGTTAGTTTACTTAATTTTTTCACATATAGTATTTTTTTTTATAAAGGAGCAATAGCAATTAGTTTGTACGTTGAGCATCATCATCATTTGCAAGGTCAATAGCACTAAAGTTCTTTTCAGCAGTATGAAGAGTTTGCTCGCACAGTTCAATCACCTCATCATACCTCCGCAACTAACCACACAATACACAAGTAAGCGAATGTACAGGCCAAATTACAAATTAGCAATATCATGAGAATACAAGAAGAATAAACGATTTCAAACAACTATCATTTCTCATAATTACCCCATTTCCATAAATATTGGAGAACTTTATCATGTGATGTGAATTCATAGATTAAGACGTTTGGGAAAGAGGGAAGCATGAGGTCCATGTATACGCTGCTAGTAGTTTTATCACGATTGGATTTGGAGTTTGCAAAGTAAATAATTGTCGGAATTTTTAAAACAGGTGTCCATTAGACACTCATTAGTAGGTTCAAATTATACTTAATCTATCATGTAAACGTGCACACAAATCATTATTATGTAACCTTATATTTGTGTACTTTTTTTTATTTAACTTTTAGTAATTTTTTTAAAATATATTAATACCTGAATTCCATCCGAATACTCACTTTAAACAAACCATAATCCTTTTTGACAAATATTTGAAGTATAATTACTCATTGTATGTATGATGCATGAAACTCTACAATAAATGTTGTGATTGAGTGACCTAAAGCACCCTCTTGAAGGTCTGATCTGATCTGATCTAGTCTAGTATCAAAGGTGACGACAAGGATCGAGGAACAAAATTGTATTCAAAGGTAGGAATAAACAAAGATTTACCAAGAATTTGCAAGAAAAGCAGCTCTAGGGAATCCAAATAATAGATCACTGGTTCTTTATTATTCATTTCATACGTCAAACTTTATGACATATCTTTGTAACATGATGAAAAATAGTCCACAAAGACGGTTCATGAAGTATTTGCAAGAAAAGAATGTCCACAAAGCAATGTCCTATCCAATGGACTGGGCTGGACTGGACTACACCTCCTTGGGGCAAAGCCGACATTATTATGTCCTCGAAAGAGAATTACGGGAAAATATAGGGGTCAATTCAGAATTTACCCAAAATGACCAAAAGCTTCGAGTTTTTTTGTCAAAATAACACTCTTACTAAAAAATATTTCCAATGTGATTCACTTTCAAATTTTATTACCATAATGATATTATTGTTCCCATCTAATTATCCTGATTGCCATGTAGAATAACAAGAAAGGAAAGTTCTAATCCAGATTATCGTTTCTAACATTAACTAAAATTTTAATTTTTTTTATTATAGAGGCACAAGAAGATTGCATAACTTTTTATAATTTTTTTATAATTATCTGAAATAAATTTTACCATTATTGACCTTACTATTATTGGTCTCCGAATTTTTTTAAATGTATCAAACCTATTGCATTTATATTTTTTCAAAAAATAATTTTAAAAATACAAAAATTGCACCAAAAATTGCAACGAAAATTGTAATCAATTACAAAAATTTCAAGGTTATCATATTTGTTTATGTTATCCTTCCTACTCTTTGAAAAGACGAAAATAATCTTCATTTACCTTAAGATTATCGACTTGCGAAACATATTTTTTAGATGCTATTAATATAAAGATTGGCTTCTTAGATTATGTTTGACAAGGGAAAGATAACGAAAGAAAAAAATGTGGGAAGCTTTATAGAGAAAATTGAAGAAAATATTAGATGAGAAAGAGAAATGGAGGACGTCTTTATCTTTATCCTGACACATATGCAGCCTAAGTGGCAAAAAAGGATCACAAAGGTAATAAGTTTTAAAATTAAGTTGCAAAAAGGATCACAAAGGTAATAAGTTTTAAAATTAAATTACTTTGAGTATATATTTTAGAAGAAGAGTTATTTTGGCAATAAACTCCAAAACTCCAAAAGCTTCAGAACCCTAAAAACACAGGAATGAACAGAACAAGCCCATCTTTTTGACTGTCTCTCCTTCTTCTCTCTCAAGCCCATATTTTCTGGACTGGACTACGCCTCCTTGGGGCAAAGCCGACATTATTATGTCCTCGAAAGAGAATTACGGGAAAATATAGGGGTCAATTCAGAATTTACCCAAAATGACCAAAAGCTTCGAGTTTTTTGTCAAAATAACACTCTTACTAAAATATATTTCCAATGTGATTCACTTTCAAATTTTATTACCATAATGATATTATTGTTTCCATCTAATTATCCTGATTGCCATGTAGAATAACAAGAAAGGAAAGTTCTAATCCAGATTATAGTTTCTAACATTAACTAAAATTTTAATTTTTTTTATTATAGAGGCACAAGAAGATTGCATAACTTTTTATAATTTTCTTATAATTATCTGAAATAAATTTTACCATTATTGACCTTACTATTATTGGTCTCCGAATTTTTTTAAATGTATCAAACCTATTGCATTTATATTTTTTCAAAAAATAATTTTAAAAATACAAAAATTGCACCAAAAATTGCAACGAAAATTGTAATCAATTACAAAAATTTCAAGGTTATCATATTTGTTTATGTTATCCTTCCTACTCTTTGAAAAGACGAAAATAATCTTCATCTACCTTAAGATTATCGACTTGCGAAACATATTTTTTAGATGCTATTAATATAAAGATTGACTTCTTAGATTATGTTTGACAAGGGAAAAATAACGAAAGAAAAAAATGTGGGAAGCTTTATAGAGAAAATTGAAGAAAATATTAGATGAGAAAGAGAAATGGAGGACGTCTTTATATTCATCCTGACACATATCCAGCCTAAGTGGCAAAAAAGGATCACAAAGGTAATAAGTTTTAAAATTAAGTGGCAAAAAAGGATCACAAAGGTAATAAGTTTTAAAATTAAGTTACTTTGAATATATATTCTA
This sequence comes from Coffea eugenioides, assembly GCF_003713205.1. Taxonomy (NCBI): domain Eukaryota; kingdom Viridiplantae; phylum Streptophyta; class Magnoliopsida; order Gentianales; family Rubiaceae; genus Coffea; species Coffea eugenioides. The sequence continues at coordinate 17,177,883 of NC_040040.1, forward strand.
GAAGAAGAGTTATTTTGGCAAGGGAAAATCGCCAATTTAGTCCCTAAACTTTTTTTTCTGTCAATTTAGTCCCTATACATTATTTATAGCTAAACTTATATTTCGATTCCAATTAAGGAGTTTAGCGGCGGCGCCACCGCATAATTTCCATCGGCTTCCCAATCTAGCAACCCAGAAGGGGTATTTTAGGGACTTTGATATTTTTCTTTGACTTTCATCTTATTTTTATCCTTGCACGGTTAACTTTACTACTCTCACCAGCCATCACAAATCTTCTCAATTTGTCTTCTCAAACAGAACACTGATTCTCAATCCCCTGTATCATCTTCATCATCATCTTTTAAAATCCCATGTTCCCCATATCCGAGGAACAGAGCCCATAGTCCGCGGAAATAAAGAAAATAAAGAAGCAAAATCGAAAAATCAGCACACATGTAAAAGGGAGGAGTTTTGAAGTGGTGCAAACTGTAAAGATATACCGCACACCTTAGCTTTGGAAGTGATCTTCACAGCTCCTGTGATACGAATGCGCGGATCTAGACGAACAATCAAGTTGAAAAGGCGGCACGTATGACCCCTCTAAACCCCGAGTTGATGAACTAAGAAGAATCTCAACCCAACAACTAACGATCTAGTGAACCAACGGTCTGGATAGAAGAACGCCACAATCAAGGTGTATACTTGATTGATAAGTTCAACTTGAATAACTCAAGAAAACTCTCAAGTATTCAAGCAAAGCTCTCTTGGAAGAGAAAAGTGAATAAACTCACAAAAATCATGTAATTTCTGAATCCCTTAACAAGGAGGAAGTATGGCTATTTATAGCCTTTACAAGCATTAACCCTAATCCCAAAATTGACTAAACTAACCCTACCAATTAATGACAAGGATTAGGCCAGCCCTAAGTTCATAATTGGCTGACTTTAACTAATATTTAACTATATAAAAAGATAAATAATACAACTAACTTAACTCTTCCTTAAGCGTGACCGCTAGGTGAGGCACGCCTAACTAGCAATAGGCGCTGGAGGGTCTTCTACTTGGAGCAATGTGTAAAGTTTTGAATCTTCATTCTCCAAGCCTTCAATAATCTTTAAATCATCTCCAATGCAGCCTTGGATTGTACTCACAAGGGCTTGTAAAGATTCACGCATCTTCTTGGCACGAGCTCTTGTGACTGGACCACTTGGTACTTGAATGACTTGTGCAACTTGTGTTTGACCAGCCTTGAGCCCCTCATCATCCTGCCTGATTCTTGAGCTCTCCTTTTTTTCCTTTGGCCCAACATGTATGTCCAAAATGTCCACGCCTCACTTCTTTTCCCAGTTCATATTTGGCAATGAAATTCTTTTTCCACTTCTTTTCCTTCACTGTCTGCTGCTCCACCGTCGTCATGCTCAGGTATCGGCCACTCATTCGGCTTTGCCGGCACCCCTTGTTGCTTTAAAATCTCGGACAGGATGGGTTTTGCCAGCGAAGGAAGGGGGAATGGCCACCTAAACTTCCTCCCTGGAGCTTCCTCCCTGGAGTTCTCGCCTGCGACGGAGAAGGCCGAACACCTACAAGGTAAGGACTCTGCCATGGGCTGGCGGCGAAGGAATGAGCTGGCGTGCTCTTATTGGAGTGACCATTGGCCGATGGTGGGCCCGGAGATACTGCTGGCCTTGGGCTTCCGGCGACGATCTGCTGTAGCCGAGTTACCAGCGGAAGTGGCAGTGACGGAGGGGTGACCATCGAAGAAGGCGATGGGATCGTCGATCTTGTGGACTGAGACTGAAACACTTTTGGTGCAGCAATGCCCCATTAACGGCTACAATTCCGACGACGATCGGTACAAAGTCCACTCCTCCATCGGTCAACTGAAAATGTTAGATGCTGACGCCGGCCAAAAATAACATGGAGAAATTTATGCTCGTTTAGAGCATTTTATATTGGAGCATTTTCCACCTGGCTGGAAAGCATAAACTGGCCCGATTCACAATAATAGGAAAATAGAATGTGGAAGTCCCTAAAGTACCCCTTCTGGGTTGCTAGATTGGGAAGCCGATGGAAATTATGCGATGGTGCCGCTGCTAAGCTCCTTAATTGGAACCGAAATATAAGTTTAGCTATAAATAATGTATAGGGACTAAATTGACGGAAAAAAAGGTTTAGCGACTAAATTGGCGATTTTCCCTTTTGGCAATAAACTCCAAAAGCTTCAGAACCCTAAAAACACACAGGAATGAGATATAATAAATATCGTCACGCAATTGGAGCAAGTTTCCTTCTTCTCTCTCAAAGCTAAGAACAAAGAGCCCAGAAGAAGAAGAAGGAGCAAGAAGAAGAGGAAAGCTCAGAGGCTTCTTCTGTATTATTGTTATTTTCTTATTAATTAAGTTTAGAGAAAAAGAAGCGGGATGGCGAACTACGACTTGACGCCCAGAATCGCTCCCAATCTGGACAGGCATTTGGTTTTTCCATTGCTTGAGTTCTTGCAAGAGAGGCAGCTTTACCCTGATCAAGATATCTTGAGGGCTAAGCTAGAGCTGCTTAACCAGACCAATATGGTTGATTATGCCATGGATATTCACAGGGCCTTTTACCATACAGAAGATGTACCCCAAGGTATACATTTAAATGGTCTAAATTTCTAATTTTTTTGGGGTTATATGATGTGGGTTTTGTGTTTTTTATGTGGGTGAGGATTTAATTATTTTTAATTCAATTGGGATTTTGGATTTTGGGTTTATTGTGTTTAGGTAAAAAATTGCCTCTTTGCTCTGTATTTTAGTGACTTTTGGTGTGCATTTTGATTTGTCCTAGTTTGAAATTCAGGCTTCTTGTTCGGAAGAATTATACGGTTGTGAGGAGCTAAAGATGCAATGCTAGGTGGGCTAGGCTGCTTTGACAATTTCGATTTTTTCCTAAGACATTGGTTGGGTAGGTGTATAGGGAGGGGGTAGTATGGTATGAGAACCAGGGAAGCTTTGGTTTTTTTAAGGATTTTTTCTGGGATTTGACATAAATATAGAGGAAAAATAATACTTCTGAAGAAAGGGTGGCTGCCACTATCACGGGCTCTCTTGCTTCCCATTTGTTTTCAGTGGTTTCAAGGTCCTTTTACTGTACTTGACGTAATCAGTAATTGGGATTTTTTTTTTGGGATTTGCCTGCTGTTGGATATCATATTTTGCCTTTTTATATTCTATATCTGGTTTTGTGAGGGGGCTGCAGTTGCGTGCATGTGTATACGATTAATAGAGTTCATGGTTGGAATTTATTGGTCATCAGTGCATACTCTTTAATGCTTGTTTGAGATTGCTTTTTTGGTGAATAAACTTTTGGTGTTTTCAGATATGGTGGACAGGAGAGCTGAGGTTGTCGCTAGATTGAAAGCATTGGAGGAGGGAGCATCTCCTTTGGTTAGTTTTTTGCAGAATGAAAACGCATATCAGGAGTTAAGGGCTGAAAAGCAGTATAATCTCCAGATGCTCAATGAACGGTACCAGGTATTTTTGTTTTTCAGATGATTTTGATCCTCTTCTCTACATTCTGTAGCTGGTACCGTGTACAGAAGTGTAATTAGCGTTATAATATTTGGAATGCAATTACTTGGTTTGGAAATCAAAGGTGAACAAACAGAGGAAAAAGAGCAATTCTGGGACACATGCTGAAGATGATTTCGTTTCTGACTGATAGGATGAGTATATAGCATGGAATGTCTTTTTTGACTGATATGTACATTTGATATAATTTTCAATGATCATTCATTATAATGGACTGCTTGCTTTTATGGTCAATCATCAATGAATCAAAAATATCACTGACTTCTGGAGATAAAAGCATAAGCAGATAATTTGTGGCTGTGAATGTCTTTTCCTTCTCTTTATTTCTCTGTGCGTGCGTGTGGGTGTGGGCAGCTGGGTCAGTGCATTTTAATGAGATTTATATTCGCCTAACAAGTGGCTTTTTCAAAAAGTAGATTTATATTTCCTACTTTTCCATTTGCCTTTTTTTCTTAATGTGAAGAAGTTTATTTATTACCATCCCTAATAATCAATGTTGTTGGCACATTGTCCTACAGATTGGTCCAGAACAAATAGAGGCATTGTATCAGTATGCCAAGTTTCAGTTTGAATGTGGAAACTACTCTGGTGCTGCTGATTATCTGTATCTGTACAGGACGTTGTGCACAAACAGTGAAAGAAGCCTTAGTGCATTATGGGGGAAGTTAGCGGCTGAAATCCTCATGCAGAATTGGGACATTGCACTTGAGGAACTTAACCGTGTGAAGGAAATCATTGACTCAAAGGTATAGATTGTTGATTTCAAAGCATTATTTGTACATGTTGGTTGATTTGACTAGTAGTTATTTGATTATAGATGTGGCTATTTTATCATGCAGAGTTTCTCATCTCCTTTGAATCAAGTTCAGAACAGAATATGGCTAATGCACTGGAGTCTGTTCATCTTCTTTAACCATGACAATGGGAGAACTCAGATCATTGACCTATTTAATCAGGACAAGTATGACAGATTTAGCTTTTGTTGCTTTTATTTACTAGTATTGCAATATGAGCTAAATTTTTGTGTTTTAGCTACATGTCTATGTTTTCTATTTCTTTTTTAATTGAGTTGTCAAGCTGATAAGTGTGAAATTTACATCATTGAATTTTATGTGTGGCTTATAGAAGTATATGGCTGTTGCTCGACTGGTCAATCTATTGGCAAGGACAGACCTGATAAAGTTTTATAGTTTCAACATTTACGAAGACAGACCTGATATGTATACATATCTATATGGGCCGTTGTACAGGAAAACTTTTTTTTTTTTAATATGTATACAAACAAGAGTCACCACAGGCACACAGATTAATTTTTTTTGGGAGGGGTTTGCTTTTGTCCTTGCTGTCACTAAAGACTTTCTTGAATAATGTCAGCCATCTTTTTTTTTCGTACCTGGATTTTTAGGGTATTTGCATTCCTCATATAATAATTAAATGTCTCAGTATCTTTTGATGTCCCAACTGAACTTTTTAATTTTCCTCCTCTTTTGTATCTTATTGCATGTCATGGGCTTAGGAATTCCTTTTAAGCGGATTAGGTATCCATCAAAGGGCCTTTCTATTAGTCCACTGCAGCTCCATTAAAATGATAGATTATCAAATATGCTGAAGCCTGTTGTTTTGAGGATTTCTTTTTGATGGGCCTATGGAAAAGAAATATTTGTGTCTCGACTCATGACAATTGTATATCGTAATAGGCAAATCCAAAACATCTCAAGGTTTGGCCTCGTTAATCTTATTTAAAAAAAAAAAAAAAAAAAAAAAAGAGGAAGAAGAAAGAAAAGGGAAAAGGTCATCCTGTGTTTCATGATCATGTATGAGATGATGTCTAAATATATTTTAAAATTGATAGCTTTACTGTCTTGTCAAAAATAAAACATGCAAGTTAATCCTTGCTTTTTTGGTTAACTCTGACTAGCATGGACAAAAGCATGCTGGTTACCTCCTTGAGTAATATTTGGTGTTAGAATAGCTGGTTAATTTCATAGTTTTAACTACAATGCGGTAACTAATGGACATCGACTTTCAGAGAAGTCTTTTGGTTTTTATCCTTGAGTAAATTGGTGCTGAAAGTTCTTATTTCCTTGTACTTTAACTTGTGTTCTCGTCGAGCGGTTCATTGATCATGAAGCATTCTCTTTCAGGTACTTAAATGCCATCCAAACAAGTGCTCCCCATCTTTTACGTTATCTGGCTACTGCATTTGTTGTTAACAAAAGGAGAAGACCTCAATTCAAAGATTTTATAAAGGTTATTCAGCAAGAACAGTATTCATATGAGGATCCCATTACAGAGTTTTTGGCATGTGTATACGTCAAATATGACTTTGATGCAGCTCAACAAAAGATGAGAGAGTGTGAAGAAGTAAGTATTGCATACACCATGTGGTATCCTGTTATTGTCGGTCGTCTTAAGTTTGTTTCCTATTATTAATATGGTTTATCAAATACTTGTCTGTCATTGTGCTTTTAAGGGAATGTTTGCACAAGTATATCAACTACTTGTTTTATGTTTATATTTTCAGGCTTTAGGCCATTTAGGGTTGTTACCTATTATCGGTGGTTGATTTATCAGTTGTCTTTGTTTTTTGACTTGGCATGACTGGTGCTAACTCATTCTAGGAAAAGACAAAACACAATGTGGATATGTTTTCTAATGGGCAACTTTTATTTTCAATATCTCCCGGAAGTTGATCTTTAAACTAATTTAATGATCTCTTTTACATTTGTAATGTTGTCAAGTTGCAGTTCAACATCAAGAATGTGTATATCAGTTACCCAGCTACTCTTAATATGCTTTTCACAGACGTAGATGCTACATGCAGGTTATTCTAAATGATCCATTCCTTGGTAAACGGGCTGAGGAAGGCAACTTTGCGTCAGTTCCACTGAGAGATGAGTTTCTTGAAAATGCACGGCTTTTTATCTTTGAGACCTACTGCCGTATTCATCAGCGGATTGACATGGGGTATGTGTATGATTTTGATTGTTGTTCTCACTTGATTAATAGAGTTCATGACCCCTAAGTTGGTTCTTTCCCATGCTCCATGCTTCCCTATCTTGTGTCTATCTCCATGACTGTCGTCTTACTATGAAGATATGAATGTTTGCACTGTATACTTAGATAATTAGAGTAGTGACGTTTTTGTGTAGCGTATATATATGCTTGCAATGCGTTTTGCTTTCTTCTTTATACTTGTTTTGGTTGGTGGTCGTAGCCATTGGGACTTCACAGATGATTTACTTGGGAAGAAAACTTTAGAACTTTGACTTTTCACCTTCAATTCGGAAGTCAACATTGTCCTCCTATTGTGGTTGTTACAATAACCGAAAGAGGAGAGGGTTTCCACCTATAATGTTTTATTTTGAGACTCTTGTGCAGTTGATGTGTGCTTTGAACGAGAGTTTTGAACCTTGGAGTGTTCTGAAAAGAAATCTCATGATCAGTTGCTTTTCGAGTTGCATCTGTTTGTTTTAATCTCTGATGGATTCTGAATCATCTTCTTTTTTTTTTTTCTTCCAATTTTCATATGTTAATTGTGGCAGAGTACTTGCTGAGAAGCTAAATTTGAACTATGAGGAAGCGGAGAGATGGATAGTGAATCTTATTAGAACCTCGAAACTTGATGCCAAGATTGATTCCAAGACAGGAACCGTTCTGATGGAACCAAACCAGCCTAATGTGTAAGTTCTGCTAGATAAGACTAGCATTCTGATGCGTATATTTTTTCTGCTTTCAACCGATTTTTATCATCTCCTTTTTAAGTTTTCATGACCATGTCTTATCACCTCATTATTTTGCCTCCTTGCAGGTATGAGCAGCTCATTGACCATACCAAAGCTCTTTCCGGGCGTACTTACAAGTTAGTCAGTCAACTTTTGGAACACGCTCAAACACAGCAGGCAGCTCGCTGAGCCTTGTCTAAATTTCTGATACATTTGAGTTCATTCTTGTTAGCTGCTGAGTTTTGGATGTTGTTGAAATGCTTAATGTATCCAATGTCCTTTCTTTCCTTAAAAGGCAGTTGGAAGTTCGTAAACCCTGTGTAACTGCTTCCGGTTATTAGTCACAACTACTCGCAATATACATCCTTAATTAAAATTGTCACAACTGGAATTTTTCAAATTTGATGTTGGTACCATTCAATCAATTAATGTCTAAAGTCCTCGTGTTCCCCTAGCAATATTTTCTCTTCAGAATAGGCCAGTTGATCAATGGCCATAAAGGTTGCCCTGGTGTGGGACAATCATAGACTCTGATCTATATTTTGATTTGTGGGTTGTTCAGTCTTCAACTATAGCATTCTTTCATTCGGTGACAATCTAAAGATGATAACACCCATATTACCTAGTTATGAAACATTGAAGTGCCCAAGATTCAGGTTCAATTTTTAAGAGACATTTGCTGGTGATGTGAGAATTTTTGTTTGACTTTCGATCAAGCCTTTTCCTTCAGGCCCTCTCAGTTTTAGAATCAGAGTTACTTCTCCGGTTGACAGTTTAGTGTAATTATTGTATAATTCTAATAACTTTTGGAGCAAACTCGTACAATTTTAGTATTGTTGTGAATATTAGTCATATGAGTTGACAAAATTTTACGTTCAGACTAAAATTATACCATTTTTTTTTTACTAAATATTATGTAATGATTCCGCAACCCTTAGCTTGACCTGGAAATGGAAATCCACCACTCCATCACCCCAAATCTTCAAGAATTACGTTAGCAAGCTGGTTGCTGCCTGGACCATCCTGTAAGTTGTAACCATGCTTTTTGCTGCTTCTGCAATGCATAATGTTGTTTGGTTTCTTGGACTTTGATGAAAAGCGGGGACTTCTGTCATGCAAAGAAACTCGTTGAAATCATAGAACACGGCCGGGCCACCTCAGAATCATGGCATTGGAGTCCGTCCCTTCATCACTAGGATTTGCTAACCTCTACTCCTGTTGTCCAATTTGCTGTTATATTATATGGGAACTGAACACGTCCAGAATCCAGATGAGACACCGACATGGACAAGGTTTTGATGCCTGGATTCTTGTCCTGGTCTGGTGACAAAGTTAACAAAAGCACAGGGTACATAACCAGACATAATTAAAAAGCCAGAATCCACAACAATTCAAAGCAGGAATCCCTGCAACCACAAGACTTTATCCTTTACAGCACGGGGCCGTTGTTAGCTGATTGGTTTTGTTGTTGGTGGTGTGATGGGTTGGGGGAATGAGAGTGGAAACAGGAATGGGGAAGGAGTGGTGGTGGATAAGGGATCAAGGTGCTCTACTAACACAGAGGTAACAACAGGGTGCTTTTCATGATGGATGATGGAGAACAAGTATTTTTGAATTGGATGATAGAGATTAAATGTATGGTACCAATTTTAATGTATAAAAAAAATATTTTTTTTCATCTTGAAAGGAAAAAAAAGATAATGTTAGAAGATAAAGTGCAAAATGCGCTTTTAGTGATGAAGATGGGGTGTTTTTTTTAATTGAACGATAGAGATTAAATGTACGGTACCAATTTCAATGTATAAACAAAAAAATATTGTGTTTTTTTTTATTTTGAAAGGAAAAAAAGGATAAGTTAGAGGCTAAAATACAAAATGCTATATCTTGAAAGGGATTTTTGCATGCAGGTGTGACCTTTCTTGATAGTTCATTGATAGAGGCTCTTTTTAATGTTGCTTATATTATAAGTTCTAGAATTAAATCCAATAAAACTCCTCGAAAGTGCCACTTCCTTACATTGCCCCCCTCCCCTTTTTCCCTCCAATGTTCAATTGATCCAATCTACCTGTACTATTTCAATTTTACAGTCGGTTGCAATTGGGTCTAGCAGCCAAATAGAAAATTTTTCATCAAGAGATTTTAGTAATTAAAAACTTATGCATATTTTGGTCAATTCACGACACCATGCAGCCAGAAATTGGACTCCCTGATCCAATTATACATGATTGGGAAAATGGTAAAAGAACATTGAGTGAATTAGTTCAATAAAATATTCAAGGGGTAATGCGAGGAAAAAATATTTTTTGAAGGGATTTATTGGGATTAAACCCAAGTTTTATTATGAATCCAATAGTTCAATAATGCCATATGGATTATCAGGACTCTTTATACATCACCTTTTTTTTTTTAAGTGTAAATAGAAAGTCTCGAAATGACGTGACGTTTATTGTTAGAAAATGATGAATTGTTATTATCAATTTATGATGTTAAAATGGTTATTTCCTAAGTTAGTTTACTTAATTTTTTCACATATAGTATTTTTTTTTATAAAGGAGCAATAGCAATTAGTTTGTACGTTGAGCATCATCATCATTTGCAAGGTCAATAGCACTAAAGTTCTTTTCAGCAGTATGAAGAGTTTGCTCGCACAGTTCAATCACCTCATCATACCTCCGCAACTAACCACACAATACACAAGTAAGCGAATGTACAGGCCAAATTACAAATTAGCAATATCATGAGAATACAAGAAGAATAAACGATTTCAAACAACTATCATTTCTCATAATTACCCCATTTCCATAAATATTGGAGAACTTTATCATGTGATGTGAATTCATAGATTAAGACGTTTGGGAAAGAGGGAAGCATGAGGTCCATGTATACGCTGCTAGTAGTTTTATCACGATTGGATTTGGAGTTTGCAAAGTAAATAATTGTCGGAATTTTTAAAACAGGTGTCCATTAGACACTCATTAGTAGGTTCAAATTATACTTAATCTATCATGTAAACGTGCACACAAATCATTATTATGTAACCTTATATTTGTGTACTTTTTTTTATTTAACTTTTAGTAATTTTTTTAAAATATATTAATACCTGAATTCCATCCGAATACTCACTTTAAACAAACCATAATCCTTTTTGACAAATATTTGAAGTATAATTACTCATTGTATGTATGATGCATGAAACTCTACAATAAATGTTGTGATTGAGTGACCTAAAGCACCCTCTTGAAGGTCTGATCTGATCTGATCTAGTCTAGTATCAAAGGTGACGACAAGGATCGAGGAACAAAATTGTATTCAAAGGTAGGAATAAACAAAGATTTACCAAGAATTTGCAAGAAAAGCAGCTCTAGGGAATCCAAATAATAGATCACTGGTTCTTTATTATTCATTTCATACGTCAAACTTTATGACATATCTTTGTAACATGATGAAAAATAGTCCACAAAGACGGTTCATGAAGTATTTGCAAGAAAAGAATGTCCACAAAGCAATGTCCTATCCAATGGACTGGGCTGGACTGGACTACACCTCCTTGGGGCAAAGCAGACATTATTATGTCCTCGAAAGAGAATTACGGGAAAATATAGGGGTCAATTCAGAATTTACCCAAAATGACCAAAAGCTTCGAGTTTTTTTGTCAAAATAACACTCTTACTAAAAAATATTTCCAATGTGATTCACTTTCAAATTTTATTACCATAATGATATTATTGTTCCCATCTAATTATCCTGATTGCCATGTAGAATAACAAGAAAGGAAAGTTCTAATCCAGATTATCGTTTCTAACATTAACTAAAATTTTAATTTTTTTTATTATAGAGGCACAAGAAGATTGCATAACTTTTTATAATTTTTTTATAATTATCTGAAATAAATTTTACCATTATTGACCTTACTATTATTGGTCTCCGAATTTTTTTAAATGTATCAAACCTATTGCATTTATATTTTTTCAAAAAATAATTTTAAAAATACAAAAATTGCACCAAAAATTGCAACGAAAATTGTAATCAATTACAAAAATTTCAAGGTTATCATATTTGTTTATGTTATCCTTCCTACTCTTTGAAAAGACGAAAATAATCTTCATTTACCTTAAGATTATCGACTTGCGAAACATATTTTTTAGATGCTATTAATATAAAGATTGGCTTCTTAGATTATGTTTGACAAGGGAAAGATAACGAAAGAAAAAAATGTGGGAAGCTTTATAGAGAAAATTGAAGAAAATATTAGATGAGAAAGAGAAATGGAGGACGTCTTTATCTTTATCCTGACACATATGCAGCCTAAGTGGCAAAAAAGGATCACAAAGGTAATAAGTTTTAAAATTAAGTTGCAAAAAGGATCACAAAGGTAATAAGTTTTAAAATTAAATTACTTTGAGTATATATTTTAGAAGAAGAGTTATTTTGGCAATAAACTCCAAAACTCCAAAAGCTTCAGAACCCTAAAAACACAGGAATGAACAGAACAAGCCCATCTTTTTGACTGTCTCTCCTTCTTCTCTCTCAAGCCCATATTTTCTGGACTGGACTACACCTCCTTGGGGCAAAGCCGACATTATTATGTCCTCGAAAGAGAATTACGGGAAAATATAGGGGTCAATTCAGAATTTACCCAAAATGACCAAAAGCTTCGAGTTTTTTGTCAAAATAACACTCTTACTAAAATATATTTCCAATGTGATTCACTTTCAAATTTTATTACCATAATGATATTATTGTTTCCATCTAATTATCCTGATTGCCATGTAGAATAACAAGAAAGGAAAGTTCTAATTCAGATTATAGTTTCTAACATTAACTAAAATTTTAATTTTTTTTATTATAGAGGCACAAGAAGATTGCATAACTTTTTATAATTTTCTTATAATTATCTGAAATAAATTTTACCATTATTGACCTTACTATTATTGGTCTCCGAATTTTTTTAAATGTATCAAACCTATTGCATTTATATTTTTTCAAAAAATAATTTTAAAAATACAAAAATTGCACCAAAAATTGCAACGAAAATTGTAATCAATTACAAAAATTTCAAGGTTATCATATTTGTTTATGTTATCCTTCCTACTCTTTGAAAAGACGAAAATAATCTTCATCTACCTTAAGATTATCGACTTGCGAAACATATTTTTTAGATGCTATTAATATAAAGATTGACTTCTTAGATTATGTTTGACAAGGGAAAAATAACGAAAGAAAAAAATGTGGGAAGCTTTATAGAGAAAATTGAAGAAAATATTAGATGAGAAAGAGAAATGGAGGACGTCTTTATATTCATCCTGACACATATCCAGCCTAAGTGGCAAAAAGGGATCACAAAGGTAATAAGTTTTAAAATTAAGTGGCAAAAAAGGATCACAAAGGTAATAATTTTTAAAATTAAGTTACTTTGAATATATATTCTAGAAGAAGAGTTATTTTGGCAAGGGAAAATCGCCAATTTAGTCCCTAAACTTTTTTTTCTGTCAATTTAGTCCCTATACATTATTTATAGCTAAACTTATATTTCGATTCCAATTAAGGAGTTTAGCGGCGGCGCCACCGCATAATTTCCATCGGCTTCCCAATCTAGCAACCCAGAAGGGGTATTTTAGGGACTTTGATATTTTTCTTTGACTTTCATCTTATTTTTATCCTTGCACGGTTAACTTTACTACTCTCACCAGCCATCACAAATCTTCTCAATTTGTCTTCTCAAACAGAACACTGATTCTCAATCCCCTGTATCATCTTCATCATCATCTTTTAAAATCCCATGTTCCCCATATCCGAGGAACAGAGCCCATAGTCCGCGGAAATAAAGAAAATAAAGAAGCAAAATCGAAAAATCAGCACACATGTAAAAGGGAGGAGTTTTGAAGTGGTGCAAACTGTAAAGATATACCGCACACCTTAGCTTTGGAAGTGATCTTCACAGCTCCTGTGATACGAATGCGCGGATCTAGACGAACAATCAAGTTGAAAAGGCGGCACGTATGACCCCTCTAAACCCCGAGTTGATGAACTAAGAAGAATCTCAACCCAACAACTAACGATCTAGTGAACCAACGGTCTGGATAGAAGAACGCCACAATCAAGGTGTATACTTGATTGATAAGTTCAACTTGAATAACTCAAGAAAACTCTCAAGTATTCAAGCAAAGCTCTCTTGGAAGAGAAAAGTGAATAAACTCACAAAAATCATGTAATTTCTGAATCCCTTAACAAGGAGGAAGTATGGCTATTTATAGCCTTTACAAGCATTAACCCTAATCCCAAAATTGACTAAACTAACCCTACCAATTAATGACAAGGATTAGGCCAGCCCTAAGTTCATAATTGGCTGACTTTAACTAATATTTAACTATATAAAAAGATAAATAATACAACTAACTTAACTCTTCCTTAAGCGTGACCGCTAGGTGAGGCACGCCTAACTAGCAATAGGCGCTGGAGGGTCTTCTACTTGGAGCAATGTGTAAAGTTTTGAATCTTCATTCTCCAAGCCTTCAATAATCTTTAAATCATCTCCAATGCAGCCTTGGATTGTACTCACAAGGGCTTGTAAAGATTCACGCATCTTCTTGGCACGAGCTCTTGTGACTGGACCACTTGGTACTTGAATGACTTGTGCAACTTGTGTTTGACCAGCCTTGAGCCCCTCATCATCCTGCCTGATTCTTGAGCTCTCCTTTTTTTCCTTTGGCCCAACATGTATGTCCAAAATGTCCACGCCTCACTTCTTTTCCCAGTTCATATTTGGCAATGAAATTCTTTTTCCACTTCTTTTCCTTCACTGTCTGCTGCTCCACCGTCGTCATGCTCAGGTATCGGCCACTCATTCGGCTTTGCCGGCACCCCTTGTTGCTTTAAAATCTCGGACAGGATGGGTTTTGCCAGCGAAGGAAGGGGGAATGGCCACCTAAACTTCCTCCCTGGAGCTTCCTCCCTGGAGTTCTCGCCTGCGACGGAGAAGGCCGAACACCTACAAGGTAAGGACTCTGCCATGGGCTGGCGGCGAAGGAATGAGCTGGCGTGCTCTTATTGGAGTGACCATTGGCCGATGGTGGGCCCGGAGATACTGCTGGCCTTGGGCTTCCGGCGACGATCTGCTGTAGCCGAGTTACCAGCGGAAGTGGCAGTGACGGAGGGGTGACCATCGAAGAAGGCGATGGGATCGTCGATCTTGTGGACTGAGACTGAAACACTTTTGGTGCAGCAATGCCCCATTAACGGCTACAATTCCGACGACGATCGGTACAAAGTCCACTCCTCCATCGGTCAACTGAAAATGTTAGATGCTGACGCCGGCCAAAAATAACATGGAGAAATTTATGCTCGTTTAGAGCATTTTATATTGGAGCATTTTCCACCTGGCTGGAAAGCATAAACTGGCCCGATTCACAATAATAGGAAAATAGAATGTGGAAGTCCCTAAAGTACCCCTTCTGGGTTGCTAGATTGGGAAGCCGATGGAAATTATGCGATGGTGCCGCTGCTAAGCTCCTTAATTGGAACCGAAATATAAGTTTAGCTATAAATAATGTATAGGGACTAAATTGACGGAAAAAAAGGTTTAGCGACTAAATTGGCGATTTTCCCTTTTGGCAATAAACTCCAAAAGCTTCAGAACCCTAAAAACACACAGGAATGAGATATAATAAATATCGTCACGCAATTGGAGCAAGTTTCCTTCTTCTCTCTCAAAGCTAAGAACAAAGAGCCCAGAAGAAGAAGAAGGAGCAAGAAGAAGAGGAAAGCTCAGAGGCTTCTTCTGTATTATTGTTATTTTCTTATTAATTAAGTTTAGAGAAAAAGAAGCGGGATGGCGAACTACGACTTGACGCCCAGAATCGCTCCCAATCTGGACAGGCATTTGGTTTTTCCATTGCTTGAGTTCTTGCAAGAGAGGCAGCTTTACCCTGATCAAGATATCTTGAGGGCTAAGCTAGAGCTGCTTAACCAGACCAATATGGTTGATTATGCCATGGATATTCACAGGGCCTTTTACCATACAGAAGATGTACCCCAAGGTATACATTTAAATGGTCTAAATTTCTAATTTTTTTGGGGTTATATGATGTGGGTTTTGTGTTTTTTATGTGGGTGAGGATTTAATTATTTTTAATTCAATTGGGATTTTGGATTTTGGGTTTATTGTGTTTAGGTAAAAAATTGCCTCTTTGCTCTGTATTTTAGTGACTTTTGGTGTGCATTTTGATTTGTCCTAGTTTGAAATTCAGGCTTCTTGTTCGGAAGAATTATACGGTTGTGAGGAGCTAAAGATGCAATGCTAGGTGGGCTAGGCTGCTTTGACAATTTCGATTTTTTCCTAAGACATTGGTTGGGTAGGTGTATAGGGAGGGGGTAGTATGGTATGAGAACCAGGGAAGCTTTGGTTTTTTAAGGATTTTTTCTGGGATTTGACATAAATATAGAGGAAAAATAATACTTCTGAAGAAAGGGTGGCTGCCACTATCACGGGCTCTCTTGCTTCCCATTTGTTTTCAGTGGTTTCAAGGTCCTTTTACTGTACTTGACGTAATCAGTAATTGGGATTTTTTTTTTGGGATTTGCCTGCTGTTGGATATCATATTTTGCCTTTTTATATTCTATATCTGGTTTTGTGAGGGGGCTGCAGTTGCGTGCATGTGTATACGATTAATAGAGTTCATGGTTGGAATTTATTGGTCATCAGTGCATACTCTTTAATGCTTGTTTGAGATTGCTTTTTTGGTGAATAAACTTTTGGTGTTTTCAGATATGGTGGACAGGAGAGCTGAGGTTGTCGCTAGATTGAAAGCATTGGAGGAGGGAGCATCTCCTTTGGTTAGTTTTTTGCAGAATGAAAACGCATATCAGGAGTTAAGGGCTGAAAAGCAGTATAATCTCCAGATGCTCAATGAACGGTACCAGGTATTTTTGTTTTTCAGATGATTTTGATCCTCTTCTCTACATTCTGTAGCTGGTACCGTGTACAGAAGTGTAATTAGCGTTATAATATTTGGAATGCAATTACTTGGTTTGGAAATCAAAGGTGAACAAACAGAGGAAAAAGAGCAATTCTGGGACACATGCTGAAGATGATTTCGTTTCTGACTGATAGGATGAGTATATAGCATGGAATGTCTTTTTTGACTGATATGTACATTTGATATAATTTTCAATGATCATTCATTATAATGGACTGCTTGCTTTTATGGTCAATCATCAATGAATCAAAAATATCACTGACTTCTGGAGATAAAAGCATAAGCAGATAATTTGTGGCTGTGAATGTCTTTTCCTTCTCTTTATTTCTCTGTGCGTGCGTGTGGGTGTGGGCAGCTGGGTCAGTGCATTTTAATGAGATTTATATTCGCCTAACAAGTGGCTTTTTCAAAAAGTAGATTTATATTTCCTACTTTTCCATTTGCCTTTTTTTCTTAATGTGAAGAAGTTTATTTATTACCATCCCTAATAATCAATGTTGTTGGCACATTGTCCTACAGATTGGTCCAGAACAAATAGAGGCATTGTATCAGTATGCCAAGTTTCAGTTTGAATGTGGAAACTACTCTGGTGCTGCTGATTATCTGTATCTGTACAGGACGTTGTGCACAAACAGTGAAAGAAGCCTTAGTGCATTATGGGGGAAGTTAGCGGCTGAAATCCTCATGCAGAATTGGGACATTGCACTTGAGGAACTTAACCGTGTGAAGGAAATCATTGACTCAAAGGTATAGATTGTTGATTTCAAAGCATTATTTGTACATGTTGGTTGATTTGACTAGTAGTTATTTGATTATAGATGTGGCTATTTTATCATGCAGAGTTTCTCATCTCCTTTGAATCAAGTTCAGAACAGAATATGGCTAATGCACTGGAGTCTGTTCATCTTCTTTAACCATGACAATGGGAGAACTCAGATCATTGACCTATTTAATCAGGACAAGTATGACAGATTTAGCTTTTGTTGCTTTTATTTACTAGTATTGCAATATGAGCTAAATTTTTGTGTTTTAGCTACATGTCTATGTTTTCTATTTCTTTTTTAATTGAGTTGTCAAGCTGATAAGTGTGAAATTTACATCATTGAATTTTATGTGTGGCTTATAGAAGTATATGGCTGTTGCTCGACTGGTCAATCTATTGGCAAGGACAGACCTGATAAAGTTTTATAGTTTCAACATTTACGAAGACAGACCTGATATGTATACATATCTATATGGGCCGTTGTACAGGAAAACTTTTTTTTTTTTAATATGTATACAAACAAGAGTCACCACAGGCACACAGATTAATTTTTTTTGGGAGGGGTTTGCTTTTGTCCTTGCTGTCACTAAAGACTTTCTTGAATAATGTCAGCCATCTTTTTTTTTCGTACCTGGATTTTTAGGGTATTTGCATTCCTCATATAATAATTAAATGTCTCAGTATCTTTTGATGTCCCAACTGAACTTTTTAATTTTCCTCCTCTTTTGTATCTTATTGCATGTCATGGGCTTAGGAATTCCTTTTAAGCGGATTAGGTATCCATCAAAGGGCCTTTCTATTAGTCCACTGCAGCTCCATTAAAATGATAGATTATCAAATATGCTGAAGCCTGTTGTTTTGAGGATTTCTTTTTGATGGGCCTATGGAAAAGAAATATTTGTGTCTCGACTCATGACAATTGTATATCGTAATAGGCAAATCCAAAACATCTCAAGGTTTGGCCTCGTTAATCTTATTTAAAAAAAAAAAAAAAAAAAAAAAGAGGAAGAAGAAAGAAAAGGGAAAAGGTCATCCTGTGTTTCATGATCATGTATGAGATGATGTCTAAATATATTTTAAAATTGATAGCTTTACTGTCTTGTCAAAAATAAAACATGCAAGTTAATCCTTGCTTTTTTGGTTAACTCTGACTAGCATGGACAAAAGCATGCTGGTTACCTCCTTGAGTAATATTTGGTGTTAGAATAGCTGGTAAATTTCATAGTTTTAACTACAATGGGGTAACTAATGGACATCGACTTTCAGAGACGTCTTTTGGTTTTTATCCTTGAGTAAATTGGTGCTGAAAGTTCTTATTTCCTTGTACTTTAACTTGTGTTCTCGTCGAGCGGTTCATTGATCCTGAAGCATTCTCTTTCAGGTACTTAAATGCCATCCAAACAAGTGCTCCCCATCTTTTACGTTATCTGGCTACTGCATTTGTTGTTAACAAAAGGAGAAGACCTCAATTCAAAGATTTTATAAAGGTTATTCAGCAAGAACAGTATTCATATGAGGATCCCATTACAGAGTTTTTGGCATGTGTATACGTCAAATATGACTTTGATGCAGCTCAACAAAAGATGAGAGAGTGTGAAGAAGTAAGTATTGCATACACCATGTGGTATCCTGTTATTGTCGGTCGTCTTAAGTTTGTTTCCTATTATTAATATGGTTTATCAAATACTTGTCTGTCATTGTGCTTTTAAGGGAATGTTTGCACAAGTATATCAACTACTTGTTTTATGTTTATATTTTCAGGCTTTAGGCCATTTAGGGTTGTTACCTATTATCGGTGGTTGATTTATCAGTTGTCTTTGTTTTTTGACTTGGCATGACTGGTGCTAACTCATTCTAGGAAAAGACAAAACACAATGTGGATATGTTTTCTAATGGGCAACTTTTATTTTCAATATCTCCCGGAAGTTGATCTTTAAACTAATTTAATGATCTCTTTTACATTTGTAATGTTGTCAAGTTGCAGTTCAACATCAAGAATGTGTATATCAGTTACCCAGCTACTCTTAATATGCTTTTCACAGACGTAGATGCTACATGCAGGTTATTCTAAATGATCCATTCCTTGGTAAACGGGCTGAGGAAGGCAACTTTGCGTCAGTTCCACTGAGAGATGAGTTTCTTGAAAATGCACGGCTTTTTATCTTTGAGACCTACTGCCGTATTCATCAGCGGATTGACATGGGGTATGTGTATGATTTTGATTGTTGTTCTGTCAGGAACCCAGAAGTTAGCTATTGTCGTTTTATTCACATTGCTTAGCGTTTGGTAGGCGCAGGGCACAGACACCAGAAACGGTGTCGTTCAACTAAGTGACAGTTAGTAGTAAATAAAGGCGGTTAAAGCTTAATTGCATAAATAACCCACCGAATGATTGTAATAGGCAGTTAGGATCTGATTTGTCTGAAATCAACAAATTCCAATATTTCCCTCTTTCTGTTAATTCCCTCTCTCTCTTCCTCTACCTACCTTTCTCTCTTTCCTCTATTTCTGTTATCCTTTCCGGTGACTATTGAAGCCATTGTGGCAGTGCTAGCTCGGAGCCTGACATGTTCTCACTTGATTAATAGAGTTCATGACCCCTAAGTTGGTTCTTTCCCATGCTCCATGCTTCCCTATCTTGTGTCAATCTCCATGACTGTCGTCTTACTATGAAGATATGAATGTTTGCACTGTATACTTAGATAATTAGATTAGTGACGTTTTTGTGTAGCGTATATATATGCTTGCAATGCGCTTTGCTTTCTTCTTTATACTTGTTTTGGTTGGTGGTCATAGCCATTGGGACTTCACAGATGATTTACTTGGGAAGAAAACTTTAGAACTTTGACTTTTCACCTTCAATTCGGAAGTCAACATTGTCCTCCTATTGTGGTTGTTACAATAACCAAAAGAGGAGAGGGTTTCCACCTATAATGTTTTATTTTGAGACTCTTGTGCAGTTGATGTGTGCTTTGAACGAGAGTTTTGAACCTTAGAGTGTTCTGAAAAGAAATCTCATGATCAGTTGCTTTTCGAGTTGCATCTGTTTGTTTTAATCTCTGATGGATTCTGAATCATCTTCTTTTTTTTTCTTCCAATTTTCATATGTTAATTGTGGCAGAGTACTTGCTGAGAAGCTAAATTTGAACTATGAGGAAGCGGAGAGATGGATAGTGAATCTTATTAGAACCTCGAAACTTGATGCCAAGATTGATTCCAAGACAGGAACCGTTCTGATGGAACCAAACCAGCCTAATGTGTAAGTTCTGCTAGATAAGACTAGCATTCTGATGCGTATATTTTTTCTGCTTTCAACCGATTTTTATCATCTCCTTTTTAAGTTTTCATGACCATGTCTTATCACCTCATTATTTTGCCTCCTTGCAGGTATGAGCAGCTCATTGACCATACCAAAGCTCTTTCCGGGCGTACTTACAAGTTAGTCAGTCAACTTTTGGAACACGCTCAAACACAGCAGGCAGCTCGCTGAGCCTTGTCTAAATTTCTGATACATTTGAGTTCATTCTTGTTAGCTGCTGAGTTTTGGATGTTGTTGAAATGCTTAATGTATCCAATGTCCTTTCTTTCCTTAAAAGGCAGTTGGAAGTTCGTAAACCCTGTGTAACTGCTTCCGGTTATTAGTCACAACTACTCGCAATATACATCCTTAATTAAAATTGTCACAACTGGAATTTTTCAAATTTGATGTTGGTACCATTCAATCAATTAATGTCTAAAGTCCTCGTGTTCCCCTAGCAATATTTTCTCTTCAGAATAGGCCAGTTGATCAATGGCCATAAAGGTTGCCCTGGTGTGGGACAATCATAGACTCTGATCTATATTTTGATTTGTGGGTTGTTCAGTCTTCAACTATAGTATTATTTATTTATTTGATGCATGCCTACAGCAAAAAAATACCCAAAAAAAAAAGATTATTTATAAAAATCAATGATAATCTATAAGTAAATCAAGTACCAAGATCGATTTAGTCATAAAGCAACAAAGAAGAAATATTTTGGTCCCATTATACTATAGTGGTTGTCATGATTCCGCAACCCTTAGCTTGACGTGGAAATGGAAATCCACCACTCCATCACCCCAAATCTTCAAGAATTACGTTAGCAAGCTGGTTGCTGCCTAGACCATCCTGTAAGTTGTAACCATGCTTTTTGTTGCTTCTGCAATGCATAATGTTGTTTGGTTTCTTGGACTTCGATGAAAAGCCGGGACTTTTGTCATGCAAAGAAACTCGTTGAAATCATAGAACACGGCCGGGCCACCTCAGAATCATGGTATTGGAGTCCCTTCATCACCAGGATTTGCTAACCGCTACTCCTGTTGTCCAATTTGCTGTTATATTATATGGGAACTGAACACGTCCAGAATCCAGATGAGACACCGACATGGACAAGGTTTTGATGCCTGGATTCTTGTCCTGGTCTGGTGACAAAGTTAACAAAAGCACAGGTTACATAACCAGACATCTACCCGATTGCTTTGCTCAATTTACTAGGCCGACTTCATTGTATAGAGATTAAATGTATGGTACCAATTTCAATGTATAAAAAAGATATTCTTTTTTTCATCTTGAAAGGAAAAAAAAAAAAAAACGTTAGAAGGTAGAGTGCTGAATGCGCTTTTCGTGATGGAGATGGGGTATTTTTTAATTGAATGATAGAGATTAAATGTACGGTACCAATTTCAATGTATAAACAAAAAAATATTGTGTTTTTTTATTTTGAAAGGAAAAAGAGGATAAGTTAGAGGCTAAAATACAAAATGCTATGCCTTGAAAGGAATTTTTCCATGCAGGAGTGACCTTTCAGATAGTTCATTGATAGAGGCTCTTTTTAATGTTGCTCATATTATATGTGTTAGAATTGAATCCAATAAAACTCCTCGAAAGTGCCACTTCCTGACATTGCCCCCTCTTCTCTTTTTCCCTCCAATGTTCAATTGAACCAATTTACCTGTACTATTTCTTCAATTTTAAAATCAGTTGCAATTGGGTCTAGCAGCCAATAGAAAATTTTCCATCAAGAGTAAGTACTTAAAAATTTTAGTAATTAAAAACTTATGCATATTTTGGTCAATTCACGACACCATGCAGCCAGAAATTGGACTCCCTGATCTAATTATACATGATTGGGAAAATGGTAAAAGAACATTGAGTGAATTAGTTCAATAAAATATTCAAGGGGTAATGCGAGGAAAAAATATTTTTTTAAGGGATTTATTGGGATTAAACCCAAGTTTTATTATCAGGACTCTTTATACATCACTTTTTTTTTTAAAGTGTAAATAGAAAGTCTCGGAATGACGTGACGTTTATGGTTTGAAAATGATGAATTGTTATTATCAATTTATGATGTTAAAATGGTTATTTCCTATGTTAGTTTACTTAATTTTTTCACATATAGTACATTTTTTTATAAAGGAGCAATAGCAATTAGTTTAGAATTTATATAGTATCAAATATGGAGAAATGAGTTCAGCAAATCAAAGCAATTTGTAACATTATTTCGCATTCAATTTTTTTTTTATACTAAAGTTTAAAAGAATGATTACTTCAGTGTTACACCTATAAAAAAATATAAGATCAAATATAGAAATTATAATGACAGTGAAGCCACACGAATACATCTATAGGGTAGAGGGGATGAGTCGACATAAGGGTAAAGACAAAGCTATCCATAAGGTATGGGGGATGGATCAACATAGAGATAAGACAAAGGTGAGGGAAGAGGAATAGACGGGAGTACGAGTAAGAGTAAGGGGATTAGAAAAGTATAGCAAAAGGAAAGGGGAGAACAGCAAGAAAATTCAGTTAAAAGCATGAGATAGATAGCCAAGAAGAAACCAGAAGAAAGGTAATGACGTATGTGTTTAACTTTATCTTTTGGACCTTTTGTTATATTATTTGGGTATCCTTTATTTATTTTTGATGTTTTATTTTCCTTTTTTTTTAAATGTAGTTATTTTAACAAAATGTTATCTAATACTAATACCATAGGTACAACTTAATTTTTTTTTGGTATTCATAAAATCAAAAGTAGTTTGTGAATATACTAAATTCTTAGGTACAACATGACGAAAGAAATGAACTTCTTAAGATGGGACAAATTTTCACAGGCAAGTGGCAATAATTTTTAAGAAATTTTCCCAAGTTAGTGAAGTGAAAAATTTGTTGTCCTTTACTTTTGTTTTAAGTAACACGTTTTCATAGAGATTGGCAGCAAAAGTGAGATACTATTTTCACCTTTTAACCTCTTCTTTTGAAATAAATTTTTTTTTCAACAACAATAATTTTAATATTTTGATTTGAAATCTTAACAGGTCACAATTCTAGTATAAAAATATACAAGACGATGCCACATCCAAATTCAGACTACCACCACCTTGTATGATGATCAAGTCCAATGATTCCAAGCTATTTATGTTGTCAACCATCCTCAACCCCTGAAGCAACTTGATTGGATATCAAAGATGCCTTTCACTGCATTTTTACCATCTAGAATGTGAATTATCATATGATCTCCATGTGTCATGCCAAGATCGCCCGCTTCTGCTTCTTTCAAACGAACTGGAAAAATTAGATTGCCTCCCAGACCAGTGCCCTCTATCATATGGAGAACTGTAAGAATTCCTAATTTCCTCTTCATAATCGTAATCCGACCGCTGCACAAGCAATAGTGGTGTAAGTTATTCGGCATGAAAGTGTAAAGATACCAGCCCTGATAACTGGTTACTTAGAACAATAATTCGATAAAAAGCTCTTTGCCCTCCAAAGCATGTGCGTAAGTGCTATTTCTGAACATCATAATACTATTCCAAAGGTTTTATGTCACCAACTGTTCTGCAATTAAATTTTTACCAAAGGTAGCAGGGTATATAGACACTATTTGCATACAAGCTCTAGATTCAATCATCATCTATAGACCAGCTATAGCTCACAATGTACAAGTTCATGCTAGGCAGGCTCCTGAAGATGGTAAATCTTGAATCTCACAATTCTTTTTCATAAGGATCAATTATGCCTACCGTGCAGTAGAGTAGCCATTCCTAATAGGGCAAAAAACCTCAGCAGCCACTAAACTATTGGCCAGATCATGTTTTGGCCATCAAACTATTTTTCGTCAGTAAATCCGTGACCATTTAGTCGATAATTGCTCTTAATCTGTGAAATTAGCTGTACACGTGACAAAGTGCGGGGTAATGTTGTCCAACAACTACGCAATCCAATTTCACAGATTAACTGCTAATTTTACAGATTAAGAGCAATTATCGACTAAATGGTCATAAGTTTACTGATTAAGTTGTTTAGTGGCCAATTACTAACCAAAAATAGTTTGATGGCCAAAAGATGATCTGACCAATTGTTTAGTGGCCGCTGAGATTTTCTACCCTTCCTAATATTATACATATATAAAGATCCTTCAATATAAGGACACCTATCTAGTTAAAATCATAATGCTATCTGGACTTGTGTACTTAAATTGGGCCACTACCATTTGAAAGGAGACTGAGGATATGAAAGAACAGTTTCTCCAGGAAACCATAGAACTGCTGAAAAGAGATCTCACGAGAATACTACTGATAGACAAACTTCAGTCCAAAGCACGCTTATCTAATATATATGGAAGTGGCCTACCTTGTTGGGATCCGAAAGTACAGCATATGCCTCACCAATTATTTTGAATAACCTGTCAGCATCTTCATGAACCTTTTCAACTATGTCCTTCAATGATCCTGCCCCATCATCTCCTGCGTCACTCCTTACCAAGTACTGGCCGGCCTATATTAGCACAAAAAGTTAGCAGATGAATGAAAATACTAATCCTCCAACCAATATGCAGCCAAAGAAAAAACAGAATGACTTGAAGACCTTGTCTGGATGATGCTTAAGAGCAGCCTTTCGATATGCCTTCTTGATGTCAGATTCCGAATCAGATGCTTTAATTCCCCTGTGAGTGAAGAACTTATTAAGTGCCAAAGAGTCATGCAAGCATCACTAGGTGAAGATTGGGGTCTATAGACTCAAATTTTGAGGGCAACATCAGGAGACGCAGACTCTGAGACAAGAAGATACGCATAAGCACCCCCCACAGGATACACCTACAAATTGGGGTTTATAGACTCAAATTTTGAAGGCAACATCAGGAGACACAAACTGAGACAAGAAGATACACATAACCACCCCCACGGGCTACACCTAAAAGTTGACCTCCAAAATACAAAAATAAAAGAAGA
This sequence comes from Coffea eugenioides, assembly GCF_003713205.1. NCBI lineage: Eukaryota > Viridiplantae > Streptophyta > Magnoliopsida > Gentianales > Rubiaceae > Coffea > Coffea eugenioides. The sequence continues at coordinate 17,203,144 of NC_040040.1, forward strand.
CACTAATATACACAAGTCTGCTACAAAAAATCATTTGGCAAGGAACAAATTAACTGCCTTTTTCTTTTCGGGTGCATTTGAAACATAATGAAAAATCTTTTTTTTTTTTTTACTGGAAATGAAGTTACAGATCTTTCACCAAAGCGGACAAGTCATTGGATGTCTTTCAACAGAAGCACAAATGATACGTAGATGAAATTTCCAGCCAATAAACAGTATGGTTGAGGATATGTGTATATATAGTGTATAGGTTCTCAGTGATATTATTGCATTTGCATTCTATAGAATCTAAAACGCCACCATTTATATCCTACAAGCGACTGTGGGAGCATAATTCTTCTTAACGTTTCCATTTGCTTGGATTAGAATCTACAACACCACCATTTACATCTTAAGAATCTTAAACACTGCCATTTCTCACAGCTTTTCAGGAGTATTACGGTGGAGCAGAAGGAAGCATAATTCTTTCTAAGATGGTGTAAAATACAAGATGGGTAAATTGGGCCATGCCGCTTTCCTTTAGTTTTAGAAGACCAAGCAACAAACCACTTTAGCAACTTTCTTACTGATCCACAAGATCTGAACAATGAAGCATGCAGAAGATTTAGGAATTTATTGTAACCTTGAAAAAGGCAAGTGAGCTTAAAGCTGCAAAATATCTACCATGTGACGTGCTAATGAAGAGATGCCGTAACCTCCAATTTGGGCTTGGCAGTCTAATTGTAGTTTTCTCCATTTAGTTAGAACATGCAACTACATAAATTTCTAGGATGTGTTTTCTGTACTTGCATAAACATTTTCCACACAAAAGTAAATTGGGGCTTCGTGGGAAATCCTTTAATTTATTAGACCCGAGAAGTGCCACAAGGTAAAAGGAATACAAAACAATAAAAGCTTATTGAGGCAAAATTGAAAAATATCTGGAACATGGTAAAGGAAAGATTTCTGAACGTCTCAAGAGACTCTGCATATTTATACCCAAAACATATATATATATATATATATATGAATGCATGCATGTGTGCATGTAATAAAGAGAGAGGTTTCATTTGTAATAGGAAGAAAATTTAGGTAAAACAAAAAGAACTCACAGTATGAGGTAAAAATCCATGGGAGTTCCTTTCTTGGCCATATCTTCAATTAAGGAAAGACGCTGGCGAGCTTGTTTTAGCTCCTTCCGGTTGCTTTCATTTGATCCATCCTGCTTCCCAGATGATTGAGCCTTTACCTGTGATTGATTCTCTAGAAGAGATATAAGACTCTGGAGATCAGTGATTGCTTGTTTATAATCTCTAATCATCTCATGCAAAGTGGCTCTCCTCGAAACTGCCTGCAAAATCTGCCTAGGTAAGAAACCTACTGACTAAAACAAAACACAATGAAAGACAAGTGTATATAATGAAGCACAGATGTAAAACTTGGAATCCCGACTTTTAAATTGTCTAACATTTGGGATCCTGAGGTTGATAGGTAACAATGGAGCACCTCAAGCATAACCAAATATGACAACCATTAATTATTTTAACCTTTAAGCGATTAACCACTTTAACAACCTACAACATTGTAATCTAGAGTGCAAGTTCATGAAAGATGAGAACCTGGAGCATAACTAGAGATGATAAGCATCAATTCCCATAATCTTCCTAGGTAAGAAACCCACTGACTGAAACAAAACACATTGAAAGACAAGTGTATCTAATGAAGCACAGATGTAAAACTTGGAATCCCAACTTTTCGATTGCCAACATTTGGGATCCCGAGGTTGATAGGTAAAACAAAGGAGCACCTCAAGAATAACCAAAAATGATAGCCATTAATTATTTTAAGCGATTAACCACTTAAACAACCAACAACATTTTAATCTTAGAGTGCAAGTTCACGAAAGATGAGAACCTGGAGCATAACTAGAGATGATAAGCATCAACTCCCATAACCTTTAAGTGATTAACCACGTTAAGAATTTATAATATTTCGATATCAGAGTGAAGTTCGAGAAAAATACGGATAAAGGTGCTGACAGCATAGTCACAGCTTTGGAGCAATCTGCTGACTGCAATTACCACAGCTAATCATAGTATAGATCCTAATGTTATATGTCATTGCAGCAGCCTTCTGCTTCTTTGTATGTTCTTAATTTCTTCTTGCATTACAAATATTGAGCGTGCCATCCCACCTTACCCTTTTTTTATTAAAAAAAAGGTTTGGTCGATAGTAACAATTTGACATCTCAAATTGAAACGGCTAATCATGTAATTGTTTTAGCAATTAATAAGAGATTATAAATGTAGCAGTACCATGCCTAAGTGACTAACTTGTTCCACATGCAAAATAAGATGTAAAGTCCAGACTCTGTTATTCTAAAAGCTACGGAAAGGGCTGTTAGAAGCAAACCTTTCTCTAGCATTGTAGGAACAACTATTTGGCTGATTAAGCATTCTAAGACTTTATTATTAATACCTCTTATGAAGATATTAACCTCCTATGTTTATCAACTACAGGAGAAATTGAAGCGATAGAATACAGCAATTTTGACAAACAATATGCATCATCGGAGTGATCTCAATCATAGTCAAGCAAATCTGAAAAGCCAGTAGCATAATTCTACTCCAAAAATCAAGTAGCATATTTCTCAAACAAGAAAAACAGCCAGGAAAAGACGCCAGGATAAAAGAGAACTAACAGAAATAACTGTAATTTTTTTTTTGGTCAAATAAAAGACTATATCCTAGCCTAACTTAAAAAAGGCTAACCTTCAAGTAATTTTCATCAAGTGCTATTGCTAGACTGCAATCAGCAATGGCATCAGAAATCAGACCCAGTGCTTGGTGGGCAGCAGCTCGATTGCAGAAACAAATAGCCACAAAAGGACGTGAGACAACACTACTTGAAATAGCAGCAGTATAGTGCTCTACAGCCTCTGCATGCTTCCCAGATTGAAAAGCTCCATTTCCCGCTTTCTATTGTTAAGACGAGATGGGTATAAAATTTTCAGACATGTTTGGTTGCATATCATTCAAAAGTACTCAAGTCAGTTAGAACTCAATCAGTTAAAGACAGAAAGTAACGAAAAGCCATGATTAAGCAATTATACACAGGAAACCCATAGCCAACTCCATCCAAGATTCTGAATCAAACAAAAATTATCAAAGAGGTTAACATACTTATCAAAATGAAGGATGGATCAAGTACATATTTCTGCTGATATTAACACCAGAAGTAATTCACATTTAGAGCACTCCTAGCGCCTTCAGAAGCTACCACTCAAAGAAGAATAACTAGAAGAAGTCTCCAATATGAAGAATAAGTGACATTTGGCATTTTCTATGTCTCCAGTATAAAAGAAAAACTAGGAACCTCGCCCCAACCCCCATTAAAAAAAAAATATCCACCAAAACGAGGTCTCCAGAATAAACATTGTTAACATTTTCCTTTTCTATATTTGTGAAAAAGAAACAGCTTATAATTCTAAGCAAAAGAAATTAGTGTCTAGATGGGGAAACAACCAAAAGTGAAAGGTTGCGTACCTTTCTTTGTAGAAGTTCACGTATAGCAGCAGCAAGAGGAATAGAGGATCCGCAATTCACACTTGCAGGCCTAAACAATGCAAGTCAAACCAACCACCAGAATATTAATCATAAAACTGGAAAAGAAAATCTCTTATATAAAAATTCAGAAGTACCTGTAACTTGTGGATGTTAATTTCTCTTGTTTTTCAATCAGATCAAGAGCCATTTCAAGCCTTCCCAAATGAAACTGAGACTTGGACATCAAGCACCACCTCCATAGGCTCACACAGTTTGTACGCTGAGTATCATCATCATTTGCAAGGTCAATAGCACTAAAGTTCTTTTCAGCAGTAAGACGAGTTTGCTCGCACAGTTCAATCACCTCATCATACCTCCGCAACTAACCACACAATACACAAATAAGCGAATGTAAAGGCCAAATTACAAATTAGCAATATCATGAGAATACACAATTTACAAAGAAAAACAGGCCTAAGGAAATCACGTATTAGGGAAGCAACAAACCAGGAAGAGAGCCTCTCCTTTGATTTCAAGTAGTTTTTCAGAGTAACAGCTTATTGATAAACCTTCACCAACTTTAGTAAGAGCAGAGTTTGCTGCATCAGAAGTTCTCTGCTGCAAAAGTTCAGCAGCCTGACACATATAATCATACACTTTCTGCAAGGGTTAAAAAGTTTTACTTAATACGATATGGGAATGTAATCTGAAACATACAACTGTATCGCTGAAAACACAAACAAATAGAGAGCACACCCACTCTTCCTGCCCTTAAGAGAACATGGATAATGCAAATGTACACAACTAGAAAGCACATCTTGCATCATGTAGAGAGAATAAAAGGGATAAATACAGCTCCAAATTTCCGTTCACTAAACTGTGGTGCTTTTCTTCTGACTTTCAATAATCAACACACCAAACAAACAAAAGCACCACATATATCCACCATCCATAATCATTACAACCCACCCCTCTCTTTCAGAAAGAAAAGAAGAAAGAATACCTAATGAAGTTTGTATGCTATAGCCAAAACATAAAATAGTAGCATCGAACAAGAAAATATATGTTACCTGTGCCTTTTGTAGACCATCAGCAGCTTCAATTATAATTCTTCTATCTAAGCATACATCATTCCCAGACTCCAAGCAACTATTGTAGTATTCCATAGCCTCTTGGAATTCGCCGAGTAATAAATGACAACTGTAAGATGCAATTTTTAAACAATGAATTACTAGCACAAATACAAAAAAATTGAACAGTCACCATCTTAATATTCAAGTACATCATCAGGATTAATCAATATTTTTCCCTAGCCTGTTCTAACCCTTGCCTTCCCAATTATGTAACTCGAATGTGTAAAAAAACATCATTCATTAGCAGGTCATCCTAGTTCTCTTCAAGACTAGGTTCAAATGTAACACCTTTCTAATTATAGAATATTTACAAATATCTCCATCAACCTGTACCTACAAGTGTCATACATAATCTGAAGGGTGACTGAAAATAATGACACTGCAGCTCCTCTACATGCACATTTATGTCTCAGTGTTGCCACAACAGGAAAAGTACATGGGCAAAAAGTTAACTACCTCCTTCGCAATCGACAGCAAGGAATTTGCAAAATCTCATAGGACAACTCATCGGATGGACAACAGAATTATATGAGACAAAAGGCAATCAATCAACTAACTCGTCAATCATTGACAGAGGAATTTTTTGGCCAAAACCCAGGAATAACTTATCAGATGGTTGATTGCTGGTAGAACTACAAGCATGATGCAACTTCAATGCTTGGGATTTCCCTAAGAGGTAATCCTATGACTAGGCTCATAAACTAGCAAGCTTGAGATCATTTACAGATAAGTGCTTCCCCTCGATGCAAGATATGAGTCATTACCCCTAGTTCACTCATACCGCCACAAACATCTGTCAGCATTTACCTTATCCCCAGTGATGATCTACCAGATCAATAAACTAAGAACAGTGAGGAATCTGCCTTACCCCTGGCCATAATATAAAGAATGCTCGTTTAGCAATTCAATAACAGAGATCCACAGTAAACCTCAAATGCGCAACTGAATTAAAGAACAAATGGTAGTTACAATGTCGTGTATGCAATAAGCTTAAGACTGTTTCGTGTGTAAATTTATCTCAAACAAGCTTCTAATAAGATGAGCTCCGTCAGATCTTACAGAGATACAACAGTGCTATGAAATAAGAACATTGTATCCATTATCCAGCAACTACCAGTCTACATGGCTATCTTAAAAAAGCAAGCACTTAGTCAGTTAAGAGGAGGACCATCTCTTAACCACAAAGTATTCTAAGTTTAAGACTTACGGACTTAAAACCCTTATAATATAATACGCTCAATTTCCATGCTTGAAGAGGCATAAAGCACGACATTTCAGTTTTGTGCATTTCTGCAGCCAACCATCTGAGACATAAGCCACAGGTCAACAAATGGATGAAACAATCATTCTTCTATCAGTTTTACACGGTAAAACACCAGGGCAAGACAAGTGGCCACAATCAACTACAATAAGAAAAACCTGGGTCTAAGATCCTTCAACGCTGAAGTGCTAGTTTGCCAAGATTCAATTTGTCAGAGCCAATTTTGCAGACAATACAATTCAACTAAGGAATCTTGATTTCCTTAAAACTGGCAATGAGGCACAGATTTATCATTTGCAGGAAACCTTTTTAGTCCTTAGTCTTGATTCCCATAATCTGGCAAAGAGGCACCATCCTAGGTAAGTTCGCTAAAGTCTATCACTGCAGTAAACTCCTTTAAGTTTTTTGTTTAACTTGGACACCAAATTTCCTTAACATAGATGTTGATTAGTCCTTAATATTTTCTTAGACATTAATTTATTAAATTTTCTTAGCCCATACACTGATTTGCTACGAAAGAGTTTATTCAGAGTCTGTAAATGAAAATTATTTGAGCCATTCAGCAACGGATGCAAAACGGCAAAACACGGCAGCTGAAAACTATGGACACAAGCCCATTGCTAGGTTTTTCAGTGGATTTTTCCTCATATCACCCAAATAAAAACCAAAACCATGCACATAAGACATGAAACCTTTTAAAAACTGATTACTCAACAAGACAATATAATATAAACCTAAAAATACCATCTCAATCCTGTTCTGAGTACCAATTTATTCTTAATGATTCTCTGTCAGCTTATGAAAGCTTAGAATGCAGTGGCAGAACTAAGCATACAGATATTTCAATAAAACATGGCACATCAATTGCTAATGGTATTATGCTACATTACCCAAAGCCTTAACTAAAATGTAAACTAAGTTAAACCCACAAATACTTCATTAAGCTCCAGAATTAAGGGCATTGATCTTACTGGTCCATGTTAGGGGCTTTCAGAACACAAGACAAATGGAACTCTTTTGAAAAGTTATCAACTTTTAATTAAGACAAAAGTATCTATGTAAGTTCAGACATGCAAGACTGGATACACGAATTTATGTGCAACAACACAAAAAAAACCAATAATACCAATTACATTTTAAGAATGAATATTAGGAAAAAGTGATCCATAAGAAGAATGAAACAAGCACTTCTGAGAAGCCTTACTTTGCAGCTCTTAGTTTTACTTTGAGAAATCCGGGATCTAAAGCAGCAGCAGATTTACAGTCCTCCAGGGCTTCTCGCATCCTTCCAAGAGACATTCGCGTCGCTGCACGGTTGCTATAGCACAACAAAAGCGGTTCAATGATGAACCCGGAAGCATTTTTATGTTTAATGGAATTTATGCCCTTTGTATAGTATTCCTCAGCTTTGTGCAGATCCCTACTCTTATAGGCTTGGTTTCCCCTGTCATTAAGTAGATACATTTCAAAAATGACATTCATATGAAACTACTTGGGAACATACAGCACAAAACCAAAAGGAAGAAAAAAATGAGCAATAAAAAAGGATGGATCAGTGATCAAAATGGACATGGATTATTTATATCTTGTAGCACAAGAAAAAGGTTGGACAAGATGAATATGTCAATCATTTCATAGACATGAAAAGGTGATTTATAATGATTCAAGAAGCACCTCATTCGCCACTGCTCACACTCTTCATGCATGACACCCTCAGTGGAATCCTGCTTAGCACATTGTCCATCAGGTTTATTATGAGGCTTTGCAGCAACTCCACTTTGAACCTGTGCTTTACCCATGCATGATGAATTGGAAGCATTTGGAGAAAACTGAACCGAGGATGAAAAAGAATCAGATTTTTTAACTGTAGTTTTTCTATTCAGCCCATCACCAACTTTCAACTTGTATTTTTTCCTGTATTGACGCTTTATTGCTGATAAGCCATCTTGGGCAGAGGAAGTGGCAGATGATTTGTCATCACAGTAAACTTTAGAACTGACATTATCCTGTTTTCCAGATTTCTTGTCAACTTCATTGATATCAAATCCTTGTCTTGCACCAGAGACATTTTCCTCTTTATTTTCAGTCCCAGTAGAAGTGTGTGAAGAACCCCGTGCATTAGCTGTAGTATCCTGGTAAGGTGAAGAATCCATTGGTGAATAACATCCAGGAGACTCAAAATTATTAGGGGAACTGCTTTCTTTGGACATACGATCCTGCTCAGTCAAATGCTTGGCCAGAATTGGCTGCCTGGACTTCCCCCTTGTCTTCTTCGATCTTTTGTCCCTCAAGCATCTACTATTTGCAGAGAATTCTAACTTTTTCCCTAACCCAGAAAATAGATTTGTCCCGAAAGAATAAGATTCATTTGTATTCCACTTCTTAAATTCTCTGGAACATGCATCTGGTCCTACAGGTGTGGTAGTAGCACCAAGATTGGCCTTATTCTCAATTTTAGGAGCAGGAGGTGCTTCAAAACCAAATCCATTTTGCTGGACATGAATGGTGGCACTTGATGAGTTTGAAGATGAGAACGATGTTTTTTTAAGATCGGAATCATATGCTGTCTGGTCTTGAGGAGGAATATTTCCATTGCAAACCTTCTCAGTCGAATCCGATGTCTGATTAGAAGTCTGGCCTTTACTTTGAAAGACAAACAAGTTACCAGTAGTGAAAGATGAATTACCATCAACTACTTTGACCTTGTCAGTACCACTTATACCTTTAGTGTTGTCTATGTTCAAGCCCTTCATCTCGTCAAAGAGTTTAGACAGAGGGATCTTGTAAACAGCACTACCAGGAGAGGAACTGCTCCCAATCACAAACTTAAAATTGGACATGATAGCATCAGAGGGAAATTTCATGGAGGCATTGCCACTTTCAGCACTTTCTCCATCCAACCGGTTTGTCTCATGACTATTACTATTACTTCCACTGGAACTAGGTTTCTCCTTGCTACTATTACCAAACAGAAATACACCATTGACGTCAGCTTTCTGAAACTCATTTCCCATGTCTCTAATTTTATTGCTCCGGGCAACAAAGTCCAACTTCCTTGTACGTCTTCTAACTTTACTCTTGTCCGCCTCTGCATTAGATTTTGAAGCATTTTGCTTAGCCCCAGGCTCAAAACGAGGACGATCTTCTTTCCCACCAACTTTCGAGTCAGTGCCAAATACAAAACCTGTATTACTAAATTTTCCAAAATCAATAGCAGCTGATTGCGTGGAACTAGTGTTACTAGAACTTTTCTGCTTCACGCCGGAATCCGAAGCCAACTCACCTTGCTTTACACCAAAAACAACACTACCATTATCTAATATCTTAGACTCATCAGCTTCAGACTGTCCCGCTGTTCTGCTAAATTCCCTTTGGTCCAAATTTGGTGTGGAACTTAAATTACTTTTACTAGCACCAAAGAAAAAACTCCCACTTCCCCCGCTTGAACTTAATGTTGATTCACTTGTATTGGCACCAAATACAGCATTTCCCTGCCCTGACCTTGAATTCAATTTCAAGTCACTTGAAATGTTAACAAATTCAGCATTCCCCTTTCCCAAACTCATGTTAACTGCTGAGTTACTTCCACTAGCACCAAATAAAGCATTCCCATTTCCCAAACTTGATTTTAAAGTCGATCCACTCTCAGTAGAACCAAATGCAGAACCTACACTTCCATTATACGTTTTTGCTATGGAACTAATTTTATCAGCTTCAAACATATTCAAATTTGGCGGCAAACTACTCCTTTCACCTCCAATCATAACACCTCGATTTTCTTGATCTGGCCTATCATTACTTGCTCCAAACTCAAAACTTCCATTTCCATTATCAAAATTCGAAATTGAGCTTCTCTCATTAGCTCCAAACAATGAATCTCCATTTCCACCACTCAACCCCGAACTTGAACTACATTCATTAGCTCCAATCACAGAACCAGCATTTCCACTACTCAAATTCGACGGTAAGGGAGTCTTATTAGCTCCAAAAACAACACCCTCATCCAAATTCTTTAAATTCGACCCGGAGCTACACACATTAGGGCAATTAGCACCAAAAACAAAACGCATTTTACCAATTTTCCCACTTTCAACACCAGCATTAAATACATAATCACAACTACTAGTCTTACTTACACTAGCTTCATTAGCCCGACTTGAGCTATCCGGACGCAATACATTTCCAAAATCTTTATTTTCAGAACTGGTTAACTTTCCCCGTTTCTTCTTCACCGGAACCCTGATCCTCGGAGGCTTCTGCTGGCCTGATAAATCCGAACCCTTTTTAGAGAAATCAAAGCTGAGATCACAATTACCAGAATCCTTATCATCAAAATTGAAGCATCTTGATTGCTGTTGGCACGGACCATTGCTGCCCGGGAAGCTAGGGTTAGGGTTTTGAGAAAAGGGTTGTGATGTGGAAACTGGATGTGAAACATCTGCAGCTGCTGGAGACATGGTGACGATTACTGGTGGAAATATTCTAGGGTTCCGGCAACATAACGAGTTTCAGGAATAAAATTTTCTAGGGAGTGGCAACGAGTTTTCCAGGTTCTGTTGGTCGCAGATTTGGGGCTTCTTCAGAGAATTCTGGGAATTCCAGTTCAGTTCAGATAGTGGTGTTTTTCTTGGAGGAAATTGCTTTGCTTTGATTGGAAGGAAGAAATAAGAAAAAAGAGGTGAGAGCGGCTGTGTGTGAAAGAGAACGGTGAGGAATATGAGGTATTAGTTTGAAAACGTGGCCGGGAGTGGAAAGTTAACGTTGCGCCGGGAATTTCGAACTAAAATTACAGAGTCACATTTTTTTTTCCTGTAATGTTCAGTCCACGAAATTAATGAAAATCCAGTAATGTGTGAGGATTTTCGTAAGGGATAATTTCAAGGAGGTTTCTGACAATTTAACCAGCCTTCTTGGAATTTGCAAAATTATACTAATCTAAAAAGTTTTGAAAATAAGGGAAAATCGTTCAAAACGTCCCTCATATTTTACAAGATGACTTTTTTCGTCCATCACTTTTAAAAGTGTAAGTTTACGTCTGTTACAAATTCACATTGACCAAATTTGGTATCTACCTAGGGTTCTGACTAGTTTTTGATCGGAATCCACCACGTGACTTGCATGTGATCATTTTTTAAGGACAAAATTATCAAATCAAATTTTAACATAATCTGATTCATAGTCCTTCACATGTCACAAAGAATGAAACTTTTATTCCATAAAAAAGTTTTAGGGTATATTAAAAAAATACTTTAATAAGAGAATGAAACTTTTATTCCATAAAAAAGTTGTACTCGTAAAAAGTGAAAACAATTAAATGTTGGAAATAATTAACATGCACGTTCAACTATTCAAAAAGTTTACATTCAATATATTATTTATTTGTCAAAAATACATTTATTATACAAATAAGCAACAATTCAATATATTAGATAACACAAATAAGCAACAAAAATTATATTAACGATTATAAGATTTAGTAAAATAAACACACTAACCTCTCTTAATATGAGATTTTTTTTGTCATTGGGAGGTTCTATCAATCACAAAATGGCGTTATTTGGTATATCAATTGGTTCTTTTGTAATTGTAAGTCACTGTTCACCATTAAAGAAATTTCTAACAATTGTTTTCATTAATTAGTACTCTAATTACTCAATAGTCAAATACTAATTTCTAATAAGATATAATGTCTTAGGGTATATGAATAAATTCTCCCTATATGATGTAAGTATATAGATGTAAGTAATTGGGTCCACAACATTGTCAGGAAAGGTCAATGTAATTTTATAAATCTCTAGAGAGGTTAGTAAAAAAAAACCTCAAGGAAGGTTTCTAAAATTATTTCAATTTATAAATTAGGATTGTGCAGTTTGAAATTCTTCTCCTCTAAATTTTTCTAGTGGGAATTTTATTCTCTCATACGATATTCTTATAAAAGTGTTTTTCGCTTTTCATCTTTTTTAAGTTGGTGAGATTAAAGACATGGACACAGATTTTGTTGAATTGCAGTGACATTCATCTGATGGAAGATATTATTGAAGTTTCAACGTTATGATTAACTTTATAGTTTTTCATATCTATCGTATCTTTTTTTTTGGATAAAAAAAGAAGCCAATATTAGTAATAAACTAGTTATAAATTATCCAACATAATTTGCTTAACAAAAAAAATTGTACTAATGGCATAAAATATAAAGAACATGTCACAAACAGATATATCTAATCTGAAAAATACAAAGAACACGTTGCTTATTTTGGTAGACTCTTATCCCTCCTATTCTCCAGTTGTTCTCTGTAATATTTTTCTTCTTTTTAATGTAGTTGACCTTCCTCAAAAAAAAAAAAAAAAGTCATAGATATATCTGATTTGAAAATCATTAGATTTAACAAAATTATAAAATGAGAAAGATTATACTATGAATAGCAAACCATCAGATATGATCAATTACACGAATTGCTCCATAAATATCTATGCATGTCTATTCCCTCAAATATGTTATCAAACTAGTTCAAGTTCAAAACTGATATTAGCATCTAATTAGAAGATCCATGAAATTTCAGATCTAATATATAGATCCGAAAAACTCTTAGATTTGAGAAAAAAAAACAACAAAACTCTAAACAAAACTTCCATTGGGACAGCATATAGGAGATCACTAATAAATACTAGGATAAACGCTAGAAAGGAGAAAACTCTCGCTAGGATATCTTAGGAAATGTTTTATTAACATTAAAAAAAAAAACAGAGAAGAAAGGAGATCTTGACTTGAAATCAATATCTCCCTCATATGGAAGAAGAACAATAGAGAGAAAGTTGAGCGTAGAAAGAAAGCAGAATGAATGGGTTAGTAGTAGTGTTATAACAGGTTTAGAGATCTATTGCATCATTTAATTTTCAAATCTATATAGATTCGTGTCATATTTGATGCATTTACTACTATTAGTGTAGAAATTGAAATGAAATTGTCATTTTTATCCAAAAATGGATAGTACATTATTATAATTCATAAATTGAGGTTCAAATTAAAATCAATGGTAATATAGACAGAATTCTCATTTAACTTTATATCTAGTAGAAACAATTGGCACAATTTCACATTTTCTTTCAAGGTGAATTGCATGCTTTAATCTCTACAATTGAAATTAGAGTTGAACAAATTTGCAACTTCAATTATCTGTTTCAATCAACTCTGTGATTACCAACCCTATAATTTATCCTTATGCATCAATTTTCTCTTTCTACCTCTCATTTCTTTCTATTTCTTCTCATTTTCTCAGAAGGCTTTCCTCTTCAGGCGGGAGACCATGGTGTCCCTCTTATGAATTTCATTTTATTGTGTTTTTTAATAAAATTTCTTTTAGGGGGTTTGTAGTAAGAGTCATTTGTTTCTCCTAATAAAAGTCCTTTATTTCTCTTAGGAATTTCTAGTAAGAATTTTTTGTTTGTTCCTAAAAGTGTCTAGTGAGAATTTTCTGCTTTTATTCTTATTTTATTATTTGATCTCAATTTATTTCAGATTTGGTTGTCAAAGGTAGAGTTTGAGTTTTGGGACTATCTCAACAGATCTTATCATCATTATTGGAGTTTGAAATCGTTGATTAGCAGATTTGGCGCGGTTGAAACATGCACGGAGGAAACTTCAGCAATTTATCTTATTAGAAAACGATTTAAAGATTTCTTGTATTTTCAAATCTATTCAAAATCATTCATATATCTGTTGTTAAATTGCAGATCTATTATTTCAAGTGTATGTTTAATATGCTACTAGGGCAGAGATGTAAATCAATTTGTGCTAGACATTTTCTAACAATTTGCTAATGGATTTTACTGTTCATAAAAAAAACCAACCTTATAATTTGGTAGACCCAATTTACATATTAATAACGATTTTAGCCATATCACGTGAATTTTTCAATAACGCTCTACTTGGATGAGTTTGAGAAATATGTTTTTGAAAAAGTTTAAACACATTTTAACCACATTTTAACACAACAGATGCTAGAATTTTGAGAATTACAAATATATTACAACTCTCTCAATCTTTAATTTTGTATCGCCAGACATGTTAGAAATAGGCAACAATATCTACAAATCAAGAGGTAAAAATGCCTTTATTTTAGGAACAAGAGATAAAATGGCGATACACACAGAAAAAATAGTGGCTAAGAATTGTTTCTAAATTTGAAGTGTCTTTCACAATCCTATTTTTTCAAATTCTTTATCATGTATTACACAATACTTGAACGAATTAATACATTGCTTTACAAATAGTACTAGGACCTCTTTATTGTTGGAGACAATTAAGTGGAGATTTGAACAAGCCTACTTGAATTTTCTTTAGGTGAGTTGGAGGCCAAAACCAGATTTACATAGTTTTATTTATTATTGTTGGAGACAATTAAGTGGCGATTTGAACTAGTCAAATCCCGCAATTGATTGTATAGAAAGTGTGCAGTGGGGTTTTCTATCCCACATCGGTATTGGGGGGTTGGGGTTTGGGTAGATAAATCCCTCACAGGACTCCAAAAGTTGCCGGCTTTTGGAGTTACTGTGGGGATTAGGTTTATTTGCGTAAATTCTTACTTCTGTAAGAAAATGTTAGAAAGAAAGAGGCCGAAGGGTTAAAAAAAAAACGGAGATTTAGGCCTTGTTTAATAATTCAATTCAATATTTAAACTTAATGAATTCATATCTTAATATATTCAGATCGTTTGATAATAAAAAATTGAATATCTGAATTAATTAAATGGCACTGAATTTTCTAAACAAAACTTACTCCCAAAATTAAGTGATAAGTGAATAACTTATAACTGAATGTGATATGCACTCAAGTGTATTATATTTAATATTTAACAATTTAATAACTTAATGGATTCAAATTTTAGATTTCAGTTTTATCAAACTACTTTATTAAACAAGCAGGCTTGAATATTTTTACGTGAGTTGGAGGCCAAAACTAGATTTACATAATTTTGTTACGGTTTATATCTATTAGAGTATTGTTTTTTTTAGGCATTTACTATGCTTTCCTAGAATATCGGCATGTGAATTTTGTGTCTGGATAGTAGATTATTTGGAATAGTTTAAAAAAAATATTATAATATTTTTTTGATGTGATATGTGTAAAATGAACATATAATTAAAAAATAGGTTGACAATGCAAACAAATAAATATTTACGAATGATCTACTGTCCAAAACACTTAAATGAGCCTGCATGCACATCCATGGGGATTTAGAAACTAGGACTAAACCAGTTATTGGGTCCAGAGACTTAATGGCACGGCTTTTAAGTCCATTAGACTTACACATAAAGCCCATTGTCCAAGACACCCATCTTGCAACCGATTATCATCCAATCACTCGAACGGAGGAGGCTCAACATTCCTGCAGATAGCGCCGACAATATAGTCCAGAGCCCATCAAGCCTGCGCACCAAAAACTCCTATAGAATTGATGAGAAATTAGCAATCAGCAGCGTGGCATGGAACGCCAGTGACCAACAGGGGTTGGTCCGAGTGGTAAGCGGCTCGGATTCATTTAAGCAGGTTTCGTGTTCGAGTCCTAGTGTATGCAGACACTCTTGTTGAGAGACTCTCCCACCATAGCCAGGTGCGCGATGCGGGTCGGGTCCGGATTAGTCGGGGCAAAGCTTTGGATACCGGGCGGGCAACCAAAAAAAAAAATGGAACGCCAGTGCAACGTGGCATACACAAGTCTCATACACGTTATTTTCTGCACTTTGCAACACCTCTAAAATCACACTATCATACATGTTTGAAAATTCGGGTGAAAAAGTTGTAGAACATTGCAGATTTTCCTGGAGTTTCCAAGAACAGTGCCTGGCAGAGCATTCTTTTATCTTCCAGTGTATGTTGGTACTTACTTTTCCCTTCTTGTTAATTCTCGCCATGTTTTACTGGGATCATGTTCAATACAGTCCTATGCATGATACATATATATAATGAGAACATTTGAATGACTGGTTGTTTTTCTTCTGTGTTGTCAATATTGGAGGAAGAATTTGTTTTCTTGAATTGATTTCAAATTGATATATTTGGTAGCTGCGTTTATAAGTTGCAATAAGCTCCTGAAAAATGAAGGGCGTTAGTGATATTGGCGACAGCTGCTTTTAAAACTGATGTTTGCGACTGTAGGAAT
This sequence comes from Coffea eugenioides, assembly GCF_003713205.1. Classification (NCBI taxonomy): domain Eukaryota; kingdom Viridiplantae; phylum Streptophyta; class Magnoliopsida; order Gentianales; family Rubiaceae; genus Coffea; species Coffea eugenioides. The sequence goes on from NC_040040.1 coordinate 17,219,222, forward strand.
GAGTAGCCTGACTAGTTTGACAAACTTGTGATTCTGTGAAGTTAGTATTTTTATGTTAGTCCTTTTAACTTCTTTAATCCACATATGTTCTGGAAGAAGCATTTTTTGATTCTTCATGCTCCAGAGAAGTAACTTTGGATAGAGATTTGTCAAATAACTCGAGGGACTAAAACAATTCAAAAGCTTGTATAATTGATTTTGTATGGGAGAAGTGCTAGTATTTTTAAGTGACAAGTAATGTGAGTAATGGAATAAGGGAGCTGTAATCAATATCAGTTCTAGGTGATTGCAGATCCTCTTTCAGATCCTTAGACCGAAACTTGTTTCATTCCAATTGGTTAACTGAAACATTATTTAAGCATACTGAGTTGCTTTGCACGTTCATTTTGGTAAAAAACCCTTCTGTGCATTCAAGAAATTTTACTGTCAGCAAAAGAGGGAAGAAATATTGCTGTTGGCTTGTCCATTTGTGTAGAGAGCCAGTGAAGTTTGAAGTTGAAACGTTGTAGATGAAGAAGGAGATTTTGCATTAATTCGATCTTTTTTTTTTTTTAATTCAAATTTCTGTTTGTTTGTGGCATATGAGTAGTTTTAAAGTTGCTTTTGATGTTCTTCTTTTGAAGTTTCTCATTTTATCTACTGAATTGTAGATAAGGGGTCTTTTTTTTTTTTAAGGGAAAACTGAAAGAAAATGGGAAAAACTAAAAACTTAATATCATCCCAGCAAAGAAATGATCAAGTCTCATAGTCAAAGTATTGGATAGTGTTACACCACCTAATTCTCTTGGTTACAACATTCCTGTCCTCTTCAATGTTGTATAACAATTTGCAATGATCAGGTCGTTGAGAATTATTTCTAAAAGTCCCTGCAAAAACTGAATAGAAGTTTGAACAAAACCTACTAATACTATAATGGTACGTATGGCAAATCCATGATAATTACATGGTTGGTTTAGACATGTTTTTAAGAATGAATCAAGAACAAGCATAAAGATCAAACCTGTAATCAGATGTAAGCAGTTTTTCGTTTCCTTTCTGAAGCTAGGGATGACCCCAATGTTCTCTTAAGCAAAACAAATTCAAATGAGTATGGACAATCTCTTCAGACTGCAAGACCATGATTGAGGGCTTTCTAACATGAAACACCCACTGGCAGGTATAGAGTATTTTCACAACAAAACATGAGCTTGACATTTCTGGAAGTTTTTTCATCTTGAAGGCTCTCCCCACGCGAAATGGCGGATTTAACTTGAGTGAATACAGGTTTCAATACCATGAAGATATAAGGATAAACAAAAACAGTCACTAATGACAAGCATACCACAGTTTCTATGTCCTTTTGTTTTTCAAAACTGATGTCTCCATCCGTACACGATATGATCAAGATAAAAGCAATTAAGGCTTTCTAATGGAGATAAGTCTCCCATTATTGCGACCTAGCTAGCACTTTGACATAGTTAAAATTGTAACATAGTTCCTCTCACATGTCAATGCATTTAATTAAAAGTATTAACTCATGATATGGAAAGGTACATAGATTCAAAATTCTTAACTCCCAAACTTTTTTTAGGTGTTAGATGCATAGAGATGACACATATTTTAAGGTTTTTTAGTGCTTTTGTAGACCAAGGAAAGTCCATTTGAGGCACTAGAGAAGGGGGACTAGGGATGCCAATATGAAAGAACCCATGCTCATTTACTCAATGCACAAGATATCCAAAAATACTACTGAATATCATAACGAAAGTGAGGAATTCTAAGATGACTAATTGAAACTGAAAGCAAACAGGTGTAAATGGAAAAGTATTTCCTAAGGATACAGCCTAAAGAATTCCTAGAGTTAAAATGGAATTCCAATGAATAAGGACAAACAGCTATTTGAAGGAGAAATTGATCTCCTAGTTCCTAAAACCGAACTTCAATAAAATAAGGAGGAGAAGTTATTCAAAGGAGAGACTAAAAGCATTGGATAACTCAGAACATGAAAAAATTTGAAGATTACCTCTACTTTTAAAGAAGAAAGTTGTTTGAGACATAATCTGAAACAACGAAAGCTAGTTGTTGAGTTGCTTCAGAAAAAGTGGGAACTTGTCCAACCACATCACATCCAATTTTAATTTTAGAGTTGCAGCATAAAGCAAGCCAAATCATATGTTTTCCAGACTACTGAAAACTTTTATGTCTCTTAAGTCACCATTTGTCTTAAAAGGATTCGGAAGTTTCATTCATACTGCATTGCATTTGGTGATCAGTTTTTTTTTACCTGCTTGATTATGTATACTCTGTGCATAATTAACTGCCAGAAAATTGTTTTACACTGAGTATGTTCCTATTAATCCCGCATCCTTGAAACTTTTTCATTGATACCTTGGTAGTTACTTCGACTCATGCATTTAGGCATAGGTTGATGCCATTGGTTTTGTCTTCAATATATTGTTAATTCTTTCGATTAAGAGTTTTTTGTTTGATGATAAGCTTTATTTAACAATTTCTGTTGTCTTTCCTGGTTATGAAGTACATCATACCGACGAGTGAAAGTAACTTAGGATCGTGTCCCTTTTTCTTCTGCAAGTACAGATCAACCATGGAGCATGTCTCCTTCAGAGATGTGGAAGGTAATACTTATTCTATGAGGTTCCTATTTGACTCACTTCCACTCTATACCTCCTCACCTCTCTCTCTCTCTATCTGTCTCTCTCTCGCATACATCGAACAGCTTCTCTTTTATAAAATTGTTCAACGGAAAGGCAAATTTTCTTTGGAAATCTGCTTTCTGACTTTGGTAAAGCTGGTTGTCTCAAGTTAGGGAGGTAAAATACTGAATCTGAAAATGAAGCTTATTCCTCATGGACCCTTGACAATAATAGTGTGAAAAGCATGATAATAGTCTTGGTTGGTTGAGATATTGACTTCACATTGTCTTGATGAACTAATACTTAGCTTTTATTTACTATTTTATATTCTTACTGGATGTCATTGTTCTTCAGATACAATTTCGTAGTTTTAGTATCTGTTCTTGGCCTTTATGTTTTAACAGGTGTAAACGTCTGACAGGTTCTTTTCAAAAACTGTTGATAACTTTTGTCTAATGATATTGTTTCTTTGACTAACGAGTAACTAGATTTGATTCTGGAAAAGATCCTTTTCAACCAAGAAATTAAGCTAATGGGGAAGACTCTGATCATAGGAAGTGTCATCAATTGACAATTGTGGGCAGAGCAGATTAGATCAGAAGCTGATGTTAAGTACTCCCATGTTGTAAGACTTAGCTATATCAGCTGCAACATAGCTATTTTGAACTTTAGCAAGTGAGCAATTGATGGTCCTTAAATGTCTTCATAGGCTCGACATTCTGTTTGGTCAATATTTAAATTAAAGCAAAGAATGAACCAGGACATATTTGAAATACAGCATCGCTTTGGTAGCTGTAAAGCTGCCCTTATGCTGGTTTTGATTTTTGCGATTGCTGGAATGTTATAGTCTCAACTTCATCAGCTGTTCATATTAACTGACCGGAAGCCTGCACATTAAACTATTTTCGGTAGCCATAGACTTCGGCCTGATATGACAATTTTGCTTCAACCTTAATTGACAAACTCTTTGTGGATCCATGATTCTCAGAGATTTTAGGACTGCAGTTAAGTTTACAAACAATTGTTAAATCAGCTTCATATTTTTCTTTTCATTTTCAAGCATCTGCATGGTGCCATTTTCGGTTGTTAATTACCTTGCCTTGTCTGGTTCCAGCTTTTGCTAATCTAATTGATTATAATTCTGCAACTTTACAACTAGCATTTGACGTTAAACCCTTTAAGATTAGCTGCACACACTTGTCTCCTCTTGAACTAAACCTGATCGCAATCCTAATGCAACAGGTAGTACTAACCAAAGCACAAAAAGTCAGGTTGCTGGATCTGCTCATTTAGAGCTGGATACAGTAGAAGGTTCAAAAGAGAAACAAGGTGGCCAAAGAGATAATCCGCAAGTCTCCAGAGCAGAGAATGAAGTTGGGCAAAATATAAAGGAGGATATACCTACGGCATATACAGAAACTCCAGGGGAAGTAAACATGGAGGCTTCTATTTCAGCTGAAGATGTTATGCAGGCAGGGGGCTTTGGAGCTAGAGATGATATAAATAGTTTCCTTCCTGTTGCAAGTGACTTCACTGACTTTGAAGCTTCTATTCTTGATGCCCGTATATATGAAGAACCACAGAAAGAGACCAGCAGACCTGGCCTGGGCTGGACGGAATCTCAGAAGTAATTCTCTAGCTGTGGCATGTCATATGGAGTTACTGTGGTGCTTACTCTCCTACACCTGACCTAGTTCCTGGTGATTACTTGTGTACATGGTGTTCATGCAACCCTGACCCGCTTTCTCTTCAAACATCTTATTTGCTTTCTAGCAACAATGAATTTATCGTTATGGTTGGAAAAGATATACTAATCATTCAGAAAAATGCTTTTATGTCCACACTTGTTTCTCAGTCTGTTTTGGTCTCATCTGGGTCTCCTTTTTGTAATGTGCTAGAGCGCATAGGCTCCCTTTTTCTTTTTCTTTTTTTTTGTTAGGGGAATCTAATTTAGCTTGGGGTTCATGCTCAGATGTTATCTGTGCTTTGATGCGCTCTTTATTAATACAAGGTAGATAGTCACTGCTCCTTTGCTGAGGTTCTTGTACAAAATTACAAGATTATTTACACGTTGATGGTTAGCACCCTATTTGCCTCAAGATGTTAAGGGGTAAGCTTAGTGCACAGTGCCCCTGCCAAAGTGCGGTTTGGAGAGGGCTAGGCACACATAAGCTTTACCCCTGCATCATGTCTTGTACTCTATCCACTTCAAAAGCTCTAATCAATCATCCTAAGGTCATTGTCACTGAAAGGCAACTGCTTTTTTGAAAATCCTCTGACCGGGAGCAAGGATTGCTAAAGGGTCATAGGTGGACTTCCTTCGGCTGAAGACTTCCCACTGTTTGCCGAAGTGAGCTTTCCACTCATCCTGTGTGCTATACTGGGGCAGATATTGTTTCACCCCAAGTTGAGTACTTGCACAGAAATTCAAAATCCTTTTGTTTTCGCTGAGAATGTGTTCTAAACCATCTTTTCCAGTGGAATATGGAATGGCAGAGGACAAGAATGCGACTAGGTAGAAAATATCCTCCTCGGGGGTGACCATTGATGTTCCATTTCTCCACCTGAAATGCACAGACACGTGATATTAGTTCAGAGAATCAAAACATCGTTCTCAAAAGATCTATCAGGTTGTGAATGGAGAAAGTACTGGGATTTATTCACTGGATAGATGAGAATCGGGCCATTGCTAGTGTCTCTGATAATGTTCCCAAACACTCCTGCTGCAAAGTCATGGATCTTGCTCTTAGGAACTAGGAGATTCAGCCATGGATGAGGAATCTCCCACAAACCTTTTTTCCGGAGTTTCATCTCTGAGATATGGACTCTGTCCAGGAATTGCACATAAGGGACCTCTGATTGGAAGAGTGTTGAAGGAATGTAGTTCAACTCTGACAATATCGTCTCAATATTCTGCAAGATAGGCGTCGTAACCGGTCATTGTGAACATACTGAGATAACCACATATTTGGTGTCTCTCTGGAAGTATGGGCTCAGAAATGTGTTACCTGATTTACGTCATAGTTGTTTTCTGGATACAAGTATTTTGCTACTTCTAGGCAGAATAGAACTTTTCCTTCAGATTGTAACTGGCTGGCACGAACAGGGTCTTTCGGACTGAAAGAAGATCGCCAGTCGTTGACCAATCCAGTTCTGTTTATGATCACAAACCCTTCTATGTAGTCAAAAGAGTTCTGAGAAGATATCAGAAATTCCTGATCCTCGGTGAATATGGAGAAATCTGAGTACAGCACTCTTATCCATTTTACCTGTGACAAGAGATAACATAATATAATTTATGAACGAACCTATAGTGGTAGTCTTGGAAAGATCTTCGACGATAGTGAAGATTCTTACCATTGTCGGAGCTGGTCCAAGAGCAATTCTTGCTCGTGTGATAATACCAAATTGTCCTAATCCGCCAAGAACTCCATGGAACAGGTCGGAGTTCTCGTCATCTGAACACCTAACCACCTCTCCTGTACCTACAAAAGCAATCACTGTCAAGGCTTTCCGAAAAATCGTGCTTTTCACACACTAGGACTAAGTATTTGTAAAGAGAGAATATTTAAGGGCTGGTTGGACGATGCACAATATTAAGCATCCATCGTATGACCTTAATACAATGAAATCATGGAGTGCTAGGAATGGAAACTCAATCAGCAATTCAGCATTAAAGCTAAATCAGATATGATAGCCCGGTGTAGACTGGTAACTTGTGCCTGTTTTGTCGTAGAAGTCTTTAAGAGCAAATAAGACTGCTTGCAAGAACATACCTGTGACAACTTCTAGTTGGTGGACATTATTTATCTGTGGTCCATGCCGGAATGCTTGGCCACTGACCCCAGCATTAGACAAGGTGCCACCAACTGTGAGATGAAGATAGTCTGTCCAGGATTTCGGCGTTAGCCCATGTTTAAGACTCTCATGCAGGATGTTAATCCAAAGTTCACCACCAGAAACATCAACATATGGCATCTTCCCGGGGTAAAAACGCATTTCTGGGTGCCGAAGCGACTCCATACTCATAATCACTCCTCCTCTGGCCTGTGCTTGTCCTGCCAGGGAGTGGCCACGACCTCTTGCAGCAACAGTGATGTCTGAAGAGCCTCCCATAGCAAAGACAAGTTTTATGGTGGAGGAAATATCAGAAACTGATTGTGGGTGCATAACTGCTAAGGGGAGAGAATGATATCTATTGCCAAAATCTTTTGCAGCATGATCTATGCTATCAAAACTGACATTCCCATCTAGTTTTAAATGTTCCAGTGATGAACGGATGGTCGAGGAACCCAATTGAAAAGATGCAGTAGGTTTGGCAAGAGTTTGTTTAGAAGACAGGTGATTCTTGTTCATTGTAAAACTGGTCAATAGAAGTATGAGAGACGCGAGGAAAATCTTGTTCCATTTGAGCAAGCCATTAGCATAGGAACTCATGATGACCTCTAAAAATATCTCTATACCTTTGAAGATAGAGGAGGGAGGCAAAGGGCAAAGGTTTTTGGAAGGAGTAGAGAAGCTGATTTCTTTCGTTTGTGTTTCTTTTGCTTCCTAAGAGAGATGTGGAGAGTAGCCAAAGTGAAGAGAGACTTAAGAATATATAGAGAGGTAGAGAAAAAGCAGGGATGTACCTCCAACAGAAGCCATTGGCCAAAGTGCCTATCAGTACCATCCATTATTTGCAATGGGGTGTTTTGGAATTTCCATTGGTTTCTCTTTTGGGTATGAAAAGTTTCCGTGGAAAAGAGGATCTTGTATATTCTTTTCAATATTCGCAAGAGTTGCAGCAAACTTTGTTGAGTTTAAGTACTCATCAAAACTTTTTTGGGGCTTTATCCCATATCGAGCAAAAATTGGTATATCTGAGTTAGTATGGAAACAGCCGCTTTGCGCACATTTGGTAAGCCTTGTGACTTCAGTTTTGGTTGAGGACGATTCTGTATGTTGTGTCCATGTAGCAGCACAAACCATAAAGTCAAGTTTATTTTATGTGCAATGGACATTGATAGTAATAGTGGTACAGTAATAGTTAATTTTCTGGTTGCTTTGTCCCCACTTTGAATAAAATTAAACAACTTTGACTTCTCAATTCTCATTTTTTCCCCTTATTAACGCACACAGGCCAACATTTTGTCCTACATTAGGAATGTGGGATATCTCTGGATATTCTTGTGATTTTTATTCTCAAATACTTAAATTTTAAACCAGTGATTAAGTGTACACTCGGTTCGTTACTTACTGTTTTACTAATTATCTTGCAAAATTATGACCTCTATTTTCCTGTGGAGAACAGTGATTTATTTGATTTTTCATATTATTTTTTTCTTTCTTTTTTTTTTTAAAAAAAAAAAAAAATCCTTTTCCTTTTAAGTCAAGCTGGTGGCTTTGCAGCTAGATGTAGTAGGAGTGTCAGATTTTTTTCAGAATGGATTTAGTAAGTTCCTCTTATGAGAGCAAAAGATGGTGCGGCCCCTACTACGTGCCATGCAGTTCAAGTTTGGTGGTGGTCCTGTGCTGAATCTGTTCATAATTCCTTCAAAGGGTTATAATTATTTCACTTTGTTGGAGGGTCTCATTTTTTTTGGAGTAACATTGTTTATGGGAATTAGCATCATCCAAGATATAGACACGGGATCTTTAGTTGAGATATGGATATGGGATCATAAGTTGATTTCTCCATCAATGGCCTGAGTAAGGTCCACATTCTTCTTCCTTATATTCCAAACATAAATGTTGATTGAGATGCTTGTTCATTCAGATGGTTACCATCCAGATAAATCAAATCCTATTCAAGGACAACCCCAGATTGCCCCTTTAGATTTTGGAAAACTTCCAAGAAAGTCCTAATTGGTGTGGGGTAAAAGTCTGTCAGATTGGCTGCAACTACACTGTGATAGTAACACTTTATCATATGAATGAAGAAGAAGATTAAACCAGAACACATTCTTTACGTTTGACAGAAAATGGGAATCGGAGACAACTATTCGGCTTAAAAACATTTTGTAATGAGCCATCTGTTTTAGAGATTTGTATTGTATTAGCATATACAATGAGACACAGGATAGGAAAGTTCGGCAAGTTTGCAATATGACAGAATACTGGCTTTGTTGACCTTGTGCTTCTGTTTTTGGTGTGCAAGACATTCAGATGAATTTGTCTGCTTTTTTCTATTATTTATGCCTGCATCCTTGACTAGTCTGGGAATATTCTTTGCGTAAAACCTCCATCAGAACATGGTTTCAATCCTGAAACTGGGAACCAGGAGGCCAGTTGAGGGCATTGAATGAAGGGATTTGAATGCAACAACACTCACTTTCATAATGTCGAAAAAGAAATTGTGAACTAATGTGGAGCAACTCTACATAGCCAAAGACTCAAGAGAAAGGTATTTACCAAATAGCAGTAACAACAAAATATCGTACTCATCAAAGGATAACAGTAAAGAAAAAAGAAATCAGCAGGAAGGTAATTTAACTACGTTTACCTTGCCTGGAGTTTGTCTACTTTGGCATGTTCAAAACCAGAAAAATCTTTCAAAAAGCTGCTTTGTCTATTAACAATCATGGTGTTTTTCTGTAACTATTATTGTCTTTAGCTCTTGACAGGTATGGTCCTTTCATTACATGTACTTGATTGGTTAAATGCAGTTCCCAAAAAAAAATAAAAATTCAAAGGGTAATTGCTTGATTAAGGATACTTTTGTGGAGGTTGCCTTGTTTTTTTACTTATGACGGTCTCTTTTGTTGTCTGTATAAAGCCAGTTTTTAGGAAGTGGTACGAGATTGGTGGATGATCATCTAATTCTTAAAAACTAATGCAGTTCTAAAGAAACCTGAGGAAATACTTTCTTGTGACGTATAGTTAAGCCCAAAGGGCTTATAAACTACCAAGGAATCTTGACATGTTTAACATTTGACAAATTTCTGGCTGACAAATGTATATTGTAATTCGTAAGCAAGAAAAGAATAGTTGTCTATATAATTAATAATAGTGGCGGTTAATCATACAAATCCATTCATTTCAAACACTATGGGTAAGGACAGTGATTCAAGAATAAGTCTGCCTTGTATTTTTAGGATTAAGGATAGTATCATCTGATTAGCATATTCCCAAAAATGTCTCTCCATTCTTTTATAAATGCACATCTAAGATGGAAAAAAAACATATAAATATGTTTTTTCCCACAAAGCTGGCATCAATTATTCTGATCATACATACATACATACATACATATAGGGATCCAAACGAATCGAGCCGCCCGCGAGTTCGATTCAAGCTCAACTTGAATTCGATCAATATCGAGCTTGAATCGAGCTCGATCTGATCGAGTCAAAGTTGAGCTCAAAATATTAAGCTCGTTAGCTCGCGAGCTCGAGTATATATATTATTTTTATTTTTATTTTAATAGTAAAATTACATAAATATCCTTAATATTTTATTATTTATTAAAAATTATTATTGTATTTATTTTTTTAAAAATAAAATAATTATTTTTATTTTTTCGAACTCGAGCTTGGCTCAATTCGAGTCGAGTTCGAGTTCGAGTTCGATAAAATTAAATTAAGATTTGGCTTGATTAGGCCAAAACTCGACTCGGTTCGTCTCATTTGCAGCTCTACATACATATGTGTCTATACGTGTTTGTGCGTGGGCGCGAATTTGTGAGTTTGTAAGAAAAATATGTTTCAACTACGTATGTACATATGCAGTCATACCAATTGGTAGGGATCAAGAGTCTTTATAATTGTCAGTAGTAATTGCACCGTACAGAATAAATTGAGACATTGAAACAATTAATGTAGCATAAGAATATGTTCTAGCCATTGGCGAAGAAAGAAAGAAAGGAAAAAAAAGGGTGAAAAGACTCAAAAATGATGAACACGTACCAGAGCAAGGAACAAGAGTTCTGCATGCCCTCGTTGAGCTTGGACTTCTGGTTCGAGTACCTATTGTTACATTAATATTCTCATTCGTGTTTACTAATTTATTTTGTAAGACTCTCTTTCTGATATAAATACATGAAAGGTTACCAATTTCTATTACCATACTTAATTGTTCTGGTGGCTCATGGAGTTGGATACAAACCTTGGTAACAAAATAATCATTGAATTCTTAAAATACTAGTGGTAGATAAAAAGAAAAAACTTGAGTAGTTTGAAAACTAAATTTAGAGGGAATTTTTTTTTTTATAATAATATTAAGTGATAATGAATTGTTTACACCAAAGAAGAGACTCTCTCGCTATATATATATATATATAGTATAGATATGGATATTGTAGTTATGATAGTATTAACTTATCTTACGTACCATTATGGTCTATATTTGACGAATGAATTAAACTACCTTTTTTAATTAAACATATATCTTGAGCACCTTAGACGTGGTAGGATCTTTGGTCAAATGAAACAATTTGATTCAAGATGACATTTGTGTTTGCATTGGTGATCATGTAGGGGCCTGTGGTCTTTGGCCCTCCATCGGGGCTTTTGACAGTTGAAGGCACAGAAAGAAAAAAAAAATGAAGAAGGAATGGAAGTGGACAAGAAGATGACAGTTTGAATGGGGGAAACACTAAAAAAGATAGCCTATCAACTCGATTGGTCTTGGAGTCTAGGATTCCAGCACTTGGGACAACCCCCAAAATTATTCTCCATTATATAATTCTTTTAGTTGCTTTCTTTGTCCAACAAAAGACTATTGTGGAAATTATTACTCCATTTTCTTCTGTTTCTTCAGCACTTGCAATGCATTGATTTGAATCTGCAGCCATTTTTGGAGGCCAATTTTTATTTTTAAGCATTATTCAATTTCAATGTTCTTTCGGTGCACTTCATTTGTGTTCAATTGCTTCATTTGAATATGCTAATAAAATGGTTCATTTCATCGTGCCTGCTGGCCACCTCTTGACCTCTCCAATTAAAGTATTTCTACTAGAAAATTTTGTCGTCAAAAGCATGCATATAATCCTCTTTTAAAACTCCGATTGCTTCCTTATTTTGTTAAAGTTTTGTTGACTTATCCTCTTTCTATTTGGCAGCATTATATCTTTAGCAGCAATAACAACTCATGATGAACACTTTATGATGCTCCTTCTAAATTCTTAAAGCATCATTATATCTGCAAACGATCTGTGATTTCGAAAGCATATTCTGACTCATGGTGGTGATTAGAACGGAACCTACTAAACTTTTAAGTATATATAAAAAAAAAAAGAAACAGAAGAAAGCATAATTATATCTAATATATATGTATACCATTGCTGTTTCTTGCATGATGAATTTTACTCCTTTTACTATTGATATGGGTAGTGAAAATTTTACCACTTCTAAAATTTGCATAGAATTCTGAAGGTTGAAAAAGGACATTGTGGGAGTAAGGCAAAGAGGATAAGGATCTAGTACAGCCACAATCGGGCCAATGGTACAAACTACGGTCTGGACTGTACCCCATGTAACTTAAAACAGAACTGACATGTACGGGTGATTATTAACACTAACTGAATATTACATTTATGTAATAGTGTACAAGTTAATTCACTATAAGTTATGGTCGATTCAACGTGTTACACACTTTTGTAGAATGGTTGTACTTGTTGCCTTCCGGACAAAGAAGCATCGCGGCGGTGGGATCGTGATTTTTCGTAGAAAAATATTTTAAGTTTAGATTGTGATTTTTTGCAGAAAAATTTTTACAGTTTTCGTGAACGCATCTTTCAATCACTATTTTATTTCATATACATCAAATTGCTGCAGTATATTTTTCATAAAAAAAACTCCTGAAAATAGCATTCCAAGCGGATCAATGCATTTTTCCAAATAGTTAGTTCTTGAACTATTTTACTAATTCACATTGAGCTCTCTAGCTTAAGAAATTGGATAGAATGGTCCTCCAATAAAAATTTTTGAGCCAAATTGATCCCTATGTGGCGAAGTGTTCAAGAAATAGTTGCACAAAAGTGGTGATAAGATTTGTATTCTCTTGGTTGCACTGCCGTATAGGGACCAATTTGGTCCGAAAATTTTTATTGAAGGACCATTCTGCTTTTGCTATGACATGATAGCTCAAGGAGTGTTTTACACAGAGGCAATCTGCTTTTTACTACCATATATAATTGGTGTGCATCCATAATTCATTAGAAACAAAATTTATGAAATGCAAACAGAAAGCAGGGGACTTTCTTTCTCATGAGTTCTGATTATCACGTACTCCCTTTGGTCTTCAGAAAGAGGAGCATGCATGTGCGGCAGGCAAGGTATGGTGTCGACTTTCTAGTAACCGTGGGCAATAATTGCCCTAAGATCTTCCCCTTTTCATAGACCCTGCTACTCAACAAAAATGGAGTAAATGAAGATTTAAAGATGTATATATGGTACAAGGATATACCCTCTTGGTCACATTTCTATTGATCATAGCCAAACAACATCGAACCATCAAAAGCTAAAAGTCTTTACTCGTCAAATTTCAGAGCAAATCCTCCACAAATTAATATGCAGTATAAAGGACTTCTAATTAATTCTCAATGTAGTTATTTGCAAGCCATCTTGATTATATATATATATATTTTTTGTAAATATTCACATGTATAGATATCAATATATCAAACTTGTACAAAGGGACCAACTTCTTGAAGTCTACCCTCAACCTAGATTCTTTTTGGTTGCTTTTTTATATACCTTGTTGTTGAGATAGTAATATATTCACCTTATCTATGATAGTATGAAGAAAAAGCATCTTTATGCAAGTTAACACATGTGAACTGAAAAAAGCATTGAACAAAGTCTTTGAAGAAAGCCCTCTAAATGTTAGACTACTTCCTACAATTTGACATCTTACTTTTGCCTGGGGAAAATGTGTAGCTTAGCAGGCAATGTGAAGATAAAAAAAAAAGAAGAAAAAAAAAGAAAGGTTGTTGATGCCAATTAACAAGGTATCATGGACCACGGGCAGGAACCGTTCCTGGCAGTTATATGCATTTTGCACATCGCGCTGTTAGAACAAAATTTTATGGATCCCACACATATTATTAAAATCGAGATACAAGATGAAATCTGGACCGTACAATTTTTTTTGATCAAATCTTGGTTGTGAACTGTTCAGGAACAGTTCTTTTGATGACCGTCCCTGTCCTGTATCCAGGTGTCATCATCTTAACTTCCTGAAATGGTACCAATGAATAGGGACTTTTTTTTGCATGATTGAATCCACTGCGGAGAAAAGAAGAGGTGATCTGACGGGGAATAGGGGTGCCACTCTTTGGTCTAAGGGATGAAGATTGGGAACAGTATCAGATTGTAGACTTTCACTTAAAGTATTGGTGAATTAAAAACGTAATTGTTTTCTTCTTTAGTAAATAATATATATAGTACAGAGGAAAGGAATACTATAATATTAGCAATGAAAGTCAAATGAATTACATGTAGAAGCGGCCGGTTCATCAACTTTTAAGCTAATTCTTTATCTCCAAAAATAAATATTCAATTTTCGATGAATCATGCTTCAAAGCAAACAATCTTGAAGGAATCAGAGACGGAAACTAAAAAATACAATCGTGGAAGCATGTCAAGTAATTAATTAATTAATGTTGAGGTGTTGTTCATGGTTAATAATTAATGATGAGAAATTGCCATTGTTACCATTAATTTGACCATTATAGCATGTTAAATTCAATTCCTATGTTTTAGATTTTTCATTGTTTATTATTTGTTTGGATATCATGTCATGTTATTTTTAAAAAAATTATTTAATTATATCATAAATATGCTTTCCAATTGAAATGCATCTTGCTTAATTAACAGGCGTAACTTAGAACAAGAGTATAGAGCGCAGGTAACGTAAAAAAAGTGATTGCCAAAAAGAAAGCTTAAACGGTATTCTAATCACGTTTTATCTCACATTCATTCCGTCATTAAAAAAAAATCACAGTATCACTTCAAACAGTTTTCCAAATATTCTTCTAGTCAAACACAAACTATCCGATAAAAGTACCAACCTATGAAATTCCAAAATCTTTCTTGTCCTTGTGCCTTGGTTGTCCATTTTGATCAGCTCACATCATTGTGTGACCACGATAAAAAAGGTCACCCTATCAAGTAGCTAGCAGCTAGGCTTGTTTGGCTGTTGTTCATTGCAGCAATATGCAACGACAGGATCCAATCTGCTTAATTATATAGTGAATGCTAATGACCATTTTTATATCTCAAACATGACGACTTTTTAGCCAACTAGCTAGCCTTAGATTGGAAATTATAACCTTTTCTTCCGGTCATGGAACAGCAAACAAAGCACTCATTCGTGGCTATGAATTTTCTTCAGCTTTTGGGGAACGAAATCTTCTATCACTCAATGTTAATCAAACTTTTCCCTGTCACTTAGTAGGGTTAATTTTATTTCGTGTTAAGTAAAAAAAAAAAAAAATCATATATACCACGAGATAATGAGACAAGTGTTGTAATTAATAAATCCAAGAACTAGTAAAAGACATGAAACAAAAGGTTACATAGAAATCTCTAAAGAAACTTATGCAATCAAGGTCTATGTTCCTCAGGTTTCAAACAGAAGAGAAGAACTGATAGTGCACTGTAAAATATATACACTTGACTAATATGCTCTTATCTTTTTGGATTTGGTATATGTGGTGCAAACCTGAGTGCCACTTGTAAAAACCCTATTGAAAGAGCATTATCATAAGAGAGGCAATTTGCTTCTGAATTGCAACAATTGTGTTTTTGAACGTTAAATTGTGGCTGAACTATCTCATGGGCAGGCTTACTTTCCATATTTGGATCTTCAATATCTACAAAATTCCCTATTTGAGCACTTTCAAGTAATCACGACCAATCTTCTCATTTGCATGCATCACATTGTATGATTAAATAAAGCAGAGAAAAGGGCTAAAAGGTCTCTCCTCTTGTGCACCTCAATATTTGGCATCTTCAATTGCATCCGAATTCACTCGTCTCATTATTTGAGTTGGGAATAAAGCCTGTCCAGTTGTTGTTATTCCACACAGAGATCATTAATATTATTAATAAAAGAATTTTATTCTAACTTTGTGGCTTTTAGCTCATTGCATATTGGACCGAGCTAACAAAAATCAAATAGCAAAAAACACTAAAAAGATCTTCTTGGATTGCCTCTCAATGAAGATGTACTGGTGTCGCATAAGTGTACAAAGAGGAAACATGAGCCCCATTAGTACTTGTCATTTATATTATCTTTTGTGCAGTACTAATGGATGTTTGATTTTGCCTTAGATAGCTACTTTGTAAGCTATGTCGACATGCACACTAACTATGTTGTCTGCTTACAAAAAAGCTAGCTAGGGGTGCAAACCACTCCAGCAAAATCGAGTTACTTTTGAGTTTGCTCGATCGGTCAATATTTAAGCTTAACTTCTATCATATTAATTGAGTTTGATCGAACTTAATTAAGACAAATCTATATATCTATGCGAGTTTCAAAAGCATATATATTGAACTTAATCGAGTTTCAAGTAATACTAATACACACACGCTATGTATACACCCTATCTTACCCTAAAGCCATCATTTTCTTCATACCAAACTTACCCCATCTTTGGCTTCCTTCTTCATTTCTTATTAATAACAATTGGTTTTCTTTCTTTTTTTTTTCCCTTCTGGTATGAGAAATTATCGAGAAATATGGAGGAAGATGCAATTTGTTATTTATTCTTATGAAAAAAATATACTGTAGAAAAATGTACTGTAATGATTTAATGTATATAAGATAAAAAGGTGATTGAAAAACATGTTCATAAAAAACGTAAAAAATTTTTATGACAAAGTTGCAATCCAAACAATTCCTCAAAAAAAATTAGAAAAAGGAACCGTACTCTAATTGCAGGAAGAAAAGCCAACTTAAAAGAAAGAAAACTTGAAATAGGTGTAAGAAACAAGGTTTATTTGAAAAGGGACGGGTAAATTTCACTATGATGGATTGTGGGTGGTGAGCCTACGGATGAGGATAAATTTGGTATAGAAAATGATCAATTGCGAGTTAAAGGTGCTTAAGCCCATAATGATATTAAAAGTTGGTGACTATATTGGTCCCGTTCTTTTCTCCCTGCGCAATGCAATGCCACATATCTCCTTGCCAATGGTGAATGCCAAAATGTATTACTCCCTCTATCCCAAATTGTTTACCGCATTTCAGAATTTCAATTTTTTTTAAAAAAAAAATAAGGATTTGACGGTAATGTTAGTGGATTTATTTCCAAAATTATCCTTAAAAGTTCAATTTTCAAATTTAAATTTAGTATGAAATCTAAATAAAAGTGGAGATAATATTAGAAAAATGATCAAAAGTAACTTTGATTTTGGTAAGATTACAAATATTGTGAGACATCCCAAAATGAAAAGTATGGCACTTTCAATGAGACGGAGAGATTATCATCCTCTATTGCAATTCAAATTGCAAGGGGACAGGCCAAATACATTTGATCAACTTAATTGAACACTTGTTTTTATTTCTGACAACACATAAATTGCAGACTTTTGCTTGGCCTGTTGGAGGTGAAGAGGCATTAAAAAGGAGGTGATGACAGGTAGCTCAAGCCATTAGTATTTGTCTGAGGGCAAAAGGAAACAAGAGTACAGGGCTGAGTGAGTTAGGTCAAGCAATTAAACATCGATGAATTAAGTATCATTAACAAATTGAGGGCCACATTATCTGAGTATCTTTTGTGACATTCGCAGGTTTAATGAACTTTGAATTCCAACCAATCACGAAGAGAAATTTATGCATATGGGTCCAAATTGTCAGGCAAAAATAGCCACACCATGACCACATAGCATTGATTTTCTTGGGGCTTTTGAACTTTACATGGATTATTTTTTGTTTTCAACCTGGAAGAATTAAAGGAATAGAAAGCAAGTAGGGAACAGGCAAATGAGGCTAAACCAGAAATTATAAAAGGTAGGAATTGATATTCTTATCTTGTTCCCCAACATACTTACATTCTACTTCAATCATGTCCATTTGTCCATAGCCAAATACTAGTATGAGGGACCTCTTTTTGCATGTATCTATGAAACAGTGCTCATGTTGTCAACATTTTATGCTGCTTCCTCCTTGTTTGTCAACGTTGTATTGGTTGGCTTGCTTACAATTTGAAACATATATACTAGTAGACATTACGACTGAATTGACAAGTGCCCAGCTCCTAACTATAACGCCAGAAATTGTTAGTTATAAAGGTATATCACATTCATTAATCTGTCATGTAAGATTTCAGTCATTTGAAGACTATTAAAAGAGAATGGTTTCTTTGTCTACTTGAAAGAAGCTTAAAAATTTTAATGTCATAGCAAACTTGCTTAGCTACTCTCAAAAGTGATCAATTTTACTTTAAGATGATGAAGGTTGACTGAAGGGTATTTGTCACAGCTAATACTAGAATTTCTGTGGCATTAAAATTTTTCAAGTGTGGTAATACCATTTGCCTTATTGGGTGCATTAGTGAAGAATCATATTGCGGATCAATGAATGAATAAGGTATATTAGTTATTTTGTTGAATGTCAGATTAAAGTAAACATTAGGGACCAAGTGACTTTAGCTTTAAAGAAAAATTAACTGCTTAATTATCAAAATAAGATTAGCATGTACCCTCTGAAATTATTGTTTGGCGCCTTGTGTTCTCATCTGCTTTAACTTTCTTTAACATTCATGAAGGAAATTATGTGTCTTTTTGAAAACTTTGAAAAGTAAACAAATTGTTGAACGTGTCCATAATCTTGTCCATAATCTTTCCTTCTTGTTAAATTGAATACATAAAAGCAAAAGGTAAAAGCAGCCAGGACCACATTAAAACAACGCCTTTTAGACAGTCTGGATAAATCTTAAGCTAATGGAATGCAACGCCTTCTTCTGCATACCAAATGTAATTCCACTTTTGGGACAGAATACTATACAAGAATAACAGTAGCTCAAATTGCAGATCAATTTCCTGCATGGAATAATGGATGCAACAAGCTAGCACGTTTACTGCGATTCACTAATGAGGTTCAGGACTTTGGACGCAACTAGTGTTGGCTGCGTCATTTGGCAGAAACAAAGTCTATCCCAGACGATTTATATAGCAGAAAATTACATGTTTGCTAACGTAATGGTTGCCTAGTGGGGCGTGGAATGGTATTATAGTGAGGGATGAAATCACAAAGAATCCCAAATCCTATTGTCTACAAATTATATATATCAGCTGTAGTTAAGTGTTTGTTGCAAACGCTAATTGGAGGCAAAAATGGCTGATTTTGGACATTATTAGTTCGACATGGCTGCAATAGGTCAAAATTTGTGATAAACCAATGCAGAGATCAATGAGTGGATACATGCATGTAATTTGCATTAGCGAATTCATGTTGCAAGCATTATGGATAAACTCCAGCAAAACTGGGGCTGGTGCAAGCTACTGATCACTACATGCATGTAATTAGAATACATTTTGATGGGATTAGATGCAAATGAAGGATAATTCATGGTGTAAAATGCACGTATAAAGTATAATTTTTAGTCTGGTGGTGACTACTAATATGCAAAATGGAGAAAGTAGCAGATAAGCATGACAAAAAAGATAGATATTAACTGAATTGGGATAAAATACTTAGATTTTTTTTCCTTACAATGTTAGGTAACGAGTTATTTTGATGTAATGTTGTCGAGGTATCAAAATTGAATTGCAGAAAATTAGCTTTCCTTTTTTAAAAAAAAAAAAGAAAAAAAGAAAATGTACAGTTGGTAATATACATGACAGACTTGAATTATGGATAAAAAATTTGGTCAAGTCCACATGCTAAGTTCATCAATAATCTCCTTTCTTCGTGTTACCTTTTTGGTTTTGGAGTCAAATCAACAAGGTTAGTGGTACTGCGGAGCTGATAAAGAGTCCATATCAAAAGAGGGCCAAAACCATTTTTGGAGCTAGGTAGAAACACAAACTTGTTTTGTCCAATTATGCTACCCAATTTAGGTATATATGCACATAGTCTAAATCCTTCTCACAGATGGCTCACTTGAACAGCCACCAATGAATGATCAGCAAATTGATCAAGAAAGGAAAGACAGAGATTTGAACAAATGATCATTAAGCCCTAGAAAAGGTGTGTTAACTTGAAAGGGGAACTGTGCATTTTGGGAGTGTAAGTGAGTTTCGTTGTCATAGGCTCATAGCCCATGTGCTAGTTGCTGGCTTTTTTGTTGCAAGAATTTGGTTTTAAAGTCAAGAGAAACGATAAGTACTCTAC
Organism: Coffea eugenioides; assembly: GCF_003713205.1. Classification (NCBI taxonomy): domain Eukaryota; kingdom Viridiplantae; phylum Streptophyta; class Magnoliopsida; order Gentianales; family Rubiaceae; genus Coffea; species Coffea eugenioides. Next base: position 17,239,117 of record NC_040040.1, read on the forward strand.
ACCAGGCTAGATAGGCAGATCGTTCCTCATCCACTTAGTGATTTTAGGGCATGATTGAGGTTCCATTTTTTCTGCTCAAATGTGCAAAGTTTGGTGGTGACTTTTGCACACAATCCTTTCAGTTCTCATCTCAAAGGATTGGTGAAATTTCCAAAAAATAAAAATAAAAATCCAAAGGGCATGTGAATTGACATTTTTTTTCTTTTTTTTTTGGGGTGAGACGGGGGGAAAGGGGGAGGAAAAAATGGTTGGATGGTATTGGGAAGGGGGAGGAAGGAGCGTAAGTAAAAGGCTCAAGTTCGAGTTCTTATTTCACTACTAAAAAAGATATCTTGTCAATCACCCATGCATGGTTGTCAAAATATTTCAAAAACTTGATTTTGTGCACTGAAATTATCTTTTATTGTAATACTTCACAGATTTAACTTCTAAATATATATCGTTTTGACATTTTTCTTTATTTTACCTTCTTTATCTCTTGCGGAGGTTGTTGCACTTGAGATACAGAATTACGCTCACCTTTGAAGTATTTTTGGTATTTCTCAGAAAATCTTGCTCACATGCTATCTAAAGTTTCATCTTACCAACTGCACTTCTTTTATTTTGTCATTTCAAATTTGCATTAGAGAGTTTCTGAGAAATGACAGAAGTTCCCCTAGATAAATTATTGGTGCCATTGTCCATTGATGCACTTTACCCTTCTTTGATTTTACGTTTTCCCTTTCCAAATCGTTGTTTTTGTGCAAACAATTGGAGAAGGCATCAAGATAGTGAAAGAGAATATCATAAGCGCTATATTTTTTCAAGTAAAAACTGCAATCATTTCATTGAAGGATGACGAGAAGTTCTTCCACATATCCTTCTACAAGCTGAAACTAGCAAGTTTGTACTGCACATTTAAAATCATTTTGCAGCCAGTGATTTTTAAGCACGCAATTATATTCTAGTAATAACACAAAATGCAAACGCTAATCGCTCCCAATTTGAGCATCCTATTATCATTTCTTACACTTCTTGAAAATTACATTATATCTATGGTTTCAGGTTGAAGTTCGGTAGTTGCGTTTAAAAAGTTATATATAGCTGTATCACTATTCTCAATCCGAGTGATATTCATGTATATATGTTTTGAGATGGGCATCAAATGAATGCCTTAGGGGTTGGCTAAGTCCAATAATTTTATGTGATTTTGTGACTTTGCATCAATATTGAGAACATTACGAACTTGACATTTTCTTTGAGTATTTTCACTAGAACAGTATCTGATTAACATGCCTAAGTAGCTAGTACTAAAACTTGCAATTTTTTTTTTTTTTTTTTTTAAGAACTAAAACTTGCATTTTACAATCAGGAAGTGGATTGAATGTTTCAGAAGGGAAAGCAAGGAAGTTGTTAGATGATGGGCTATCAAAATTTGTCAAAACTTCTGCAAATCTATTTGGACTAGTCTATTCCCTATGAGGACATGACTTGTCATGACATAGAACATCATGTGTCTTGACCACTGCACCAACCTTAAAAGCATGCAGGCTTTATATCCTGTCATTTGAGAAAAAAAGATTTAGGCACAGAACTTGAATGAATGAGGTAATAAGTTATAACACAAGTTCCACAGCATGAGTCATGCTGAAAAATGTGTATTGTAGAACTTTTTTTTTTTTTTTAAATAAAAAAACCTCTGATGACATCCTAAATTTACTTGTGAATTCCTCAGGATATTATATATGCTCAAAAAGAAAATAGTGTACATATGAACAATATATAAATGGGTTGATTTCTTTTCATTTTCTTTTTTCCTGGTCTGTCTACATGCTTACATATAGTCTTGAAGAGTCTAAGAATAGGAGATGTCTTTGGCCATAAAAGCGAAACTCAACATTTACTTATATATATGTGATGGTTTTGATTAATTACCCAGAGAAATATTTCTCAGATGACTAGTTTCTCCATACGCATGTTTCTGTATTCCATTTTCGAAGATACATTTATCAAAGTAAAGATAACCAGATCAGAAAGTAAGTTCATGCATGAGAATGAGACGATGTTAATTGCTTTTTCTGGCTTTGGAAAATCACGAGGGCTCGAAACCATACGATCAAGAGGGCTAATGTGTATATATTGTTAAGTAATAGTACTTTTATGAAATAGAACTTTCGTGGAGTCAATTTAAAACCCAAATTAAAAACACAAACTTGTGTAGATGCAGAAAACTCTTTTTTTGATACGTAGATATCATGCAAGTTCTTTAGTGTCTACCTCCAACTCTTCAGTCTAATTTATCCACCTTTGGTAGAGAACATGAGAATGGCTCTACCAAGCACAAAACTTTTTGTTTTTTCAAGACTTTTGGTTTTAGTGAAGATGGAGAAAATCTGGAATGAGTAAAAACAAGCCTTTTTGGAAACCAGCCCTATACGAGGGTTCAACACCACTGTACCTAAGTGGTTAGAATTTAGTTGTTTATATATGATGAAGCATTATGTCTTATATTAATTACCATTTTAGAGAAGAAAAATAACTAGAAATATCAATGATGAGTAAAGTAAGGCGTTTTTGAATATTTGAGTTATAAACTATCATTTTTATTTTCTAACAATCAGAAGCAAATTATATTTGTGGATTGTTTTGGGGGTGGAGCAAATTAAAGGTAACATTGTGGTAATCAATTATCTTATACTAGCAGATTTTTTTTCTTCATTTGTTTGTCAGTTATAGCAATAATAGAATGAGGAAAAAAGTTTTATGCTAGCATTACTTAAATGGAACTAATGAGGAATAATTGATGCAGCCAGAAATGAGAGTTACATCAAATACAATGTAGTCAAAAGTTAATTGCCAAATTGGGTTTACTTTCTGCCAAACAATCTTTCACTAAATTGGTCCTCCAAAAAGAATAGCTAATTTGGCAATTTGAGTGTGACCCTTAGAATATGAATCAGGAACATAATATTCAACACCATTTCCAATTGATTTTTGATGCAGTTGATGTTGCTTCATGAATTGCAGTTCTAATGAAGGAGTCAATTTTTACTTCGATACAATTAAGGGTTTATTTGATAACATTAAAAAGTGCTGAAACTAAACTTTTTCAGACATTCAGATGTTTTGAGTGTTTGATAAATGAAAATCCATCTGCTGAACTTGTTAAGCAGTGCTGAAATTGTATGTATTTTTTCAGCACAAGAATCCTAACTGAATGCTTAATTCTAATAAGAATTAATAGAATTACTTCAACTACCTTATCTTATCTACCAAATCTACCCTTGTTTGTTAATTATGTTCAAAATTCTTATCAAATTAAATAACCTGATATTCTCTATCTAAGGGTTTTCTATTTCTCTTTTCTCCTTTTTTAATGACTTTCACATCTTCACCATACTCCTTATATAATATATTTCATCTTTTATATTAATTTGATTAAAAAATAAATATTGTCATTTACATACCTAACAATAATTTTAAAATAATTAATTTATAGGTTCTATTTCTTTTTTGGATGAAAACATATAAGGGCAAAATTGTCAAATTTGACTTATTAAGCATTCAGTTATAAATGTTTATCAAACAGTATAAATAGGTTTAGCATTAAAATTCAGACATTTATATATTTCTTTTCAGTGCTTAAAATTCAGCAAATTAATTATTTTAGTATTCAGATTTCAGAATTCAGATTCAGTTTTATCAAACGGAACCTAAGTATGCATTTCTTGTGCATGTATTAATCAGTCTCGTATTAAACCAGTTGAAATGTCCCATGCTTATCTTATTTTCATGTTTTTAGTCTGTTTTTGTTGCAATGAAAGATTGAAAATCATTATGTGATCTATATTATTCGTTTTTAGAATTAATAAACAATCCGGAACAGACACAATAATGAATTCCAGAGTTTTCATGAAAGTAAACAAACACCAAACTTTCATATTTACTACAAAAATTACACAAATATTGATTCCAAGCTTTAATTCTTGCAGGGTTGCACCGCACTTGCGTTATATATATCTAGCATCAGATTTCATATTTTATTTCCGCTTTAACTATTGTAATTTCTAAAAGCAACAAGAATACCACCAACAGCACCAAACATAGAATAATTGAACCGCCTGATCTGACTATACAAAGATAGTAGTCAATATGTACCTAACAAACCAACTTTCTAGCAGCAATGTCCTTCAGTCATTTTGAAACATGTGAATTTCATGGATCAGATCAAGTAATAAAAAATATAATAATAATAATAATAATAATAGATGAATAAATACATTTAAGCAATCAAGCATCAAATGTCTCATCTCCAGCTAGCTAAGGTACACTAATGCCTAAACTACACAAATTCTCCAAAAAGCAAAAAGACTCATTTTCGGTATCTTTTTATCTAGCTATCAATCGTGAAGTTAATATCTTAAGATACGCACAAGATGAAATATCCCGGATCGAATGTTCTAGGGTTTTATTTACCATACCTCAAGCTCATGTCAATTAATTCATTCAGCCTCTTGTCCAATATCAAGTCCCGTGTAAGAGGAGGTGTTAAAAGTCGACAAAATACCCCATATCAATTTGTCAAAGAATTATAGCTAGACATCATATTAATAAGATTTTGAACCACTCAACTCATTATAAGTTAGTTAACAGATGAACGCAGTCAATCTATTTATCAAACCCTTTTTAATGTGTCAATCATGTGTGTATATATATATATACATATATATATCTACACGCACACACAGAGAGAGATGATGAAGTTAGTATCTAAAGGTATGAACAAGATAAGCCTATGCTGATTCATAGTTCAGGAAAAGGTGTCCTCAGAAAATGGCTTTTTCAAGGGCACGCTTGAAAGAACCCTTGCCTCAACAAGTCGTTGTTTCAGGACTTTCGGTGGCCAATCTCCCATAAACGCACACACGCACACGCATAGATGTGTAGATCTGCTGATGAGTAGTCGTTGTCTTTCCACATCAATATCTGAAGAAATGCAAAGACGACCATGTGCTTCACTTCATATAATATTAGCAATCTTTTTCCTTAGCCTAGATACCTTAGATAGGTTTAGGTTCAATGATTCTTGTCGGAACAGTTCTTGAGACTTGAATGATATGTATGCAAACTAAAAGCTGTAATCAGTTTTGATGCTTCAATATTGCAAAATCATGCTACTCCTACTAAAGGAATTCAGAGGACTTTTTACATGCAAGTGGGGGAACCCAAATGTGAAGCTCTGCATGCAGAAGAAGACATTCTGCATTGTGCTTAATAATTGAGAACAAAAGATTTCTTTTTTGGTTTTTATTGGTTTTTTAATGGTTTTATCATTTTAAGCAGTTCAATATTAATTTCTATTCTCTTCTTTTTCCTGCAGGTAGCCTAATGTCGATGCATGGAGCAATCACTCAAAATGCCAACTTAGCTATTCATTTTGGAGGATCCATCTAATGAAAATTCTTTGGCTAAGTACAATCCCAAATTGGCAAGTAGCTTCAAAGTACATTGTCAGTGATCTAAAATAATTTTCTCATTCAATTATTGTTGCTCTAACTGGCAAATAATGAATGAAAAACAATGGACTTTGCTAGCATAATACGATTGATTACCTCAATGTCACTTCTTTCAATTTGCTTGCTTCTTTTTGGAAGAGAACAAAATTGCTAGTTTACACTTGAAAGACTCAAAATCCCTTACTTTTTACTCATCGTTGGATACTTTCCAATTATCTTTAATTCCTCAACAGTAATATAAGACAGAATACTGCTTCATCATCTATAAACATCAAAGTTCTAACCACTTAGGCAAAGTGGTATTGAACCCTTTTGTCTAGTACTGGTTCTGAACGGTTCAATTACAAAAAGCGATTAAGAAAGTATTATGAGATGATTATGGGATAAATACAAATATAGGAATATTTAAAAAAGGCAGGAGATAGTCATATACCGTACGTGTAGAATATCATATTCCGGTTCTTAAAAACATTTTTTTGGGCTGTTAAAAACATATGTTTTTACTCATTCCAGATTTTCTCAATCATGACGAAAAACAAAAGGTCTTGAAATACTAACAAATTTTGGTGCCTGGTAGAGCCATTCTCATGTGCTCTACCAAAGGTGCATAGAATAGACTGAAAAGTTGGAGGTGCATTATTAAAGAAGTTGCATGATGTATACGTAGGTTTCTGTTTTATTGTGTGTTTTATAAATATATTTGAGTTGTTTGTATTTTGTTTATTCAATTTGCTAAATTTTGAATATCAGATGGATAAAGCATCGGTATATGCTTCTTTCTACATGGAAGTTTATATTTTTGAGTGATTTCTATGAACTATATTTTCTCTTCTTGATACTGATAGGCTGAAAATCTGAAATAAGAACCATTGACCAATATTTACGTATGCAATGACAATGCATATGATTCACGTTATGTCAAAAAAGTTGCACACCTAATTTGTAAGTACTTTTTTTTCCATCTTTTCAATGGACACATTTCACTTGGTACTCGAAGTTGATCTCATGTGATTTTTGCTGCCTTTATGCATCCAGAAGCAAATTTGAAGGGGCTATTCTTGGTGCATTTGACGCTTGATGCACCTTTAATACACTCAACAAGAAGTCACTAAATCTTGCCCAGTGCATTGAATCAAGACCACTGTTATCAGTTGCCTGCAAAAAGATTTTTGTTCATTTTTTCTTCAACCAAGACGGTGTCTACAAAGAAGGAATGGAGAAGGGGAATTCTTTCTAATGGCAAACATGAGTAGACATCTTGAAAGTTGAGGAGAGAACCAATCTTGGGGTTCAATCAAACAGCACCACCACTGGCCTTCTTGTAGCTGTATAACTAACAAAAACTGTATAATTAGTATGGTAGTTTGTGAAGTTTGAAACGTGAAAGGAAATCCCAAAAGGTCTGAGAGGACTAGAATTTGGTTGAAGTTAGTTGGTGGAGAACATGTTATGGGCCATGCGATTGAGTCAGGTCTGACAGCAAATTGGAGGCAAACATCTGACAAGATGAGCTTTGGAGGGGGGGCTTCAAGCTGTGCTTGGAATTTTGCCACTTGGAAGCATAATATTGGGATTCTTGGTTTATACTTGACACCCTCTGTTGTTGTTTTGTCAGAAGAGTAATGAAGACTAGAGAGCAAAAGGAATTGGAAGCTTATGTAGCACTTGACTTTCCTCATCAAGAAAGTAGGTAGCTGTCTTCAAAGATGCCGAGGGGTAGCAAGGACTGCAGGTGGAACCATTCCAAACAATTGAGGGTAAAATTTCGTGTTTGGATTGCTATTTTTTAGAATTTTTATAAAAAATATATTATAATAATTTGATACACGTGAGATAAGACGGTGATTAAAAAATATATTTACGAAAAACATAAAAATCGTTTAGTAGAAAACTCCAATCCAAAACACCACCTAAATTTTGAACTAAAATTTACCCTTAATTAATTCTGATAATAGATGCACATCGTTTTGACACACTTATCAGATTTAAGTGATAGTGTTATAAAATTTACATATTGTACAACAGGTTTATAATGGTAAATGTAATATTTATAATTTGTTAAGCACGTTATAATTCAGGAGAGTTGGAGCCCCTTGTTTCTTGAAGATAATTGAGGAATTATAGGCTGGGGTGGTGGTGGAGATTTGGATTTCTTAAAATAGTTTCACTTTTGACCCTATGTTTAGCTTTATTAACCTTCTGTGCATGTTCTACTTTAGTCCCTCATTTTTTACTTTGGCACATTTTGGCCCCCTACGGTTCAATAATTTGCAATTTAATTATGCTGTTAGTTGTCCCAAAATAACAATTTTATAGATCAAAAAGTGATTAAATTAGTGATACGTAAACACAAGAGACAGAACAGGATAAACGGAAACTGCAGGGACCTGAAATTTTTATGAGACGTATGGGATTAAGATCCTGTTTGACAACCCAATTCAGCATTTAAATTTAATAGATTCAGATCTTAACATATTCAGATCATTTGATAACCAAAAATTAAACATATGAATTAATTAAGTGACATTAAATTTTTTAGACAAAACTTGCTCCCGATATTAAGTTTTATCAAACTATAGTTTTATCAAATGCAGCCTAAATTGAGGATGCTAGTGCCAAACATGTAAGGCGGTTCATGAATTTGCACCAAATTTTTCTTCATTTTTCCCAGCTTAAGGACTAACAAAGACATGTAAACCGGAGAGCGACCCAAGGACGAACTAGCTCAATCAAACATGAACAATCTCGGCCCAACTAAGACGGTTCCCTCGGGCTGCTTTGTTGCAAATTTTTCTAGGTTTTCTAGCATTAGAATAAATAAAATAATTGTTGCATAAATCTAATTATTAGAAAATTTGTTAGAATTTTCAAAACTTTGTCGAGATTGTTTAGGAGATTTGTTAGCAAGTATTTTTCAGTTAAATTTTGGCAAGAGATATTTGCGATTGGTTTGTATTCTACCTCTCTATGAAAGAAAAAAATTGACGAATGAAAATTAAGTTAATTTTTTTTTTTTTAACAACATTGACTAAGATATTGTTTCTTAGTTTATACCTTAAAAACCAACCCGTTCGCTCATCTATGTTGACATTTTTGCTAAAAAACACAAGTCTTACTCCAACACACAACCGCGATCCCCCCAAACCATAAATAAATAAATAAACACTGATTTGAATTTCATTCTTGAGCCCAAGAGGTGGTAGAAACAATACTTGTTTTGAGCAAGAAGTTCCCAAAATCACAAGCACATACCTAGATAATGTGAAGACGATATTATAATGAGATAGCACAAAAAAAACATAGCAAGTAAACTGTTTATTTTACTTTAACTTACACTATCATACATTCACAAAGCCAACAGCAATTCTACAAGTAATCCAATCTATCCAATTATTTAGTTGGTTGTATTGCTATATATAAAGCCTAGCCTTCGCTTATAAATCCAACCTCACATACGAAGCACCAGACAAAAATGTTCAAAACGAAATTAAGAATCAATTTGACCTTCTGGGAATCTTCTTATCATGACTGGACAGCAGCAGACAACTTCTTCTTCTTTGGTGGTGGGTTGCCACCAGAAATCATCACATAGGCGTAGAAGCACAACATTGCAGCACTGTAGCAAATGAAGAGCAAAATAACCACAATCACCAGAAGTAGCAAAGTTGATGTAGCAGCACCATTGATTAATAAAAAGGCCGTTCAAAGAATAGCTAACATTTGGAAGAAAAGGGATTCATCGTCGTACCTAATTGCAGCATAAAAGCCGGAGGGAAATAGCTTTTGTGTCTGTATCAAACAGCAGCAGCATTTTACGTTGAAGTCCAAATTAACGAATGCAACAAATGAATAACAAACTAAAAAGTTTTTATAATACCAATGAGTATGTCTGAGTGTTCTTCCATATGAGGACTGCAGCAAGCACTGCGATGCATAAACCAATGAAAGAATTAAAGTATAGATAAAGCAATTTCAAACTAGACAAGAAAAAAAAATGCTTCACATCCTCCAAACACAGTATCAATAGCGCGCGCGTGCACGTTGGGGCCAGGGGGACTATCATCTTTTGGGTTGTGCGCAAGTTAGAGCAAACTGCTTCTTCTAAAAATAGGAAAAAATCAACTTTTCGGCTTGAATTTTGACAAGCAGCTGTTAACACTTGACTGTTATCAGCCATTCTAAAATACATCGTGGCTCAGAGGTAATGACCAGACATCAAGTTGCCTCATATGAATGCATGCACATAAAGGAGGTAGCTTTAGAATTCCACAACTGTTACAAGGTATCTCTTTTTAAAAGTCAGCCACTGCAAAATAATGTTCAGAATTCTAATGCATAAGGCAAACTTTGAGAAAAAGACACTCTGTCAGCGATAGAAAGTAAGAAACTTTATGACCAAGGATAAAAAATTCATGCCAGAAATAAGCTGATGCAAGCTTCACTATGTCGTATGAAGTCAGAAATGGGAGGCAAATATTGAAGAAACCTTGATAATGAAGATCAAAGCACAGATCAGTGTTGCCAAAAAAGAATAATTGTATTACTGTCCACAAGTCCTGTGAAAGACTGAAAAGGAGGAAGTATTCAATGCCAACCTAATTGCCATAACACTATCTACAATTTGTGTTCTATTACAAACTAAATATTTTGCTAAAATGATGCATTTGTTCATGATAGAGTAACTGTAAATAGTCCGGTTATATGATATATCATCTACAAGATAAGACCATCAACAGCATTAGCACCGCAAATACAAAGATCTGTCTGGCTTTCCCTTTTCTCGGCTGTGGCATTAAGTTCCCTAACAACCAATAAGCATGTCTTTCATTTTACTACACAAGTAGCACAAGAAACAACCTGTAAAGCTCACATTATTCCATCAATAACTTACAAAAACCTATTAAGGAAATGCTGGGTTTCATAACATCCGACAAGCTGACCAAACATAAAATCTGTGCAGGATCTTATGCCCACTGCCAGCTATTTAACATTTTTGACTGAAAAGATTGTATGGTTCCCAAATATACTCTATTTTTATTTTTAGAAGGGCAAAATGCACAAGAACCCTTCTTTCCCACTTACAATAAATTTTTCAACTCATTCTTACTAACTGCAAATCCTCTAGGCATACCCAAAATAAAAAATTTCATTCATGATAAGGAACTAAACATCATTTTTTTGTATTCAACTTGACTATAGTAGATAGACATGATTCTGAACTCTTCACTATACCAGAATATGCTTTTGTCAAATTTGCACGATAATTGTACATTATTTTAGAATCTAAATAAAATAAATTTATTCTCAAAATTTGTTATACCAATTCTATACTGATAGAGACTTAAAATAACAAATTGCAACAAAAGTTCAGCGCATCTTAGTTTGTTGAAGTAATAAATAAGTTACATTTGAATAAATTTACATGCCACTGTAAAATCATTTTTGAATTGACACTAATAATTAATAAACCGATTAAAGATTAAAAGGCCAGTACTTTGAATCAAATTTGTATTGACACTAATAAATCAATTCAAGATTAAAAGGCCAGTACTTTGCTTTTAAATGCCCAAGCTTGAGAAGAAAACAATAAACTAACCATTCAAACTTAAAATTCATTAAATCCCATTTCAGAAGAATAAGTACAATAATTGATCGTTAGACAATTTAGAGATTTGCATGGAAAAGAAAAATAATTGATTTAATATAGTCATGCGGTCACGGTGAAAAGATTTGAGAATACGCCATACATATAACTAAGAATTTTCTTGATGAAAAATAAAATTTAAAACATAAGCAACTAGTCCACGCAGAAAAGAAGCAGGAGTTTTTACGAAAAAATGATTTATGCCCAAAAACTACTAGAAGTCTAGGATTTTACTAGAATATAGGAACATGAGCTATTCAGAAATTCTGTATAAATTCATAAATCAGCTCTCAACAAATAAACATATTGCAAGCATAAGGAAGCTGTTAATACACCTTGATTCAAAGAGGAACTACTTAATTTAACTCAGATCAGGATTCTTTGATTACATGGATATTTTAGTCTATTACCTTCAGTTAACTGTTAGAGATTCCTACCCCAATTTCTTCCTATAAGCTAGATTTAGACAGTAGAACCAAATATAACCATAACCGTGTACCAAGGTTCTTAAGAATTAACATGTCCAGCTACTGCCAATGGCCAACATACCTTTCATTTTGAAATGGAATAAACAAAAACATACCCAAAAAAATGAAAAATAAGGAATTAAAAAAAAAAGGCCAGCACAACATTGGCAGATTTCAAGAGTCAAAAATTGAACTAAATGAATCATAATAGAGAGCCCAAAATTGCCAACAACAAGTTCCAGCAGATCAAAATAGTTTCTTTCATTATAGGCACGCTTCACACTTCAGAAAAATCTAATTATTGTCCAACTCGTTGTAAGCACTTAATTTAGTACATTACACAACGATATTGTGGTAAGAGTCAACTTTCCAAAAAATCACGAAAAAATGGCAAGCTCCAGAGAAATCAATAAGCCAACAGCTTCCTATCAACAACATGAGTGGCAATTTAAACAGTTGAACTGCTAAAGCACCAGCTGGGAAGAATGGGGGGTTTTAGTTTTTCATAATATGGACACTACATAATGTAAAATGAAACATCCAACAACAGAGAAATCAACAAAGGCAGATAGCCTTGTACCACAAAAACAGTTTAGAACACAAAGGACAGTAAACATTTCTAAAAGTTAAGTCAAAAGTAGAAGAAAGTTGCAATATTTTCTCAAGAGAAAAAGCAAACTACAAATAGAAAGATGAGCTAACCATTTTATATCAACAATGCTAACATTTTATATCAACAACGCTAACATTCTAAAGACATTAATAGGCAAAAAGCAATACCTGCTTGACCTAGCATGAAGGGCAGGCTAGATTTCCCTTTTCTCCAGACTGTTAAACTAAGAGTGCTCAAGGCCAGCAGAGGACCTCCAAAGAACACCCCAGTTATAAACGTTGCAGGGTTTCTGGAGAAAATGAAGCCAACAAGGCCCCCACATAAAACAAGTCCACCTGATCAAAGAAACTATCAATAAGCGTCATCTCCTAAATGATTTAAGCATTTCACACCTCCAGTTCATAATTAAACAAGTACAAAGAACCTACACAACCTTCTTTTACAAAGAATCATTAACAGGATTTAACCAAGGTCAATATGTTAGTTAAAACAGTCTGTTATATTTAAAACAGCAGTTCGGAACACTAGCAGTAGAAACTATGAAACTTACCGCACCAAGATAAGGAACAAATCTACCCTTCAAATTCATTTGCAGAAGCAGATAAGCTTATGAACCACACAAAGAGCACTTGACATTGTAATTGAGACCAAATTTTCAGCTTATGATACCTAAAAATGTGCTCATTGAAACTATTCTCTTGCCTAATACAAATTTGAACATCACATGTATCGACAAAACAAATCAGAACAGGTGGAGTTCACCATTGAAAAGATAAGACAAATACTGCATCAATCTGTGGCAAAATGTGGTTGACACCAATACTCAACAATTTAAAGTTGAGAAAAATCCTAGCTATCCACATGGAAAGACCTAGTTTTTTCCATTAAATTCTTTCTTTTACATTCTCCAGTTTTATATACTCTTGTTTAATCCACTAACTGCTTTCTCTCTCAAACATGGCAATACATCCCCCTTGTTAGTGAATGAGATGTCACATTTCTAGTAGACATCATTCTATGAGAACCAAGCATGCGGAATTTTATTATTTATACTTGACATGATTGAGAGAAAAAGCAACCCTTAGTACTTACAATTTGTGGTGAATTAAGAGATATATTTGCTAAAGCTTCAATCTGTGCAACAAGCTGAAGCTGCGCCATGACCAATTGACATGCTTTAACTTAGTTACAGCTCAAAAAAGTACTTGCACTTTGTCATGACATTGCGATTTTAGTCTTTCAATTTTTACACACACTGATTAAAATAAGACACTTTACCATGAATAAAAACTTACCAAAAGGAATTCCTAGACAAAAATCATGAATCTTGGCTGCCCTTATTTGTTGGGTTGCAATAGGTTCTTCTACAGGTTCGCTCTCCCCTTTAATAGCTACAGGTTCTTCAGCAGTAGAATCTACTATCAATGACCTTCCATTATGAGATTTTGGTGCACCGTCTGTGTAACTTAGAGCTGTCTTTATTCTTGAATTGGAAATGTCTGTGGCGCGTTCATCTTTGCTCATAACAACTAGAAACTGAATTACAGAAAATCTGAGATTGATATCATTTTCAAGCAGCCACATAAAAGAAAAATGAATTTTCAATCCACCTTTGCTGCCAAACATTCAACCAAGACTTTCATGTATGTATTTAAGAAACATGATCCTCCAAAACAAATTCACCAAATCCAAAGCTACAAAAAATGATGCTAATTTACTAACACCAATTAGTCAGTGAGTGCAGCATGAAAGCGACCAGAACTCCATGAGAAATAACAAAAAAAGAAAGAAATGATCATGTAACACAAGGATCCATAATACATCATGAGATACAAAAGTACTTAAATGCAGTCGGTAACTCAGAAAGTACAAGCACGAGAACAGCAGTAAAGTTCACATGATTGACGAACAATCTCCTTCTCAAAGCATAGTTGCATGACAAATATTTGGCAACTAGTCAATATTCCTCCGAAGGAATAATCTTTACATGCTTGCACATGCTTGTTTTCATTAGATGAGCAATATACCTAGTGCACGTATCTTGAGGGTTTTCAAAGTGTTTTAACACATGTTCCAGAAGTTGGAAAATATGTTCATAAGATTGTAAGCAAGGCATTCAGTCATCATCATAGAAATGTCCAATGCACATGCAAGATTATCTGCAGAACCCCAAGGATTCACAGATGCAAAATCGGGTCAAGATCTTATCTTAATTCTCAAGTACTTGATATGATCAAAATGTTCCATGGTTTTGATCATATAACTTGAATCAAAATAAAAGTAACCAAAATCATTGGGAGCACAAATGTGAATAAACGGTTGTATTAAAAATTCAGTAATTTAACCATAACCCCTTGTCAGAGTCTAATCCCATTGCCCGCCCAGCATTTGGGTTTCAAGGGTTATTCTTTTGGTTGTTGCCACCCCATCCCCACAGCCTGTATTCACCTCAACATAAACCATAATGTCAAAACCATCTAACTATTTTCTGCAAATCGTCAATTTCTTCCTAGATGGAAAAATGAATACAAACCACTCATGATGATGTCCTACCAATAATCAGTATAAATTTATTACTCCACCATAGGGAAGGGACATAAAGCTACCATTTTTTTCAACTATCTCCGTTCTGGCATGCAAATTTCTCCCATTTGACCAATGTACTTCAAAAACGGGGACAAGACCAGAGAGGGGCTGGCAGCTAAGAATTTTTAAAAACTCATTTGCCCCCTTATATTAAAAGTTTTATTCGTATTATGAACTTAACGTTAAGAAATTATTCTGATCTTAAGTTCTTGCCCCCAAGCTTGAGAATTTGGTATTCAGCAGAAATATTTTATACATTTTACTTTCGCCCCATAAAAGTTTCAAACACTCTGGTGTAAATGAAGCTAATCAATCCACACATTCTAGTGTTCAAGCTTGTCTGTCTATCTTAAAGAGTTTCAAATTGTTTCAAATTTGACTTATTTATTCATCAAGCTGGAATTCAGATGAACTTTTATCAAGCCAGGCTTGAGTCGAGCTCATTTGACTTTTTTACATATAAATTCCAAATTTATGCTAATCAAGCCAATCTCGAGCAGGATTTGAAATTTCACCAAATACAAAATGTTATTCATGTTTGATTTGAGATCAAATGAGCTCTTAGTAATCCAAGCATGATTAGACAATCAAATAGTTTGGTTCGTCTTCCAGCCCTATTTGCAAGTATAAAATTGATATTAAGTCCGTCTCCTCTAAATTTGTATATTTTCGCCCTCCAAATTGAAATCCTGGTTCCTTCGTTGTTTGAAATCAAGAATAAAAAAGGAGTCAAACGAATTAACATTATTGGAGCACAAAAAAATTGCAAAGAAATCAAATTACCAGTAACTATATATGATGATCCTCACTTCAACAGGAGGTAAAAATCAGAGCTTTGGCAATATTTCATTTTTTTTCTTTAAATTCACTCCAGAAGGCTACCAGTCTACCACTAACAATGAAGCCATTATACAGAAGGGGGAAAAATTGGGTTTTTCTTTTTTTGTTTTTTAATTCAAGTATGAAAGCAAAAACACAAATTTCATTCAAAAAGAACGAAAAGGGAATTAGTGAATTTGCCTTGGACCGAAGGATGGGATTTGATCGGGTTTGAAAGCTGAGTTGCTGACCCCGACTAATGGAGGAGAAGGCTGGCAACTGAGAGATCGCCACCGATGCCATCCTTAACCTTTCCTTCCTTCCTTCCTTTTTTCCCCCGGATTCCTTCCTTTTTTCCCCCTGATTCCTTCCTTTTTTTTTGGCTTCTGGGTTTTTGCCTGTGGGATCTTAGTTCTTCCTGAGAGCAAAAAGGGGGTAAATTGACTTGGAATTCTGGAAGGTGCTGCTAACTGCTGAAAAAATGTGGTCGCTTTTTGACAGTCTGAACTTGAGCTGAATTTTTTTTTTTTTGGTGGCAACGGCCGAATTTTTATAATTTAATCTAACCTGATCTAAAGAGTAGGGAAAAAGGACTCGATGTGAACAGATGCTTCATCGAAAAAAGTCAATTTAAACCGTTACAGTGGCAATTCACGAAAGGCAAGGGTTGAACTTTGAGCTCCCACCCCACCAAGACAGACCAAGACTGAAGGTGACCACCCGCCCAGCAGCTCTGAACTTGAGCTGATATGCAAGCAGTCAAAGTCGAGTTACTATTGCTTTTTGCACGCTTGATGTGTACATGATTATAATAATACAGAAATGAATACTAATATTAATATTTTTGACATTCTATATAAATTCTTCATTGCTAAAAAACCTTAAATTCTTAAATTTTTTTGAACATAATAATTGTTATATTGGTAGTTATAATGCTTAGGATTAATTTTGTTGAAAAGTAAATAGTTAAATTTAAATGCGTTCTTTCAAGAGAATTAGGGGAAAGGGAATGAATTTGGTGATATAGGAGGAGGAGAGATCAAGAGAATACAAGTGACAAATAATTTTTATACAAAATTCCATTTCTCTCCCTTTATAATATTTTGTATGTATATATGCCCTAAAATGTTTATAATTAGTCACTAGATTTTCATAAAAACGATTCAATTGTTTGGATAGTAATTTTTCAAAAAATTTTAGAAAACTTGAAATACATTCTCCAACAATTTTTTTTTTTATCTCACATACATATTTCTATAAACAAAAAAGTCTTAATTAGTATACCATCTTAAAAAAAAAACAATTTTCAATGTATGTTATGCCTAAACATTATTAATGAAAATATTTTGTGCATGACTTATGGTAGATTGAGCAATTGTACCTAGATAAATTTTGACATAACATTGTTTAATGTATTTTGTACCACTATTAAATTTTGTTATTACGTGATAGTTTTCTGGGATTTCCCGAGAAATTTTTCCATAAATGATTGCTCATGAAGATTTAAAATCCACCAATTAGATTAGGGTTTAGATCTTCTCCATTATTTTTTTCTCTTCATTTATATATCCATTTTTTATATTGATATAACTAAATTTTTTTTCACAATAATCTGTTTGTTTCGATAATTTTATTTCCGCAATTAAATCAACATATTTAAAAATCAAGCTCATTTGTGAATATAACTATGGGATAATTTCACAAACCTCTCCTGAGGTTTCTCACAATTACAAAGAGCTCCTCTCAGATTTTAAAAATTACATATACTTCCCTACTTTTACTGTTTAGTAACAATGTATGTTTAAGAACTTAGATTTTCTTTCAAAAATCCTAAATTGCCCTTTTGTACGAAACAAAGAAAGAAAACAATAGTATACTCAATCATTTTCTTCCACACTTTGCATAAATCAAACATATTTAAAAATCAAGCTCGTTTGTGAATATAAGTATGGGATAATTTCACAAACCTCTCCTGAGGTTTCTCACAATTACAAAGAGCTCCTCTCAGATTTTAAAAATTATATATACTCTCCTACTTTTACTGTTTAGTAACAATGTATGTTTAAGAACTTAGATTTTCTTTCAAAAATCCTAAATTGTCCTTTTGTGCAAAACTAAGAAAAAAAAACATAGTATACTCAATCATTTTCTTCCACACTTTGCATAAATCAACAAGCCAAATCCCTAATGACCATCCAAACATAAGTTCTAAAATCAAGTAGTCATCCAAAATATTCCAAATTGTATTATACAGTATCAATACTTGCCACGATAAAAAAAAACACACAAAACCCCATTGACAACCAATTTTATATTCACAAATTAAATGCTCAAATACCTTTTCAATATAAACTAATTTGACCTAGAACCACCATTATAACTCTCCTATGCCCTTCAAAATATTAATATCTCAAAAGTAAAGAATAAATTCTACCTCCTAAATAAAATCATAATAAAAAATTTCTAATCCAATGAAAGAAATCATTATGTAATTATTGACATTTTATAAATTTTTTTTCGTAACAACAAACAAAATATGACAAATTCCATAGCTTTAGTTCTTTTTCCTATTTCAATAATCAATTTCATTATTTATTTCTCTATCACTGCGGGTTTCTTCATTTCCTTCTAGTTTGACAATAATCTACTTTCTTTGTATATTTTGTAATTTTAATTTCAAAACTGAAGATAATAAAAAGAGATTATATTAACTAGAAAATAGACAAGAGATGGAAAAATAATTTTTTTTAGATTTTGTAATTTTATTGCCTTAAATTTAAAATTGTCTACTGAGTGGAGGACATTATAGATATTTTATTATGGATAATTTTAGAAACCTCCCTTGAGGTTTTTCCTAATCATACCTAGCACCCCTAAAGTTTCTAAAATCACACTTAGCACCCTTAGAATAACAACTTTTGTAACATATCAACCCCTTTAGGTAAAAATTGTATTAAAAATGTATTTAGAAGAGCAAGTTGATTTTTGAAAACTAGAAGATGAAAATAAAAACAAGTTGATTCTTTTTCAGCCTTTTTCATATTTCTTATGTAGGAAAAGGCAAGAAAAAAGAAAAATATTTATGTTCAATTATGTAAAAATAAAGTCACAAAAATGCCATAAAATTTGGGTACATTTTGGGCCTTTGTTTTGCATATGCAACTGAAGATAGGTTTTGAGGTACTTAGATAATCTAAACATAGAAAATCTATCTTTTTTTTTACTACGATTTTATCTTGTTATCTAGTTTAATCATTAAGAGGTGAGGAAAAAATAGGTTAAAATCATTCATTTGGTGATAAAAGGCTGAGATGTAGTTGAAATAATGATAAAATGCATATTAAATATACCTATAATGGTGTTCAATTATCAAAAACAAAATTTTTCAAAAATTGGTTAACAAACAATATTCAAAAATTTGTATTTCCTTTCTATCCAAAACTTTCGCACAAACCTTATAACAGTCATAAGAATCAACAAAAATTATACAATTCAATAGTTATTGTACTTACATCCCCTCAATTTTTATGTAAATATTGTAGTTCTATTTGTTTTTATTTTCATCTTCTAAAATTCAAAAATCAACTTGCAAAAGGGCAAACTTGAAAGAATATTATAGTATCTCTCCTAAATACATTTTTTAATATTAGTTTTACATAAAAGGGCTGACATGTTACAATGGTTGTCATTCTAAGGGCGCTAAGTGTGATTTCAGAAACTTGAGGGGTGTTAGGTGTGATTAGAAAAAACCTCAAGGGAGGTTTCTGAAATTATCCCATTTTATTATGTCAAGAGAAATAAGTATAATTTTTTAAACCTGAAGGAAGCCGAGTGAAATTATAAACTTCAAGGGAGGTTTCTGAAATTATCCCTGTAACTATTGTTGCTGGGCTGAGCAATGACAGAGGGAAGGGGAGAGTAGAAGAAATCTTAATCCAGTGAGTGGCACTTCATGGTCTGAATTCATTTTGTGGATTTGTTGCTCGACTATGACTCAGTTCTTAGGTACATCAAAGCATCCGAGCGGTCTTAAAAGCAATTTATTCTATTTCGAAGCTCAAAAAAAAAAAACCTCCTGGTTTACAACGCGAAAGTATATTGCGATATATCTTTACGACAAATTAAAGGTGTGGAATAATTATATCTTCATCACAAATTAGGAGTGTGAGATTTATCAAATAAAAATTCTAAAATTTTTAATTGTGTGTTTCATTCTCAGATTTCCTTTATTGCTTTATATTGCCCCTATATATGTAATGTAATTACACGTAGTTCCTACTTTGAAAATAAACACATGCTAAATGAAAATAAAGAATCATTTGCGGGGAAAAAAAAACCATATCCATAAGGTGTGAAATCCATATCCTTGTTTAATCAACTTACACTAGTGTAATTAGGGTAGTCATAATCGCTTCGTACATCGTAATTATTCTCAAAATAGAAGGGAAACCTTGGAAAAATAGAGAATACATGAGCTTTTGCCCTAAAACCAAGCCTTGGACAAGAGTTGGAAAACCTGCAACAAATATACATGAACTCAACACGCACAACTGCACTCTTTTAAGTTGCTGTTGCAGTCACAGTGACTTGAATCATCGTATTGCAGCAATGCAGGACAAAGACGTGTATGTTAAATCACTTCTACTTTCACCTAATCATATTCTATCCAAGTGTAAAAAACTGCCTCAATGTGTTGTGAGCAGTCGTACATCCTAATGGCAGCTAAACAAAATTGCATAAGATGACGAAAGAGAAATATCTGAAGAAAAACACAAATGCTAGGCCTTGGGCCAGAATATCAACCAAACACTTTCAGGGAGTTACGACAGACATAACTGATCCAAAGAAATGTAAAGGTAATATATCAGGTAACAGCCAAATATACATGCAGCTTGGACTTGCTTAACTGCCAAAAAAGAAAGGGAAAAATCATGTCTTCATTGCGGGTCTTACCAGTCCCAAGCCACTTCCACTACCTAGATGCTTGAAATCCTTCGCTTCAAGATGATCTCCATGGCCAGCAAAGCCTGTTCCTCCTTTTCCCAAATTGACCAAATTCCTCTCTTTACAAGGTTTGTTGCAGACCAGACAAACTTTGTCAACAGCAATAAACTTTTCTCCACATTTCTTGCAAAACACATGCCCACAAGAATTCAGAGCCATTAGTGCAACGGTGTTTGTTAGGGTGACCTTGCAGCTAGGACAGATAAAGTTCTTATCAAGAGACTTTGATTTCTTCAATTCACTGGTATCCTCTGTGAAGTAAACTGGGAAGAGTGACTTCAACTTGAGTTTCTCCCTCCCCTCTGGACAAATCGTGCTCATAGATGGAGCTTCTACTTTAACTGGAGCGTCGGGTGTAGCAGAAGGGAGCCAAAAGGCTTTCATGGTACGGAGTGCTTCTTCTTCAAAAGACGTGGTCTTCACACTGTTAGCCCCATGGAAACCATTCTTGTCTCTATTGTAGTTCTTATCACTATATTGGGGTACTGCACCATGGTTCTGTTGATCAAATGCATCAAGCTCTCTAGCCTTTTGCAGCATCAACCTCTCTTCCTCCTCTTCCTTGTCTTGCTTCTGCTGAGCGGAATGGGCTTCTAGCTTTCTGTAAGAAGGAAAAATATCATCAATTTGGATTCCAAAGACACTAATATCAATAAACAACCAAAACTAGAAAACATACAATTATATCCTACTATCATATCTGAGAGTAGTTACTGAAAGTTGCAGTAAAGTGACTTCTAGTTTCTTAAAAATACTTTAGGTGATAACCAGCTGAAACATTTTTGTTTTAAGACAGGTAAGCCAAACACGTGTGCAGCTCAAGTGCCGCACAATTGACTTGAATTCTGGAATTATGTATTTTAAAGCAATTAATTACTCAAACTAAAAAGCTCCCATACTCTTTTAACTTTCACGAACCGTCGAGGCTATGAAACCACATGGTTACTAAGCTCCAAATCTCACTTTAATAGGCATCTAGATGCAAGCACCACAAAGATGCACCAAAACTCAACATATTTGATAATGCAAATACTTTTTGATAATGCAAATACCTTTTCCGTTATCGATTCCAACTCTTCTCCTCTCTCCAAATTCCAATAAGCATCTATGGCAACAATACAATACTTACTTTATCTGGTATAGTACTAATTGTCTATGCCATCAAACAGGAACCAAACCAATTAATTTCTCTTTCTTTTAAAAATACTATTTACTTTGTTTTTAATTCTTTTCACACCTATTTTTAGCCTTTCAGTCACTGCACTCAACTCAACAATCCATAAAGTGTTCCAAACTACAGCAAGAGAATATCAAGTACAGATTGACGGCCCTTGAACAAGAGGAACCCATCTTTCCAGAACAAAGGTAGATGCTTACTGGAATTTTTTTTTTTTTTTGGGGGGAGGGGGGGGGGGGATATATCATGCATTAGTTGATACAGAGAATTGTTGTATTCTGGTGCATTACTATGCATGCGGCTCCAACAAAACCAAGTATTTTTCCTTTGACAAAGCATAAATGTAAGCGCAATTATATGTGGCTTAAGTGTCGCTTAATTGACTTGAATTCCAAAGCCATTCATCTCAAAAAATATACAGGTAACTGTATTCTTTACATGTACACTTTAGCACTCCCATACTTGCCCTACTCTGAAGGAACACCAAAAAGGATTTACCATCTTACGGCAAATTCCACTACACTAGTATAGATATATGCAAGTGCTACATGAACCAGAATAACAAGTAAAATATACAAAAAAAAAAATGCTTCTTCCAGTACATGATCTATACGTGCATAACCTATGTATTTAGAGTGCAAAGCAAAGAATCCGCCTAGTGACAATACAAGCAGAAATCTTTCCAATAACTAACTCAAAACTTAACAAAAGTATCCAAAAATTCTTCCTACTAATCACATATAAGCAAGAACTGAACAAGAAATATAAGTCCATACTTCTTGCTATGGCCAATTGAGCTTTCTGTTTGCTGGTCTAATACTTGATTCAATTAGCAAAAACAGACAAAATTGACTTTTCAATTACGAAATAATGTCTTAAAGGGATGATCGCTTTATGTAACATTTCAAAGTGGTTGACCTAGATTGAGCAAGTCCACCGATAATATGGTACATTAGACATTCAGTCCTTACAGGATATACTTCATAAAAAACCAACTGATGCATTATATGGGCTTTGAGTTGGACTACAACAATTAAACGAGTAATTCATGCCCACTTCACGAACATTAATATCAGCTAGCATGATTACACCTCTAATTTCACCCCCATTTCCAACCCAACCAAAAAAAAAAAAAAAACCCAAGATTCACGCAGTTTCAACATAAAGTTGGCAGCAACAACAAACAGAAACAGGCGCGTCATTTCAACATCAATATGTACAAAAGGTAATCTTCAAAGAACAGCAACATTCCATGAGACGAATCAGTGAGACAATAACATCTCGAAAGGGAAAAATACTTACCTTTGGATGTCCTTTTTCTGAGACAAAAGGCATTCAAGAATGCACTCTTTACAAAAAACATGACCTTTTTGACAGCACAAAGGGTCAATAAATGGCTTCAAACAAAGACAACAAGCATCAAACGGCTTGATAGAGTCCCTCCCAAGCCTCTCCTTTTGAGTTCCATAGCCAAGCTTTCGCTTCTCGTCGTATGTAAAGAAGGCAAGATCATTGTTGTTCTTCGAGTGTCTTTGCGGCATCTTCTAAACCCTAGCTGAATTAAGGAGAAATTTCGAAAACCCACACGGAAAAAAACAATAATACAACGTAAGAAATACTTCTAAACCTCGTATTAGAAGCATTAAATTGACCACAAAATTGTTCAACTCAGACCACCCGGAGAATAAGGTCAGGGCGTGGATTTACCTCACCGTTGGCTGCCGGAAAATTTGAAAAAGTTCTGCTGGGAAGTTAAGAGTCGGAGACCTTCAGATGTTAAGATGCAAATCTGGGATTCCTCCGTCTTCGGAAGCTAATCCTTAATGGATCCGAAATTAGGAAATTAGGGAATGGAGCGAGGGCGTAGATTTTTAGTAGACCCGAGCTTCTTGGTAACGGGTCGGGTCCTATACTATTAAATTGAGTCCCACCCTATTTTGTTTGTTTTGAGCCTAGGCAGACTACGTCCAACGGGTCAAGGCCCAAAACCAGGTCGAGATCCTTTATTATTATTATTATTATTATTAAGAAAATGTTGTTTGCACTCTCATTTTGTTAATCATACTTTCACTATTATTTTAATATTATAGTTTGAATTTGTTTTAATCATACAATTTGCATTATTAGATTATATGATAAAAGTATAAAACAAATAATAAGAGTGCAAATAGCAAAAAATGAAGTGCAAATAGCATTTTCTATTATTATTATTATTATTATTATTATTATTATTTATTTTGCTATTTTCTTTTTGGATCTATCTAACGAGTGCTTACTAGACACTCGTTAAAATGGATTTCAAGTGTTCATATTTTGAAAAGTAATTAGGAAAGCATATAAATCAATATGGGGTAATGATTATTAGTATGCGAATTCATATGATAGGTTATATATGATTTAGGTATACCTAGAAAAAACCTTGTTCCCTTCAACAACAGTTTTCTAAATTCTACAAGCAACTTTTACCAAAATCTTTTTATTTTTTCGAATTACCATTTTAACTCTCGCATACTAATTACAATTTAGCTATTGAGTGCTTTTTTTTTTTTTTGTGATATAGCAGGGAAAGGGGAACCTAGAGAGGTCAAAGGGGAACCAATAAGCCAACACCGATCCAGTTGTGATATACTAAGGGGAGGGGCATCTAAAGAGGTACAATGCAATTGTGATATACTAAAAGGAGAGGAATCTAAAGAGGTCAAAGTGGAATCTGATGAGCCAACACTGATCCAAATGGTTGGCTAAATTTTCAGGAAAATCTGAATATAAGAGCCAATCCCTTGACCTATACTTAAGTAGAGTTTTAAAACTCTATTGGTGGTCAACTACACTAGGATATTGAGTGCTTAAGGCACCCATTAAAAGGGTTTCAGATATTAGTTTTTTTTTTTTTGCAAAACTTTTCTAAATTATACGAACAACTTTTGCCAACATCTTTTTATTTTTTCTAATTACCATTCTTAACTTAAGCATAATAATTAGAGTTTGGCTAGTGCCTAAGGCGCTCATTAAAAGGTGTATAAGATAAGGGGAAGGGATAGATTGAGAGAGTATAAGTGAAAGGTTTGGAATTCGAATTCTTTTATTTATATTTTAAAAAATTTTAAAAAGGCACTTATTAAAGGGATTTTGGATATTAGTTTTTTTTTTGGAAAAAAAATGTATTTAATTAAAAAAATTGTCTAAATCCTTTTACTATATAAGAATGAGTTTAGATTTTGAATTTCAACCGCAAGGGTGGGGCTTTTTTAGAAATGTGAGAGTGTTTGAAGTGCAATTAGAGTATTGAATATGAGTCATTATAACTAATTTAATTTTGTTGTAATTACTTGGATGTCCTTTTAAACATATAAAGCTAGGGGTAAGTTTGATATGTGACCGTATTTGATATCTGATTAAATATTGGGTACAACTGAATTCATCTTGTATTTTAGTGAAATTACATAAAAGCCCTTCTAATCATTTAATTGTATTAACATCTAAGTCTTTTAATTTCTTAAAGCCTTTCTCATCAATTATTTGCAAAGTTATGATATATAGATGTTAAGACACAATTAATGTCAATTAGTAGAGAAGTCCGGTTCCTCAGCCGTTACCATAGTAACCCCCATCTATTCAAATTCATTTCATTTACTTATAGGTTTCGTTCCACCACAATCATGCAGCATATTGAATTCGGATGTTGCTATATTAGCTACTCCTCTTCTCCATTTTACAACACCTTTTTTAATAGGTATGTTTTCTTTAATCAATCTACTTTTTGATTGTAAAAAATCTGTAATATTGCAAGTTGTATGTGCAATAATTTTTTAGTATTTTAATTCAATTGTCCATGTTAGACAAGCTTGATAAAGAAGAGACCACATTTGTTAATTGTTATTTATGGTTTAAAATAAGTTTATCATTATAAATTTTCCCATTTATAGATTGCTTCTACTTCTTTTGTTGTTTTAACTATTAGTTAGGCTAATTTTCAAATCGTTTGCTACTTTATTGACTATTCCATTTAGATAATTTTTCATTTCATCTG
Source organism: Coffea eugenioides (assembly GCF_003713205.1). Lineage (NCBI taxonomy): Eukaryota > Viridiplantae > Streptophyta > Magnoliopsida > Gentianales > Rubiaceae > Coffea > Coffea eugenioides. The sequence goes on from NC_040040.1 coordinate 17,264,952, forward strand.
ATTTGCCAATATGTTTAACTATCTACTTAAAACTATTTGGCTACAAATCTAAAGCATGTACCTAATTACTTTTAATTGTTTTTTCTTGAATTGAGTGGATTAAGATGCTTTAGTACTTTTTTGAGGTAATTATTCCTCTAAATTAGCATGTTAGTTGTTGTATATCTTTGCAACTAACACAAAACTGATATTTCGTGATTGTAACCCCTATCGAGAAGGAGATGCTTTGCTATATGTCCTAAATCATATAATAAATTATAATTAATTGTTTGCTCAATGCGAAGACCTTGTGATGATATATGTCCTTGGAATCAATATAAATTCAAGAATTTGGCTTGCAAGAACCGAAATTTCACTAGCAATGATTTCTTCAAGTATGCTAATTGTTCAAATCTCACTTATATGACAAGATAATGCGGTGAATTGCTCTCATATCAAGATCAAATTCAAACTAAATAACAAATTTTAATATCCCTAAGATGCATGAGTAGATATAAATAGGTCTTTTATTATACTAGGTTAGATGCAAAGTAGTTAATCGTATCTTATAATTATGTTTTATTACATATTATATTTTTTAACTCAATATATAACTTATGATTTTTTTATTTATAATATCACATAATAAAATTGTTATACTTCAATTCTTATACTAGAAAATGTCAAATAATAATTATTAACCATCTTTAATTATAGACACTAAACTCCCACGTGTTGCGTGGGCTTTTCCCCCTAGTATAAAGCATGCATTTAAGTTAAGTGTAATTTAGATACGTTAATGAATACTATAACTCTTGTTTGGATTGCAGTTTTTTAAGAAAATTTTTTTATATTATTTATGAATATATTTTGTAGTCACCTTTTTACCTCCTCACGTGCATCAAATCAAATGGTTACACTACTTTATTTCTAAAAAAAACCTCTAAAGATTGGCTATCCAAACCGGACGAAAAACAGGGCAAAAAAAAGAAGAAGCTAGAATTGACAAAACACAAATAGAAATCCCATTTCAGCGGGCCCGCGCGAGGCAGAGGTCGGAAGCAAATAACGCCGCTTTCTTCCCTCCTCGGCCAACACTTCCCTAACCAAAACTTCGCCATTGGAATTCTTCAGACAAAAACTTTAATACTACTACAGACTACAGAGTATTCAGAATTTCAGTGAAGTGTTCAGAATTTCTGTGTTCCCCAAAAATGGTGCCTTTGGCGCCTCAAAATTTTCAAAAATTTCTCCGACTCGGTGCTTTCTCTGCTTCTCGGCTTTTCTCAACACTCCCCTTGTTCAATTATCAGGTACCCTCTCTCCCCCCAACTTGACAAAACCCTATTGTTGTTTGGTTAAAAAAAAAATCTTTATATAACTTCAGTGTATTCTTTTTTCTTTCGTTTATGGAATTTTAAATTTTGTATATTTAACAGAATGGGTTTTCCTGGAGACAAGTGATAGATAGTCGGCACTTCTCTTCAGCAGGTAATTTTTAGTTGGTTCATTTAGCTATTTTATTATTTGTTATTATGGTTTAATGTTTGTCAGAAAAATGCTACCTTCAGTAGCGAATGAAGTTTTATCGTTTTGCTGTTTTAATTCATGGGTGATGGGTTTGAGGTATTATCTGTTTTTATTAGGTGGGTTTTTGTCGTAAATTTTGATTCTTTGTTTTGTGGTGTCATTTGATAAAGCGGAGAGGTAAGCAATTAGCAACTTTTAATTTCGTTTTGCCTAAAATATCAATAACTATTTTTTTTTTTGTTTACAGAGCTTTTGAGTTGTTGAATGATTAGACTGGTATTTCCCACGAACGACTCATGAGAATTAATGAAAACTATTACGAATTTATGAAGTGAAAGGAAGATATTTGGGGTTTAGACAGGGGTAATGGAAAGAAGAGGTCTAGGAAATTATTGCTTGTATTTTCTGGCCAATAGTCCTCTTTTCCGCGTAGGAAGAAGGATTCATGCAAATAATAGTTTAATTTTCTTGGTTAAGTAAGATAATAACTATTAATTACATGTTAATAACAACACATTGTAACTCTAACTTGTCCAAACCAGCAGACAGTGCTTTATTTATTCTTTGTGCCATCATTACTTCTCATGGATAGGAATTTCCCTAGTAGGCCATATCCAACATATGCATTTGCTTCAAGGAAGTAGTCGTTATTTAAGTATATTTTTTGGGCAGGATAAGAAAGGTGCATCCTGTTTCGTGTGATTAATTTCAGTGATAAAGTTTCTCAAAATTTTACTTCAAGCTCCCAACGACATTATTATTATTATTATTATTTTGTTCTTTTCTTTCAACATTCTGCACTTAATGTTGAACTTCATCCAGTTGGCTAACATTAAGTTTGATCTTCACTTAAAACTAAAGGCTGAAGCTTTGGTTCTTTTTGCCAAAAACTTGGAAGTTTCATGGTGTTAGGATATTGTGATTGTTTGGTCAAAATAAGATGTAACTGTGTAGTGATATAGTCTGATGTGATTTGTGGATTAATTTCTTTCTTCTTTCAGCTGAAGCTCCAGAATTTGAGTTTGATGACATCCCTAATGATGCCAAGGCAACAGAGAAAGATGCTGCTTTACGTGTAGCTCTATCACAGCTTGCTGGTGAATTTGGGAAGGAATCAATGCTGTCTTTGCAGCGCTTCTTTCGCTCTAGGCGTGCACCAGTGATTCCTACAGGCTCACTGAGGCTTGACCTAGCCCTTGGGATTGGTGGGCTACCAAAGGTGAGCTACTGGTAAAGTTAGCTGCATATTGTTAATGTTTGTCCTCAATCTGCTATGTTGAAAATTAAAGATGGTGGTAATTTTTGCACTAGAAAAGCAACCATTGAATTTACACTTACCCTATAAGAAGAATGAGTTCCCTCCTTTTGGAATAGGTTTATTTTCTGATGCAGTGAAGACAGGTTTACTCTTCTCTGTTGTGCTAAATTACCTTCTTTGCATGCAGTATTGGCTTGGGAAGAGTAACTGAGATATATAGTTGGAGGAGCGAATATCAAGGAGATAATAGCTACTTTTTTTGTGAAACAAACATAACTTATTGACTGAAAGTATCTATTATCACCTTGACTACTTTAAGATTTTCATGGTAGTTTTACTTTGGAAATTGCAGCTGTTTGTTTTGTGGTGTTTTTTAGTTTTTTCAAAATCTGATGAATTTTCCTGATGATATTTAAAGTTGTTTATCTACTATAAGAAACAAATATGATTAAAACTAACTTGAATCATTCTCTGCAGGGAAGGATTGTTGAGATTTTTGGGCAAGAAGCATCTGGGAAGACAACGCTTGCACTTCATGTTATTAAGGAGGCTCAAAAGCTAGGAGGTGCTCCTTTGTTTATTAACTTCATTATGAGGTTTTGAAAGGATTATGCATGTGTATGTCTTTGTTGCTCCAGAGTATATTAAGAGTCCTACTGTCCTGCTTGTTACTGAACTTTGGCTGCTTCTGCTGGCTGGCTACATCTTATAGTCTGTTGACATGTCACTTGTGGATTGTGGTGAGCCATATGAAGTTGTCCATGTGACTAACTTAAATTCTCCTTGGTGCTTGGAAGGGCTTGAATTTTGAGGCTTAGATTAGTCAGTTGGAGACTGCTCAACTTATTTGACTTTGGACTTTTTGGTGGGGCTTGGTATTCTCAGATGGTTGTTTGTTTCTCATTTTGCCTATTGAGGAAACTACAATAGTTGGAGTTCTATGCTGACTAGTGATTTGCTTTTGGGGATCTTACTCTAATTATTAGGATATTTTCTTTTGTCTTACTGATGGATTATTCCTTTTTGCCTTTATAGAAGTGCTTTAGCTAATTATTTGACCAGAGTTGGAATAGGACAAATGCCAGTACTGTCATAGGAAAGTGTGCTTTAGATACTGTCAGCTTAATTATTTGCCTATTCTTCTCTTTGTAGTGTGTTAACCTCTTATTATGGTTAGTGGCTTATGATTTTCAGTGCATCAGAAAAGTTTTGAAGTTTCACTATGGCTTACTATCACTCATTAAGCTGCAACACTTCTTACAGGTTTTGTCCCATTTTAAGTGCAAGTTACTGATAGCCATTTACCCTTTTTAGTGATTGATGATCATAATCTTTGAGCAAGCAAACAAAGGTTCCATTTTTCCTGTTGCTTACTTCAACATGGAATTGACATTCCTTTTGGAGTCACTCCATCTGCTACAGTTCTTAATTAAACAAATGAAAGATTTGTGTAATTTGAAAGGCTGCAATGGTTTTGATAATCCTTTGTTGTCATGAAGTTTTGTTCATGATACTGAATTATCTTTCTAACAGGTTATTGTGCATATCTGGATGTGGAAAATGCAATGAATCCTTCCCTTGCTGAATCTATCGGTGTAAATATAGATAATCTCCTCATTTCACAACCAGATTCTGCAGAGAATTTGCTCAGTATGGTTGATACACTGACAAAAAGCAGGTCTATAGCTGTGGTTGTTGTTGACAGCGTAAGTTTTTCTAAAATCCGAAAGAAATATACAAGAACATTCTCAGAAGGAAAATGTTATGATGCCAGAGATTAGTTTAGGAAAGATTGAGTGTGCTTTAAGGAATATATGTTTTACAGATATCTTGAGATTGTACTGTTAATAGAAACTGTGCCTCTAACTGAGTTATTGTAGATTTCCTTGTGCATTCTTGGAGTACAAATGATAAAGCTTGTGTTCTAACATTGAGGGAGAGATGGTGTTGAGCTTACTTTACCATTATGACTAATAAGTTAAAAAAAGGTTATTTTATTGTGCTTTTACGGATTATTTGTTGTCTTTTTGTCATGTTGATGCTTCTTCCTATGTAACTGGAGTTTCCGTTATGTTGGGACTTCAAGGTAGTTCAAAGTTTACCTGGAACCTATGACCCTCTCAAAATGATAATTTTTTTTTAACTTCTGTAAATTATGTCAGATTGCCTTTGAGTTATACTTGGTCATTTTGCAAAGTTTTCCATATGTATGGAAGGATAGATGTAGTTGTACTTCTATTTCATAGAAGCACAACATATCTTTCTATTTGTAATATAGATCTTGTTCTTTTATTCCCACATCAAGGCTAGGATTTTGCTCTGCAAATTGATTTTCTGGAGATTTCGTCTGTTCCTTGCAAGTTAACATGCTACCTGCAGTTTGGTTATGCTTTTCCTCTTTGGTCAGCCTTGACTCATATATGTGCTTTGCATAATGTGTTTTCTTGTTTAATTTTGTAGGTGGCCGCTCTTATTCCACAACTTGAAATTGACAATGTGGAGGTTGGCTCCACTAAAGACATACAATCTCAAATAATGACGCAAGCACTAAGAAAAATTCGTTATTCATTGTCCAATTCTCATACTCTTATCATATTTGTTAATCAGGTTTGGGCTGCATTAGAATTTTTTGAGCGTTACATATTATGTTGCATGACAGCTGGGTTTACCATCTATGAATCTTCCCTGTCCAGGTGCGAGCAAATCTGAAGTCAGCCCAAGGAAATCGCCCAGCAGATCAGGTAACTTGTGGTGGGAATGCTTTACCATTTTATGCTGCTGTGCGTATGAAACTATTCAGGAAAGCTTTGCTAAAGACTCAGGATAAGGTAAATTTTCCATGCCAGACCTTCCACCATCTAATGGTGTTTTAACTTGAAGAAGAATGTTATCTGAGATTCTGATTGTGGTATTTAACATTATCTCTTGAATCATATGCATGTTTGCGAGAACAGTTTAGAATGTTTTCTGTACTTAAAATTGGTGTTGCTACTGCAAGAAAGAAGGCTTTTCTAATATCTCATTCAAATTAATTCTTAAATTTCAATTGTTAGTCTTTCATTTGCCATTATAGTTTTTCTTGTAACTTGATTAATATTTACAAGCTGAAGAGAACTTGTTTGAGGTTTGTCATTTGCTTGGCACATGTCCACACTGTTTAGTTCAAAAGCTCTGTTAAGTTTCATGTTTTCAGCTGCTCTGAAAAACTCTTACTTAATCTGCAGATGGGATATTTGTCTTGATCTTAACTGGTCGAATGCTGTATTGTTCTGTAGTTACTGGAGAATTTTCATCAAATGACCTTTTAGATTTTTCTTGGGACCATTGCGTCCCTTTAATTTTCTCTGAATGAACAACTTTTTAACACATGCACACAAGGAATAGGGGTCCAAGTGGATGAATAGTTATATGTATAATTTGGTGTTGTTAAGAGTTGCTATAAAGTTTATGAATGAAAATAACACCATAGGTTCAAGGCTATTTTTATCCAGGCCAGGAATAGGAACTATTTGCTGTAAAATGCCTTTAGAGTACGGTTCATTTTCTTCTGCCTTCTTAGGACGAAAATTTCTGAATAACTATCTCTGAGCTGCGTTACCCGTACAAACCTTAAATGCAGATGAGAATGGTCTATTTCTTTGTTGATTTCTGTTCTTTTTGCGATTGAGATCCTTCAAGGAGCTTTACATTCTCATGAGTTTTTACGCTGCTCAGGCTACTGGTCTTGGGATCTGTGTGAAAGTAATTAAGAATAAACTGGCACCTGCAATGACAAACGCTGAGCTGACAATAAAATTCGGGCAAGGTATCTGCTGTGAGTCTGAGATTTTGGAATTGGCTTGTGAGCATGGAATTATTTTGAACGAAGGTGGCAGCTATTTTATAGAAGGTAAAACTTTGAACACCAAAGAGGAAGCTGAAGATTTTCTTACTGCAAATTCTAGTGTTTTGGATCACATAGTTAAGAATTTGAGGTGTCAATTATTTGAGAGGAAATCAAAGCCAGAGTAGATCCTGTCACACTTTTATTGGCATCAAGCGTTCAACAGCTCGGGAACCTGGCTAATCTCCCGAAATATTTAACTGTGCACTAAAAATGTAATTCGTTGCAGAAACATGACTAAGCAGCACATCAAGAATCAAGCATCCGCAAGGGCTCAATTTTTTTTTGGAACACATTTGACTTTCGTTTCTGCAGAATGCAAAATTCTTCTATCCTTGATGCAGAGTTGAAAGAGCGAAGGGCAGCTCAAGCGTTTGGTCTGATTGTGTGATATGGTGATTACCGGATGAACTAAATCGAAAGGATCTTGATCCGTTAGAATTTGTTGCATCAAGATTGAAGACAATTTAGCAAGGTGGAATATGGTGGTGAAACAGTTAGTTCTCCTGTATTTTAATATTGGCTGGGATTTTTTAGCGTTTCCTGCAAAGTTCAATGCTATCAATCAGCCATAAGATTTTTACAGAGTCAAGGAAATAGCTTCTATGTATTATACGTTTTGGTTCTCTATTTTTCCATTTTTACTAGAAATTTTAGGTAATTATGTGGTACTGATCTGATGTTGTTTCTTGACCCCGTACTTACCTTGTACCATCAACAAGTACAATAGCATAGTGATAATTTTTCTATTTTAACTTAATGAGAGTGCTAGCTGCCAGCATGTTTTTTTTTTCCTTGTTTTAATCCTTGTGTAAGAAATTGTCAAAGTTAATCTAATGTTGTTTTGAAATGTTTGAGTTTCCCAGTTATATTCTTTGTCTGATCTTCCTTCGTGATCTTTTTTTCGAAGTTTCAACTTTCTTATTTATGGTATTTCATGACAATGCTAGTAATATTGAACTGCTTTTGCTTCTTTTTTTGGCATGAAAATATTGGTGATGAAAAAGAGTTGTTGTGCAGTAGAAGACTGGAGAAAGCACAGTGGATGCCGGAATAATTTTTAAGAGTTAAACAGGAAAACACACCATCGTTATTGAATGTGGATTATGGATACAAGAACTGTTCAACTTTTGAATGGTCTGAGACTGCTAACGTTTTCAACTAAACCAAGATAGATGTCAAAGTCTGCTAAACCGCCACAAACAACCTTTCCAGAGTTGGATTTCCACAAACTATAAATCCATTTAATAATGAATTATGAATGGGTTTATCACACTATAGAAAGCAATTGCTGTTAGTCAACAGTGATCCCCACCACTTGTGAAATCTAATAACTGGAATTGGAGACAAAATAGTTGAAATAAATGCAGAGAGAGAGCATGTGCTTATGTTATTAATGTCATAATTTTTTTTTTTTTTTTTTGTATTGGAAGTAAGTTTTTATGTTCCCTCCTATTTGTTTTAATTTATGATTAATAAAATTTAAACTAGCACCCACATCGCTTACGAAAACTTACCCAAAAAAAAAAAGTATATTACATGTACTGAGAAAATATATATGTTAGTAAAAGTCATCTACATACTCTACTACTTGAAACACTTCATACTCTATCAGCACAGTTCGGACGTTCTAAGCGTGTATGGTAATTCGTCCGATACGATATCCGAAAGATAATATGTTTTCGTCTTCTAGCGAAGACATTAAGAGTAATCATTGGATTTTGATCTAATGATCAGATAGAGCCTTTTAAAACTCTCCCTGGCTAATGCATCACAGGGAAGCGCATTTTTTAAAAAATTTAGAGAGTGCAGTAGTGCGCTTATCTGATGTCGTGATTCACTTAGTGTAGTAGCGGTAGGATAAAGTGTTGCCGTTGCGCAGGGGAAGGGGGAGAGAGGACATAAAGGGTGGCTTATCTTAAATTCTTGGATTCATATGTATTTGGCAATTAGTACCCAAGTGTTAAAAAGGCTTTCAAAGTGTCCGTCAATATCTGTTTTAAGTGCTCCCCTCCCAACCGAATAGTCGCATCACATTTTTATTGGTGGAATTATAGCTTGAATTGCGCTTGTCACGGAGTCAATTTTCTTGTGTTATACAGCAAATGCTTCTGAAGGAAATCCTCATCTTGATGAAATTGACAAAACGGCAATTTTCAAGTTGGAAGTTTATGAAATGCACCTAGCTGGTACCGGTCTAGCCGAAATACTATGCCGTAAGTTTTGAATTTCGACCTAATGAATCTCTATATCTCTCTCTCTGAAAAAAGGAAGAGAAGAAGATTTTGACTGGGAGTTTGTTATGGAACGCCAAACAAATGAGAATATATTGTATGTTAAGGATATAGAGGCTCTGCAGTTGAGGTTTTGTCCAGTTCTATCCAGTTGTATAAATTGACATAATTTTTCTTCCATAAAACTTCCGTGCCTATTGGGTCAAATTTGGATGTAGTCCACTCATGAGGGTGAAGTTTGCCTAATTCAGAATTGAAATTGAAATGGACCAAATTTTGGGATTTGACTGATTGTGATCTTGCCTCAAAGCCAAGACGTGACCAAACAATTTTTGATAGTCATCCTTATCCGGTTTAGACTATATTGGTTTTGTTTAGAACTCATTTTCTGCTTTTGATATTGTGCACTCTTGCTACAAACATATTTTGACACATTCCGTTGATGGGATGGCACTAAATATGCACTTGACATCCTGTGCTGTGCCTTGTTCTTTAGGTCATGATGTTAGCCTCACAGGCAAATTACAAGCGCCACCGCCAAAGTTGGTGGGGTGGGAGGTCAGGGATCAAACCTTGCCTCCCACCATTGGCCACAATAATATGGCAAGCCACTTTAAGTGGTTTCCAGTCGAGTGCGTAGTGCATTCGTTTGAGCCGGTAGGTGGTTCAGTCCTCTCCGATTTCCCTTCGATCTCTTTAGGTCCTTTCCTTCCCGTAGTATAGAATAATTGTGGGTCTATCGTATTAACCAAAAAAAAGGCTCTACTATTCAATTTAATCTTCGTGATGAATAACATTTTCGTATTTTGTCCCAAAAAGAAGTCAGTAGTAGCATGTCTCTTTATTTTCTTTTGTGAAACCTTTAAAAAAAAAGTGCCCATAGCCACCTCTTTCCTGGTGAAGATTTATTTTTTTTTTCAAGAAGTAATTAATCCACCCTTTCTCAGGGGCTGCTAGCCCAAAAACTGATGTTTACTCTTTAAATTTATCAATTTTCCTGAAGTTTATGTGGGAATATTCCAGGACTAGTTGCATGGTAAATAGCGTTTCCCAGCACCAAATTGGATCTAGACGATGCACACTTTTATGTGCCACGCTATACAATTTGATCCGTTTAACCTATCTATTTTGTCTAGAAAATTTGCATGAAACTCAGATTTTCATGTATAATAAAAAGCTGTTATTCAACAACTATTGACATGAAACAATATTCAATGATCAAGCCACCCCATTCTTAACTTCAGTAGTAATTGTTCTAGCTCCTCTTCCCAATCTGGTTTATATGCCTCCACTAAGCATTAATTACAGCAAACAGGATAAAGAGTTTTTTTTTTTTTTTGGATAAAAAGCAAGTTTTATTAACAGATTGCTGGAAATTATCCAGCACAAATTTGATTTTCATCGCTACCCTAGTGATAGATTAAATATGCACTACAAATAATAGATCTGCAAAATTTAACAGGTACGATAGATATGCAAAATTTTTTAACAAATCTGAAAAATACAAGAAATACGTAGAGTTTCATGTAAAACAAAATAATATTTCTGCTTTGCATTTAAGACCATATTTCCAGTGAAATAAGCCACTTTTCCAAGTGCATTAACACATTAGGGCGGCTTGCAAGACCTAATTTTGCCAAGTCATTCTCATCAAGGACATAGATAATGTTTTAAAATTCAAAATTTAACACATGGACATGGAAGTGACGTGCTCCACAAAGGCACAAACTAGCCATCCAAGAACAATTTGTTGTTTTTCCCATATTTCCACAGAGTGATTGACCTGCAATGCAGTAGACTTGTCAAGCCATCAAGACTTTAGATATCTACTTTTACTTTTCTATGCTTCTTCCTTCACTCCCTCACTATAAAACGGGCGTTAACTTTGTAGTTCAGCAAGTAACATTAAGTAGTAACCAAATATTGCTCGTTTCATTATCCATGGCTGGTGCAGAACCAGAATTCAAGGCCACTATGCTTCTCCTCAGCCTGCTTTTAGTTGCAACCCTTGATTTTACAGGTTTTCCTCTTCGGCCTGAAGTGCAATGCATTGTAGCTCTTCTCAATATATATAATATACAACAAGTTTTCAGAATTATAGAACTCCCAGGCCATCTTCTGTTATTTGAGCTTTAAGCCTTTAACTTTGTTAGTTGCATGATGAGTTCAAAAAGTTGCTGCCTGCAACGTACATTAAACTCGAGGTCAAGAATTCAGCTCTCGCCTCAAACATACCATTTGAAAATTTCAACAGAGCATAAATTAGTAGTGAAAATCTTGTTTCCTCGTTCAAGAATAAGGGTTTAAATTCAAATTCGTAATTTGTCGATCACCTATTTGTGCTTCCCCAAATTGAAAATGTTTCCAAGTGACGTACTAGAAAGTCTATAACCCAACCTGGTCAAATTAACATCTTCTAGGACTGCTAAGCCATATTTTGATCAGACAGACATTAAATGACTTTCACTAATCAACAAGTGCTTTTCTTTTTTCTTTAACTCTTTCAAGCAGAAGTTAAAATGTGGAAGTTTTCATTACCAGTTTTATATCCTACAGAATGATTGTGAAGCCTTTTTACATTATCTGCCCTGTTCGGAGAAGGAACTTAATAGGTTTAATCTAATGCTTATGTATATGAAATTTGATGCAGGGGCTCAAACAGGAGTTTGTTATGGAAGGCTTGGAAGTAATCTTCCATCTCCAGCAGATGTTGTCGCCCTGTGCAACCAAAGAAACATCAAAAGAATGCGAATCTATGATCCTCATCAACCCACCCTTCAAGCCCTTGGAGGTTCAAACATTGAAGTCATGCTTGGGGTTCCCAACACCGATCTACAGAATGTTGCTGCAAGCCAAGCTAATGCAAATAATTGGGTTCAAAACAATGTCAGGAAGTATCCCAACGTCAAATTCAGGTACATTGCAGTTGGAAATGAAGTCAGCCCACTAACAGGGACGGCTCAGTACACAAACTTTCTTCTCCCTGCCATCAGAAACATCTTCAACGCAATTTCTGCAGCGGGGCTCAGAAACCAGATCAAAGTTTCCACTGCTATTGAAACTGGACTAGTTGCAAATGGTTATCCTCCATCAGCTGGCACTTTCCAACCTCAAGCTCAAAATTTTATCAAGCCCATCGTTCAGTTCTTAGCTGGCAACGGTGCCCCATTACTCGTTAATGTATATCCATACTTTTCCTACACAGGCAATCCCAAGAGCATAGCTCTTGAATATGCTCTTTTTACATCTTCGGGCATCACCACACCAGATGGTGTAAAGTATCAAAATCTTTTTGATGCTCTCGTGGATGCAACATACTCGGCGCTCGAAAAGGCTGGAGGCTCATCAGTCCAAATTGTTGTATCGGAGACTGGTTGGCCATCAGCTGGAGGACAAGCGACATCAATAGACAATGCCAGGACTTACAACAATAACCTGATCAAGCATGTCAATGGGAATTCTGGAACCCCAAAAAGGCCTGGAAGGGCTATTGAGACTTACATTTTTGATTTGTTTGATGAAGATCAAAAGAGTCCAGAATATGAGAAGCATTTTGGGCTCTTTCTTCCAAATAGGCAGCCAAAGTACCCAATCAGTTTCTAACTAGATTGAGGAATCAACCGTATAACAGGAACAAGGACAGATAGACTCCATCTGTTGTCTCTCCTGCTTGTATGAATTGTCATCTCAAATAAGGGTTGCTCTAATAATTTCTAGCCTTGGCAATGTATGTGTGAAATAAACACAAATGTTTTGCTGCTGGAGCAATTAATTGTTAGTAGTTGCTAAAATGTTTTACTACATGTTTAGTTTTTAAACATAGGTTAATTACGAAAATTGCTTGGAAATGGATTAACCTAGGCCATCATAACCAAATAAACTTGCAGCTACCTAAGTTTTTCTCCTTTTTTTTTTCCCTTTCTTTTCAGGTTAGAGCAATCTTAATTTAGCAAGCAAATGAGAAAATTTTGATTTTTGGATCGTAGTATCACCAATCATAATTTAGTTCTGCGTGTTTCAATCAACTTAATTAGTCTACCGTATGTTCAACTAATCTTTCCAGTGCATGGTTTCTCATATTTGTATGTGACATGCAGAATTATCAAGTCAACAGATTAGAACTGAGGATTAACCCATTATTGATAGTAAAAGTAACATATAGCAAGATCATCATAAATTTTTTTTTTTAAAAAGAAATCATCATAAAAATAATGTTTAGTTAAATATGAATAGTGAAACTTAAAAATATACAATTATACTAGTTTTTTTTGTTTGTTTGTTTGGTATGACTTGTAAATATTAAGTATTTGTAAACTCTAATTTGTTTATATTTTTTTGAACAGTAAAGGTACTAGATTATATGCGCCTTTTATTGTGACAGCTGACCAGCGCATATAGTTTGGAGTTTGGAATCATTTTACTCAGTCTCTCCAATAATTTGTTTTGAATAAATAGGCAGTCTAAGTCACGCCGCCGCAAGGATCGAACACTCGCTTCGTGCAGCGTTGAAATTTTTTCAGACGAAATGTTTGCAGCAAGAAAGGGGAGAGGCAAATTATTTTTCTATATGTGATAGGTCTATCGCCACATGTCGACGCTCCTAACATTTTAAAAATAATCTATTTTGTTCCCTCTAGTTTCATATAAAGTGAAAATTTAATAGAATATAACCTTTACAATGTTATTAGTTGAAATATCAATATTGTCCTCGTTTAAACATTGAGTCGGACAATGGCCTAACCACTTTGTTTAATATTTCCTGTACGTAAAATTAGTCTTGTACATTGAACTGACATGAGAATACTGAATTCAACTTTCACCAAAAAAACTTCTCAAAAAATTTGTCTGCTGTAAGCTTTTTTTTAACAATTTTAGCTACAATAATTTCTCAAAATTTTTAAACGATACACTTCAAAATATTCAAAAATTTATACATTTTAAAAATTTTTCCTACATCTTTTACAGTAAGTTAAAGTAAAATTTTAGACAAACACTCAAAAACTCATTTGTCAAATGGGCCTTCATTGCAAAAGCATGATTCCGTTCTCAGTTTGCTTCTTGTTCGTCTGATTTTTGTGTTCTTTGTTTTCGATTTTTACTCATTAGCGAGTTGCATGGTGAAAATATTTTTGACTAGATTGGTGGTCTAACCTTGATTTAGGGGATGATGATTGATGAGGATGACACTACTAAACACAAGCATTTCTTAAATGCACTTTTCCAGGAGGGAAAATTTCTGTGAGTTCTTTTTTGCATTTTTAGCTTTAGTTCCAAATGTCAACCGAAAGGACAACTTCACGAGGCTTGATGGAGCAGTATTAGATTATGGATAACTACTCAGTTCTAGAATATACAAGGTGGCATGGTCAAGACTGAGGACGGCATGAATGTTACCAGATCAAATGGCAAGTTCGAGTTTAAATACTCAATTGTCCATTTCCACTATATATATATATATATATATATATACTCACTATTATCCAGTCTACTTGATAAGATTTGGGGTGAATTTGCAAGAATGGGTGAGGCAAGAGAGGAGGTAATTCTTCTAGACTTTTGGACTAGCATGTATGGCATGAGGGCAAGAGTTGCACTAGAAGAAAAAGAAATCAAGTACGAGCACAAACAAGAGGATCTAATTGGCAACAAAAGTGAGTTGCTCTTGAGGATGAATCCAATTCACAAGACAATCCCGGTTCTGATTCACGATGGAAAACCCGTTTGTGAATCCCTCATTGCAGTGGAATACATTGATGAGGTGTGGAAAGGTAAAGCTTCACTCTTGCCTTCTGATCCTTATGAGAGAGCTCAAGCCAGGTTTTGGGCTGATTTTCTTGACAAAAAGGTCAGCATGCATCCTATCATTGGTAAAATCTCTTTCAGCTAATTTAAACATTGCCACAAATATCATTCCTGCCATGTTGATGAAATTGAGTCTTAAAATTATATTAACCTTTTCTATACTGATAGTGTATACATTAGCAGGTATAAATATACATCATACGTCTAGATTTAGGGGATTAAAATTCCAATTGAGATTATTTGTTGTGTGTCCATGTACACACTTGTGGGAAAGATGCCTTAAGATGATGAGATAATGCACTCCAATTTCAGGTTTATGAATACGGTCGTCAAGTCACCTGGTCAAGAAAAGGAGAAGAGCCAGAAGCAGCAAAGATTGGCTTGACAAACTCCATTAAGACGCTGGAGGAGGAAGCCCTTGGAGACAAACTTTATTTTGGGGGTGACAAGTTCGGGTATCTTGACGTTGTTGTCATTGGACTCTGCAGTTGGCTACACACCTATGAGATTATCTGCAACTTTAATGCGGCGACTGAGTGCCCAAAGCTGGTGGCATGGGCTAAGAGATGCATGGAAAGGGATAGTGTCTCCAAGTCTCTTCCTGAACCCAAGAAGCTCTATGAAGCCATTTTGGGATTTAAGAAGGTTTTTGGACTTGACTAAATGTGAAGAAGAATTAATGGTTTTTGGTACTTTGTCCTGTAACAATAAAAAAGAATATGCTCAAAGGACTAATAAAACAATTTCTATATGTTGAAACATTGGCCAAGGACTAATTAGGTGAAAGAATGTTTTGAACTACTCTATACATATCTAACAAGTAGAGGAATCAGCTGTGAAAAACTCGAAAGAGAAAAGAAAAGAGGAAATGAATTCCTTTAATACAGGTTTTCACTAATTTCATAGTTGTAAAATTATACAACCACACTCCCATAGCAAGATAAATCCCCTACAATTTTCATTCCCAATTGAAACATATACAAATTATTTTTGTTTTGCCAGTAATAAACAGAGCGTTCACTCTGGACTTATTTGCAACATAAACTACACAAAGGATTATTGGTACTTTTGTTTCTTAGTCAATCCCATGTTTCTTCCTCAACTTCAAAGCATACTCATAAACCTTATGAAAATCAGCAAGGGACTTTGACACACACTCCCTTTTCATGCACCTTTTAGCCCATGCCACGATCTTGGGGCACTCTGTCTCTATGTTGAAATTTCCAAAAATCTCGTAGGCATAAAACCAACTGTAGAAAGGTATTAGAGCTATATCTAAGTACGTACCCAAAGTTTGCACCTCCAAAGTAAGGCTTGTCTCCAAGTTCTCCTTCCAAAATTTTGTAGGTCTCTATGAATTCCATATTAGCTGCCTCCAGATCTTCTCCCTTTGTAGCCCAAGTTTTTCTTCCTACAGTAAAAACCTGCGTCAAACAGTTCAAAATTTAATTTAATAACACCAGCAGTAATAGATGTTAATTGTTTAGAGCATAACATTATCTATTTGAAAAGAAAGTGATGGATTGCTATCTTTTGCAGTTTTTGTAGAAAAATGTACTATAATGATTTGATATACGTAAGGTAAAAAGATAATTGAAAAATGTAAAAAAATTTTGGAGAATGACAATCCAAACAAGGTTAAGTCAAACAATAAAAACACAGAAACAAATTAAATCTACACTGAAGCTCACAAAAAATATCTATCAGTGAGGAATAATAAATTGACCTTGGTACCTTTTTATCAACAAAGTCAGCCCAGAACCTGGCTTGAGCTTTCCTGATGGGGTCAGATGGCATGAAAGGATTTTTATCCCGCCATACTTCATCCATGCACTGAACAATAATTATCGACAGAAAGCCCGGAATTCATAGCATGAATTGCACCTATCATGGATGCAATTTTCTTGTGTTATTACATCAAATAGTTCTTCTGGGAAATTCTCATCTTGATTACACGTCTTCTTCTTGATAACTACTGTTTGATGAATCGACAAAATGTCAATTTTCAAGTCGGAAGTTTATGAAATGCATCTAACTAGTTCCGCTCGAGACGAAATGCTTTCATTTTACATACATCTCTCAGCAACAGATACTATGAAACAAGTTTAGAATTTGATCCTAATCGATCTAATAAATCTCTCTCTCTCTCTCTCGCTGGAAAAAGGAAGAGACGAAGACTTTGACTTAGAGTCAATGTTATCAAAGGCCAAAGAAATGAGAATATGGTATGTTAGAATTTAATGAGTTGAGAAAATTTCTTTCTGCCATTAAAACTTCAGTGCCGTTACGTCCAATTTGGATATAGTCCATACATAATACATGAAAGTAAAGTTTGCCTAGCTAACTCAATGTTGACCAATTATTGGGTTTGACTGATTCTAGTCTTTCCTCAAAGCCAAGCCATGACTAAAACTACTTTGAATAATCATCCCTTTTGGTTTTGTTCACACCTAATTTTCTGTTACCGTATTCTGTCGGTTTTAGCCGTGTTTCCAGAAGAGTGATTGACCTGCGATGCACTAGACTGACCAAGTCATCAAGATTTTAGATTCTAACTTTTCTATGCATCTTCCTTCATACCCTTTCTGTAAAAGGGGTGCTCAATTTGTAGCTCATCAAGTAGTACTGGAATATTGCTTGTTTCATTATCCATGGCTGGTGAAAAACAACAATTCTGAATTCACGGCCACTATGTTTGTTATTGGGCTGCTGTTACTTGCAACACTTGATTATACAGGTTTTCCTCTCTATCCTGAATTACAATGCAATGTAGCGTCTAAAATCTTGATATGCAGAATGTTTGCAGAATCATAGATCAAAAGTTTTGTAAATGGCATATGAAAAGTCTAAAACTAGACCTGGTGACACTAGCAATTACTAGGGCTGGTAAGCCATACTGTAATCAGATGTCAAATGACTTTCACTAATTGATAAGTAAGTTGTTTCTTTACTTGTTCAGGAAAAAGAGGGGAAGTGTGGAGGTATTCATTACCAGTTCATCCTGCAAAATGAATGTAAAGCTTTGTTACATAATCACACCTGTTTTGCAGAATGAGCTTAATCAGGTCAATGAAATCATTGTGCATATGAAATTTTGATGCAGGGGCTCAAACAGGCGTTTGTTATGGAAGGCTTGGGAGTAATCTTCCATCTCCAGCAGATGTTGTAGCCCTTTGCAAACAGAACAACATCAAAAGAATGCGAATCTACGATCCTGATCACTCCACACTTCAAGCCCTAGCAGGTTCAAATATTGAAGTCATTCTTGGGGTTCCCAACACTGATCTTCAGAATGTTGCTGCAAGCCAAGATAATGCAAATAATTGGGTCAAAAACAATGTAAGGAATTATCCTAATGTCAAATTCAGGTACATTGCAGTTGGAAATGAAATCAGCCCACTAGCATGCACGGCTGGGTGCCCAGACTTTGTTCTCCCTGCCATCCGAAACATCTTCAACGCAATTTCTGCAGCTGGGCTAGGAAACCAGATCAAAGTTTCCACTGCAGTTGAAACTGGACTAGTTGGAAATAGTTTTCCTCCATCAGCTGGCACTTTCCAACCTCAAGTCCAAAAGTTTATCAATCCCATAGTTCAGTTCTTAGCTAGCAAAGGCGCCCCATTACTCGTTAACGTGTATCCATACTTTGTCTACATAGGCAATCCCGGGAGCATAGCTCTTGACTATGCTCTTTTTACTGCTTCGGGCATTACCCTACCAGATGGTGTAAAGTATCAAAATCTTTTTGATGCTATCTTGGATGCAATATACTCGGCCCTCGAAAGGGCCGGAGGGTCATCTGTCGAAATTGTTGTATCAGAGACAGGCTGGCCATCAGCTGGAGGTGGACAAGCTACATCAATTGACAATGCCAGGACTTACAACAATAACCTGATTAAGCATGTCAATGGAAGTTCTGGAACCCCAAAAAGGCCTAGAAGAGCTATTGAGACTTACATTTTTGATTTGTTTGATGAAGACCAAAAGAGTCCAGAATATGAGAAGCATTTTGGGCTCTTTCTTCCAAATAAGAAGCGAAAGTACCCAATCAGTTTCTAACTGGATTGAGGATTCAAGTGTGTAAAAGGAATAAGGATCGATAGACTTCATGTGTTGTCTTAATTTAGCAAGCATAGGTACATTATGTAAATTGCTTGGAATTAGATTAACTTAGACCATCATAACCAAATAAATACAGCCACCTAAGTTTCTCTTTTCTTTTTTTTTTTTAAGGTTAGAGCTATCTTAATTTAGCAAGCAAATGAGAAAAAATTTGATTTTGGCTCGTAGTATCACCAAGCATATTTTAGTTCTGCGTGCTCCAATCAGCTTAATTAGTCTACCATATTTTCAACTAATCTTTGTATGTGACCTGCAGATTTAGCAAGACAACGAATTAGAACTTAATCAGGATTAATCGATTATCAATAGTAAAAGTAACAAATAGCATGATCATAATCAAATAATGTTTAGTTAAATATGAAGAGTGAAAATTTGAAAATATACAATGATACTGTTTGTACCATCAACAATGACAATAGCATAATGGTAATTTTCTACGGTACACTTTTATTCTATTTGTTCAAATCCTCATATAAGAAATTATCAAAGTTAATATAATGTTGTCGTTAAGAGCCAAGAAAAAAACTTAAAAAAAATTGATGGCAGCAAAATTATTAGAAAAAGTTAATCGGGGAAGCACAACATCTTTAGCCAAGTCAGACGGATAATGGTCACAAGAAGTGTTCAACTTCTGGATGGTAATGAGAATGTTATCGTTTTCAACTAAACAAATGTTATCAAAGTCTGCAAAACTGCCATACTCCACAACCTTCCTAGACTTGTGTTTTCCACAAAACATAATTCATTAATTCTTGAAATAATGAATTAATTATGACTTTTCACACTATCAAAAAGTGTGAAGGCTTACATAGTTTCTGTCGATATCTATGTTTAACTGCTACTTTCGTATAGAATATTCGCATCCCATATTGACATTTCAATTGCAGGAAGCCTGGAATTTATAGAATGAATTGCGCCTGTCACGGATGCAATTTTCTTGTGTTATACATCAAATAGTTCTTCTAGGAAAATCTCATCTGGATTACATGTCTTCTTCTAGATAACTACTGTTTGACGAGTCGACAAAACGGCAATTTTCAAGTTGGAAGTTTATGAAATGCACCCAACTAGTTCCGGTCTAGATGAAATGCTTTCATTTTACATACGTCTCTCAGCAACAGACACTATGAAACAAGTTTAGAATTGGTCCCAATCGATCTAATAAATCTCTCTTTTCCTCTCCCTGTGGATAAAGAAGAGACGAAGACTTTGACTAGGAATCAATGAGTCTGTTTGGGTAGAGTATTATTTGAAATAATTTTAGTAGCACTTTTTGTGATGTGACGTATGTGAGATAAAAGGATGGTTGAGACTATAAAAAAAAAAAGTGGATTAGAGAATGTGTTTATGATGCAAGTAAAATATTATTTGGAAAAATTTGGGGTAAAATACCAAAAAAGCTTCCTATGGTTTGATAAATGTTCAATTTAACTCCCTCTAGTTTGGAAACGTACATTATAACTCCCTGTGGTGTTGAATAAATTGAAAATTGGATAGAAAGCATCCAATCTAACGGTTGTGTGTGAAATGTCAATATTACCCTTACTATATGTAAGATGCTTTCCATTCAATTTTCAATTTAGTCGAAATCACAAGGAGTTATAGTGTAATTTTTCAAACTAAAGAGAGTTAAATTGAACATTCGACAAACCATAGGGAGTTCATTTATATAAGGACAATATTGACATTTTACGTATAACCGTTACATTTGACGTCCAATTTTCAAATTAGTTAAAACCACAGGGAGTTATAGTATACGTTTCCAAACCAGAGGGAGTTAAATTAAACATTTTGTAAACTATAAGGAATTTTTTGGTATTTTACCCAAAAATTTGCTATCCAAAATGTTGTCAAAGGCCAAACAAATGAGAATATGGTATATTAGAATTTAATAAGAAAATTTCTGTCTTCCATTAAAACTTCCTTGCCAGTTCGGTCCAATGTGGATATGGTCCATACAATGAGAGTGAAGTTTACCTAACTAATTTAGAGATAACGAAACCAACTTTTGGGTTTGACTGATTCTACTCTTTCATCAAAGCCAAGCCATGATTAGATGGTTTTGTTCACAACTCATTCTCTGTTTTCATATTCCGTAATCTTACTGCAAACATTCTTCCAGAGATGGCACCTAATTTTGTACTTAGTCAGAAGAAGAGGTTATTCATCTACTATTGACATGTAATAATATTTCAATGATCAATCCACCTTATTCTTTACTTGAGCAGTAATTGTTCTTGCTCCTCTTAGCCAATCTGGTTAATATTCCTCCACTAAACAATAATTGCAGAAATAACCATCTATTGGGTTGGTAGCCACCACAAAGGCCTTAAGTGTTTTTGTGGGGTGGAAAGTTAAAAGTTTAGAACCTTGTCTCCCATCCAAATGCTATTTAACATATGACTTCTTCTAAATCCAGCAGCTGCTTAACGCACCCGTTTGGTTTGATGGTAATTCAGTTTCAATTGGTCTCTAGGATCTAGTTGAACCTGTCTCTCTTCACTCCTAGCTGATGTATGACCCCAAAAAAAAAAAAACCATTAATTGCAGAAATGAAAACTAAAAATTGCACATGAAAAAGTCTCGAGCTATATAGTTTAATTCCTTTCTAGTAAGGACTCAGGAACTGGAAGCTGTTATAAGGTGGCAACCACGTTGCAGGCCCTCTAACCAAAAGTACTACCATGTAACAAGTCATACCCTTTGCACACCGAGTCTTGGAAACCAAAATAGGAAGAAACTACATGTAATTGGACGTGCAGAGTTTCTTGTGAAGGAGTACTTCTGTTTAGCATATGCTGCTGCAACTATGGTCTAAGACCATATTTCCAGTAAAATAAGCTGATTTTCAAAGTGCATTAAAACATTAGGGCGGCATATACGATTATTATTGATTGATTGAGGAAGTCATTCTCATCAAGGACATAGAAAAATGTTTGAAAATTCAAATTTTAACACATGGGCAGGCGAATGACGTGCTCTAGAAATTAGCCACCCTGCAACAGCGATGTTTCCACAGAGTGATTTGACCTGAAGTGCAGTAGACTTGTCAAGTCATCAAGATTTTAGATCCTGACTTTTACTTTTCTATGCATCTTCCTTCATTTCCTCTCAATAAAAGGGGTGCTTAATTTGCAGTTCATCAAGTAGTATTAAGTAGTACTGGAATATTGCTCGTTTCATCATCCATGGCTGGTGCGGAACAACAATTCAAGGCCGCTATGTTTGTTATTGGGCTGCTGCTACTTGCAACGCTTGATTATACAGGTTTTCCTCTCTATCCTGAAGTACAAAGCAATGTAGCGTTTAAAATCTAAAATCTTAATATGCAGAATGTTTGCAGAATTATAGATCAAAAGTTTTGTAAATGGCATATGAACGTCTAAAACCAGACCCGGCAACATTATCGATTACTAGGGCTGCTAAGCCATACTTTAATCAGATATTAAATGACTTTAACTTATTAATAAGTGCTTTCTTTACTTGTTTAAAGAATGGGGAAACTGTGGAACTTTTCATTATCAGTTTATCCAACAAAATGAATGTAAAGCTTTCTTACTAAATCAGCCCTGGTTTGCAGACTGAACTAAATCAGGTCAATCTCATCATTGTGCATATGAAATTTGATGCAGGGGCTCAAACAGGCGTTTGCTATGGAAGGCTTGGGAGTAATCTTCCATCTCCAGCAGATGTTGTAGCCCTTTGCAACCAGAACAACATCAAAAGAATGCGAATCTACGATCCTGATCAATCCACTCTTCAAGCCCTAGGAGGTTCAAATATCGAAGTCATTCTTGGGGTTCCCAACACTGCTCTTCAGAACGTTGCTGCAAGCCAAGATAATGCAAATACTTGGGTTCAAAACAATGTAAGGAATTATCCCAATGTCAAATTCAGGTACATCGCAGTTGGAAATGAAGTCAGCCCAATAAAGGGCGACACAGCTCAATACGCAAACTTTGTTCTCCCTGCCATCCAAAACATCTTCAACGCAATTTCTGCGGCAGGGCTAGGCATCAAAGTTTCCACTGCTGTTGAAACTGAACTTGTTGGAAATAATTTTCCTCCATCAGCTGGCACTTTCAAACCTGAAGTCCAAAATTTTATCAATCCCATTGTTCAGTTCTTAGCTAGCAAAGGCACCCCATTACTCGTTAACGTGTATCCATACTTTGCCTACATATACAATTCCCAGAACATAGCTCTTGAATATGCTCTTTTTACATCTTCGGGCATTACCACACCAGATGGTGTGAAATATCAAAATCTTCTTGATGCTCTCTTGGATGCAACATATTCAGCGCTCGAAAGGGCCGGAGGCCAATCTGTCGAAATTGTTGTATCAGAGACTGGTTGGCCATCAGATGGAGGACAAGCGACATCAATAGACAATGCCAGGACTTACAACACTAACCTGATTCGGCATGTCAATGGGAATTCTGGAACCCCAAAAAGGCCTGGAAGAGCTATTGAGACTTACATTTTTGATTTGTTTGATGAAGATCAAAAGAGTCCAGACTCTGAGAAGCATTTTGGGCTCTTTCTTCCAAATAGGCAGCCAAAGTACCCAATCAGCTTCTAACTAGATTGAGAAATTAGCTAGTGTATAACAAGAATAAGAATAAGAATCCATAGGCTCCACATGTTATCCCTTGCTTATATAGATAGATTGTCATCTCAAGTGGGGATTGCTCTAAAATTCTAGCCTTGGCAACCTATATATTGATAAATAAAAATGTTTTGCTGCTGGAGCAATTTATTCTTAGTAGTTGCTAAAATATCTTGGTGCATATTTAGTCTTTAAACATAGGTAAATTGTGAAACATGCTGGGAATTGGATTAACCTGGACCATCATAACCAAATAAAAATAGAGCTATCTAACAAGTTTAGCAAGAAAATGGGGAAAATTTTGATTTTGGTTCACAGTACTATGAGAAATTATAACTTAAGTTCTCTGTGTTTCAATCAACTTAATGAGTCTACTGTGTTTTAACTTGTATTCCCGGTGTACGGTTTCTCACATTTATGTCTCAGTTGCATATTTAGAAAATCAACCAATCAGAGAATAGTAGTATTAATCAACTATTAATAGTAAAAGCAACAAATAGCAAGATCATAATAAGAATAATTTTTAGTTAATTATGAATAGTAAAAAAAGGAATAATACTTGTTATTTTGTTTATTTGGTATCGTACCATTTTCAGCTATATTGCAAAGTATGGAATACAATTAGAGTGAGCTCTTAATTCTACAAAAATGGTAAATAACCAACTAGAACTTGAGACGAATCTTCAGATGCTAGCTAATGCCCATAATTAAACTCGGCAAAGTAAAGATTTGCAATTGAAACTAGGGATAATTTCAGATACCTCCCTTGAGGTTTCTAACAGTTTCATTTAGCTCCCTCAAGGTTTTAAAAATTACACATACCTCCCTTATCATTTAAAGTGATAATACTACCCTTAATTAATGAAATTCCCTTATTTGGTATGCTTATGCTTAGAATGACTTTTAAATTTATTTTTTCATTCTTTTTTCTTCTTACTCCTTTTTTTTATTTTTTGCCAATAAAACTGTATAACTAGCATTATTACCTCTAGTTTCTATTATAACCAAATGTCGAACTAGTGATTTTTTTTTATGAGTTAACTTATATGTAATCCAATGTTTTTGCTGATCTTTGTTTTCTATTTTTTGGTATTAAAGTTAATAATAAATATAAAAAGAAATGGCCCAAAATCACTATTAAATTATGATAATCCCACTACTTAAAAAATTCATAAACTCTAAATGAATTATTTCAGCATTTTCTTTTTAATCTTATAAATCTAAATCTATAATAAAATACCATAAAAAATATCCTATCATAGTGATAAAATTATTATTATAGTTGTTTATCAAATAGTAGTAGGTATGGACATGAAAATTTTGGTACTTTTTTCTTATAATTATACTAGATAATCTTATAATTGTGTAGGTAAATAAATTAAAACTCATTACACAAGGGCATTTTTGGGTATTCATTTAAAAATTTGACCAAGTCAATATTATTTTAAGGTTTAGATACTAAAACTATCAAATTAAAGGAAGTAGGTGTAATTTTTCAAATTTTAGGGGAGTTCAGTAAAATTGTTAGAAACCTTAGAGGAGGTTTCTGAAATTATCCCTTAAAACTAAGCAAACATAACTCCACCTAGTCGACATCTAGCAAAAAAACAAACTTCTCATGTATATTACAAGACTAGAATAGTTGGGAAAAAAATTAGCCACTGATTTTGGGTGGCTAGCATATATGTCCCAGCAAAGTGGCATATATATTAACTTCAGGACATATTAATTTGATTCATAATGTAACCACAGGAAAAGACGCTATCAAAGCACCCTATCAAAAAAAAAAACTTAAACTAACTAGTAATAGGTCGCGTGATTTGCATGTGATTATAATATCATAAAATATAATATTTTATACATTAAAATTTATTTGTGAAAAGTTATTTTAACAAATTTAATATTTGCATATTTTCTTTTTTATTAATTTTTTATCTTCTTTAATTAATTTTCTTTAAAACCATTATTTTAAAAGCAAAATAAAAGTTCACAAAATGTTATATTTACAAATTCATATAAAATCTCCTCAGAATTTTTAACAGATAACGATACATTTGGTCTCTTTCAATTTAAAATAATGGTTTTAAGGACAATTAATTAAGGAAGATGGAAAATTAAAAGTTTTTAAAAATAAAGATTTGACCAAATACGAAATGATTTGACAAAAGTATCAATATATTAAATAGTATGTATAATATTGATACTTTTAATTACTTTTTTTTTCTTTTTCCCATGACAAACAAATTATGAAAATAGAATTACAATTGTTTGATTTTAATTAGATAAACAAATTTTTATTTTTCTTTTAAAAGTTGGATGACCTAAATTTGCATGCTACGCAAAAGTTAAATGTTTGCTAATTACTGGGGTTGGTTCAGTGGCCAAGGTAGGTCTTTTAGAGTTCTTTTCTATTCAGCATTCGAATCATATACATGATAGTTGGGATGAAAAAAGAGTATAGAGAAGGGTAAAAAAATAAATAAAATAAATAAAAACTAATTGTTTGCATAAATATCAGTTGCATGCTTTATCATTATTATTTTTCATGTTACGTAAGTTGAATTTGTCCATATCTTGATGAAATTTCTCAATATGAAGTTATATGCACCATCTTTTGAAAAATGAAGAGATATATATTCTTTTAATTTGAACACTTTGTAGTATTTTGTGTGTTATTTCTGTTAACAATAGAGTATAGATGAGTATTACATATAAATCTTTTTTTTTTCTAATTGTTCACTTTTTGAGAATAGAAATTTTATTGGTAGAGATATTGAGTTTTTTTTCTTTGCTTTTATTTTCTATTTTTTGGGCAGATCTAACATTAAGTACAAACGACAAAGATTTTATTGTCCTAAGAGCCCTTGTTTTGGTATCAATAGTAATATTTTTGAAGATTTGAAATTTTAATTAGGTTGTGACTAATAAAAATTTTTTAATGGAAATAAAAAACTAAAAATAGTAAATTTTTCTTAATAAAATATTATGAATATACATGCAATTTTACTATTAAAATAAAAATTATATAATATATATATGTAATATCAAGCGGCTCGCGAGTTGACTAGAGTTGAATGTTGACCAACCTTGAGTCGAGTCTTGACGGAGCCGATTCACAACTTGATTCATTTAGTCAGTGTGCAACCAGTCCAGTGTACCTTGCAAGCATTACTTGTGCAATAAAGAGAGGGTGCTTTTGTAATCTGCACACAAAGGATGAGCAAAGAAGGGTAATTGGGGATAGAATACAACATCTATGCAGGTATTAGTCAAATTGGTAATGCCTAAAATCTACCATTATCATTATAAAATGAGATAGAATAGATTGCTCTGCCTCTTCTGATCTCCAATTTTCTTTTCTCAATAGCCTTCTTCAAGGTATAAAGGATGATCATATGTATTCCTCTTATGTTCTTCGTAGTTTAATCAAACACTTTGGGTCATGTATAGCAGAACACTAAACAGCTGATTGGCAGCTTGTGACAGAAGCTGAAATTAGTACTTAATTTCAAGACAATTCTTAGGTTTTTCGTAGCTTTCAGGAACCTGAGATACACCAAATAACCTACCTTCTATGCATAGCTCTACTGAGATGTCAATGCCTGGACAATTTTTGGTATTCTACCACTTTTTCATCAAACAAGAAAATGCCTTCATCTTGAACGGATGACTGTGTTTAAGTGAAAACTGAACTCTCAAGTACGCATAAACCTCTTCAATTTACTCGTCAGTGAAAAACTAGCATAAACTCAAGCTCTGAATTCATCAACGTACAAAACAAGAATTCATAAACTCAAGATATGTACAAAACTGAATAGCTATATGAACTCTTACATTAATAATACAAAACAAGAAATCAAAGCTGCAACTCAAGGTCGAATTCAATATATCAAGTTATGAACAAAAGTTAACAATTTGAAAAACTTGATGATATCTACAGTGCAAGTTAACTTGATGTGCAAAAATACTGGGATTCGATGATCTCTCCTTCTTCTACTTCCCCACGACTCAAATATGCGTCTTCATCATCATCATCCGCTGCCCGGAATTCCTCCTTCAAGTGCAAGCCAAGCTGCTCTAAAGGGTGCAAAACTTTGCCATTCTTTAAACCTCTCAATACCATCACTGCTGGTCCGTTGCATCCATGGATAATGTAAGAGGGAGCACACTGACTTAGTTGCTCAAGTTCCTTCACAATCATGAGATTGTCTTCCAAATCAACAGTGCTTTCTATCATCTGTATCGCAACGCGGGCTGCTTCTCTTTCCCTCTGCCTCAATTCAGCTTCTTTCTTCTTCAATTGCTCCGCTGATCTTAGCACCTCTTCCTCTTTGCCCTGTTTTATTACCGGTCTCTCCTTTTCTTGATCGACGTTAAATTTTGCAGCTTTTGCTACGGAAATAATTTCGGCGAAGCGGGGTGTTAACCTTGCAGCACATAACGCCGTCTTCAAAACATATTCGTCGGCAAGATTAGCTTGACTCGTACAGCAGCATTGATCACCGGTGGTAATCGTCACAATACCCTTTTCCTGCTGCTGCTTAGGCTTAAAAGTACCTGCGCCAATCCTGTTCTTGCTGCATCGCAACCTTTTTAATGTATCCATTATTCTCTTCTTTTTCCCATTCCTTTGATTACCATCTAGAACTACTAGGACTTGGGCCGCTCCTTTGTTGTTGCTCCCATTAATTCGAGAAGTCAATTTTCTATCTGCTAAATCGTTCTGCTTCCCAACTGCGCCCTTCCTAGCAGCAGTCATGTTGGATGGTAATGGCGGAAACAAACCCTAGAATGATAGATGTTAAAATCTACAATCTTAACCAAGCCCAAGAACCGAAATTGCAAAATCCCAAAGAACCCTATTACTAGGTGATCAAAGAAATATGACTCCTTCTGAGGAAGATGAAGAAAACAAGAAATTCTTGAGGCTATCTACGATAATGTCTGCTTACTCTTCAAGCACCGAGGAATGAAACCTAGAAGTCGATATGATCACTTGCTTCTTAATTTCTGCTTGTAATTTTTTTGTGAAAAGAACAATGAACAGAGTGGTTGTTAAATATACTTT
This sequence comes from Coffea eugenioides, assembly GCF_003713205.1. NCBI lineage: Eukaryota > Viridiplantae > Streptophyta > Magnoliopsida > Gentianales > Rubiaceae > Coffea > Coffea eugenioides. Next base: position 17,293,437 of record NC_040040.1, read on the forward strand.
CAGTATTAGGAAAGTAGTGGTTTCCTTTTCCTATGTTGTTCGGGAGTTCGGGTCTCAGTCTGGCGGCAAATTCAAACGCAGAGTTTACGGGCTTGAGCTTTTTAGCTTCTTTTATTTGGGCCTTTCCGGGTACGGCACATGTACGTTTGGGCGGTGGGAATTGCTTATTGCAGTTCTTTACTTCAATAAACTTCAATAAACTCCATGCCTCCCTCAAATCACTTCGTTGTTGGGAGTAGGAATTTGCCTATTGTCGGGGCTAATAGAGTGAATATATAATTAGTAAACAGTGTAATTAGTAATTTATTATAAATTTATTGGTATAATTAATCAATAATTTGTCTTAGTATAAATGTATAATTATTAGTATAACTAATATTATTAAATATATTTATTTATTTATTTATTTTAGGCAGGTGACAGGGTGGGAGTATACTCTCCTGTCCCTCGCCCTGTTTTTTAACTGGAGGAGAAAATGACCCCCAGCTCGCTTCATCAACCTCCTTTGAGCACTCGTCCCAATTATCATCTCTAGTTGAAAGAGGTTTTTATGGTACTAAAGTTGGGATAGATTGTGGCTTTTGATACATGTAGATCTGATAACCCCACCGGCTAACTAATCTTTCTATCCCTCTTTCTCTTCACATGTGATGGATTAAATCACTTTCTATATTGGTCGTGGTTTGGACAATATTATACAAAAAACTTGTCTTTCATGCAAAAGGAGATGTTTAAAAAATCAATTAGATATTTTAATTAATTAAAATTGTTTGATACAATCATCTTAATTGTTAATCCACAAGTGCTTTCTAAAATTATATTTCAATCAAATTTGAAGTGTAATTTGCCAAAAAGGAAAAAAAAAATTTCTTAACACAATTTAAAAAAGCTTGAGTTTTTTATGCACTGTCATTGTACAAATTTTTATATTAGCAAATTTAGATCATGACACATAATATGAACTCAAATTTGAAATTCAAATCATACACATGTATAGCTTCTAGTGTAAAAAAATCGCAATACTGTTAGTGCATAAAAAGTTAATTTTTGAAAAGAAAAAATTTTCCCATATCCTCTTATATGATAGAAAGAGACAAAAACATTCTATCCAGCCTCCACCAAATTAGAGGGAAAAAAAATGAATGCCATCAAAGTGAATGAAAAAAAAATAAAAAATCTGAAACCTCTATTTAAATTTGTATTTACTTTCACATATTTAATTTTTGTTAAATACAAACCTACCAGTTTTCCTTTCATAAAAATATTAGTGTAACACTTTTTCAATTTTAGTTACAAACATTTATGTATTTAATATAAATTAAATGATTCAGAATAAAATGTCCATAAAGAGCCAATACTTTGTTCATGTAATGGAGGAAAGTCATAAAGAATTAATACTTTATGGGCCATTTCTTTTTTTAAAACTATTTAATTTATATTAAATATATAACCTATCGGTTTCTTTTTTGTAAGAATATTACTATAACACTTTTTGAATTTTACTTACAAACATTGATGTATTTATCATATATTAAATATTTGAAAGTAAAATGCCCATAAAGAACTGGTACTTTGAATAGGTAATGCATATTTGCCCATGAACTATACCCCTTAAAGTTTATTAATTGTTAATTGATTTGTAGTACTTTGTCATTCCTTTGCTAATACTACTTAGCATATAACACAAAGGGCAAATCTGGCACAAATTTCTCATTTTACTCCCTAAAATAATATTTTAATCGCCTGGACTGAATATGCAAAGAATCAGTAAGTTTGGGGAAGGTGAGAGTGCAATTTTTTAAACCACAAGGGATGTGAGTTCAAGTGTCAGAAACCTCAGGGGAGGTTTCTGCAATTTTCCCTTCAAGTTAACATGATGTGCAGAATTCTAGTATTTGATGATATCTACAACGCAAGTTAACATGATGTGCAAAACTACTAGGAATCGACGATCTCTCCCTCTTCTACTTCCCGATTCAAATATGTGTCTTCATCATCATCCACTGCCATGAATTCCTACTTCAAGTGCAGGCCAAGTTGTCCTAAAGGACGCACAATTTTACCCGTTTTTAAGCCTCTGAATACCAGCACAGCTGGCCCATTGCATCCTCGGACAAAGTAAGACGGAGAACATTGACTTAGTTGCTCAAGTTCCTTGAGAATCGTGAGATTGTCCTCAAAATCAACTGTGCTTTCCATCTTCTGTAGCGCAAAAGGGGCAGCTACCCTTTCCTTCTGCCTCAATTCATCTTCCTTCTTCTTTAATCGCTCAGCTGCTTCTCTGATTCTTGCTGCTTTATGCACCTCTTCCTCTCTGTCTTGTTTCCTTTCCGGTCTTTCTTTGCCTTGATGGACATCAGTTTTCTCGGCTTTTGCTGTAGAGATGATTTCTGCAAAGCGGGGCGTTAACCTAACTGCACTCAGAGCCTTCTTCAAAACGTATTTGTCATCAAGATTTGGTCGACTTTTGCAGCGGGTTTGATCAGCAGAAATCACCAAATTTCCCTCCTGCTGCTTAGTCTTGAAAGTACTAATTGCACCAATCTTGTTCTTGCTGCTGCGTTTCCATCTTTTTAGAGTATCCAATATTCTCTTTCTTTTTCCATTCTTTTCACGACCATCAAGAACCAAAACTACTCGATCAACTTTTCAATCCTTACTCCCAATAATTCGGGAGGATGATTTTCTTTGTACCGAATTGTTCTTCTTCCCAACCATTCCATTCGTAGCAACTCCCACGTTCGATGGTAACAACGGAAACCAACCAACCAAACCAAGAATATATTTTTAGAAGCTCAAATCTCCCAAACCCAAGAATCAAATCAGATAGTTTTCAAAAAAAAAAAAAAAACCCAGATACAGGTAGTTTGTTACTAGGGATAAAGAAAGAAGACGAAACTGCAGACGATATGAATAATGATGAAGTATGTCGCTCTCTTTTGGATACTTTTGCTTACTATTCGAAGATCAAGGAATGAAACCCTCGATGATATGATGAGCAGAATCCTTAAATACTAAACCAAAGACTGTTGGATTTAGGAAAGTTGGAAAAACAGCACTGGTAGTTTGTTTGCGTATGTTATAGGCCGTGTCTGGCGGCAAATTTCAAAAATTGCCGTTAGAAAATGGGATTTGGGCCTTTGAGATTTTCGACCTTTTCGAGTTTGGGCCCATTTTCCTTTTGGGGAATTTCAATTCTTTTTCTTCCATGAACTTGCATAGGCTTGATCCAAGTATACTTCATCCCTGTGTTTGAAATCACTCTGCCGATGGTTGGATTGGTTGTAGTCCTTTTTTTTTTTTTTGTGGATACAATGTGGTTGCAAACGAGTCGATTTGAGTCGAGTTTTATTCTAATTGAGCCAAGTCTCGACTAACTTTATCAAATTCGAGTTCGAGCAGAGTTGAGTTTGAGTTCGAGCCTACTCGAGTTTAAAAAGGTAAAAATAATTATTTTATTTTTTTAAAGACACATTAGTTTGGAGTGTGATATTTTATTTATTGTCTTCATAATTCAAATTTAATTAAGGTTACAATTTTTTTCTAACCGCTACAATTATTGCTATAATTAAAATGCAATAAATCTAATTATTAGGTAGAATGGTATTTTGGACAAATAGAAAACTAAGAATAGATCCTACTTGGTGTCTAATACTTAACATTTTGTCTTGTCATCAACTATTACTTTCTTCTAAATCAGTAGATATGATATAATGAATTTTAATCATCAAAATAAATTAAAAAGCATAATATAAAATTTCAATCATCAATAAATAAGGATATAATTGACATAGTGAAAGTCAAGATCACAAGAGTGCTTATATTTACACTCCAAATTACCAAAAACTCATGGTACTTTTTATATAGTAATGATAATGATACCTCATATGTTTAATAATTAGAATGTGACCCAATTAGATGTTTACAATTTCTGCATCATGGTATGATTCGTTTTAGAACATACATCTATCATTCAAGTTGGATGATTATCATAAGAGATTCCCAACATATCATAAGAGTCTTGTTCCTGAAAATCCACACTTTTTCATACCCTTTCAGGCGGAATTTTAGGATTCCTCTTTTAAATAAATACTATTATCCATACCTCTTCTCATTGATTCATACCATACTCTATTCTCGTAAAGTGATATACACCATCTAATAGCCAGCCGGGGGCTACATCATATATTCATATAGGCGCATTGGGAATGGAGATAATTGTAACCATACATATATAAAATAACAATAATAGAGTGTCAATTCTCGGACTTTATTTGTAAAATCTCTTCTATTCCTTGATAGTCAAATCCCAAAAATCTATGAGTTAGCTCATGCTTGACTAGCCAAGCAGACAGCCAACCCTGCATTTTTTTTAGTTCTCCCATATTTTTATTTGTATTAACTATCTCACTTTTATGATGAAATTTATGAAGATTAATTTTACTTTATACAAAGAAACACTAACTGTCTAATATAATTCACCAATTCATGGAAAGAGGCTGAACTTTTGTATTTGAAAAATGTTTCAATAGGTATTCCCAAAGTAAAAGTAGATGCTGGTTGATAAAGCTGTTGTTGCTTTTGTCATTGGACTAAAATTCATTTGTGATTACTTTATTTGAAGGGCGGGCATTCGATGGAGTTGTACCTTTGACTTTGAGAGTAGAGGAGACAGAAGTTAGCCTCTGTTAGCTTGGAAACGTCCGATGTTATCCAAGTTTTGACTGATTCTCTGGTCTGACAACATTCCATATCCAAGATATGGACTAAATCCTGGAATCATTTTAGTCAATTTGAACTGCTTAACACAGAATTCCTTTTAATTTTTCTCTGGTCTTTTCCCACTTTTTTACACTACGAGCGTCACCATGCAACAACATTTCGACGTCTATAACAACCTTGACACATTATTCTTTGATGTCATTAAGGGAACCAACACTAGAATATTTCTTCTAGTTTTCTTGAATTTAAAGGTAATGCCTCTTAGTCCTTATTGCGTTTCAGATTTTGGGCCAGAAAATTTATTTGTCTAACAATTTTGCACACAAAAACTAGATGTGGCCTTGCAGTTTGTGCCATGAAATTTCAGGTAGGAGTTTGCAAACATCATATGCATGGTGTCATTATCCAACTGAGTTGCTGGAAACTGTTTGAAGTGAACCATACTGTTTTATTGTATCATAGAAAAGTTTTTCTGCAAACGTAGCACTTTGAAATAAGACACTGTACCCAGTGAAAACATGCTGCTGTCCAAGTTCATAAGCAAATCAAGGCGGCTTATGAGAGACTATTATCTTGTCGATTGCGAAAAGTAATCTCATCTAGGACATGGCAAGATTTTCTATTTTTGACTGAATATTAAAACCTGAGAATGAGTCCAGAAGTTGGCAAACTTAGGAGAGTTTTTTTGGTATAGATTTATCATTACTGATGAATTGACCGGCATTGGAGTTTATTAAATTTAACTATCTTATTTTAATCTTCTTTTTGATTCCTCCCACACTATAAATGGGAGCTTTTGCAGTGCTGCTATTAAGCATTAAGTAGCACAAGAAAAGTGTTACAGCACCATCTCCTTTTATCTCCATGGTTAGTGCAAAACCACAATCCAGGGCCATTATGATTTTGCTTGGCCTGCTGATAATAGCTACCCTTGATTTCACAGGTCTTGCTCTCTCCTCGCCCTCCCCCCTTCTCCCTATCAGTCTTTTTTATTAGATTTTAGGCAGATGTAGCATTGTGGTTTCTTTTTCAAGACATCATCTAGACTGTTGGTCTGATAAATTAGAATTTTTGCAAAATAATCTACCTCTAATTTTTCTTTAGTTAAGAATATAAAGTCTGTTTGCATATTAAGCACACTAATCATATCTACAAGCATAGGCGTATTATTCCAAAACTCACTTTGAAGGCTTGCCAAGCCATGCTGCACACGCTCAAGCAAAATCAGCCAATTTTTAGAACATAATTTCTCATGAACTGCCCCTACTAAGTACTAAGATTTAACTTTATTTCATCTACTAGATTAGTAAGGTGCAAAAACTTTTACATGGTTTTTTCTTCAGAAGAATTATTTCACTGATCAGTGAATATCGCATGTAATCTAATGCAGGAGCTCAGACTGGGGTTTGCTATGGAAGGCTGGGTAGCAGATTGCCATCTCCAGCAGATGTTGTGGCCCTATGCAAACAGAACAACATCAGAAGAATGCGAATCTACGATCCACATCGGCCAACCCTTCAAGCCCTTGGAGGATCAAACGTTGAGCTCATACTGGGGGTCCCTAATACTGATCTTCAGAACATTGCTGCTAGCCAAGCTAGTGCCAATAATTGGGTCCACAACAATGTCAGAAACTATCCTAATGTCAGGTTCAGGTACATTGCAGTTGGAAATGAAGTCAGTCCGCTGAGAGACACAGCTCAGTACACAAGATTTCTTCTCCCTGCCATGCAAAACATCTATAATGCAATTTCTGCAGCAGGGCTAGGAAACCAGGTTAAAGTTTCCACTGCTGTTGAAACTGGACTAGTTGGACAGAGCTATCCTCCATCAGCTGGAATATTCAGACAAGAAGTTCGATCATTTATCAATCCCATCGTTCAGTTCTTAGCAAGAAACCGTGCCCCTTTACTTGTTAACGTGTATCCATACTTTGCATACACAGGCAATCCCAGAGACATTAGTCTTCAGTATGCCCTTTTTACATCTTCTGGCATTGTTACACCAGATGGTGTAAGGTACCAAAATCTTTTCGATGCTCTTGTGGATGCTACATACTCGGCACTTGAAAAGGCAGGAGGATTATCTATTGAAATTGTTGTATCAGAGAGTGGTTGGCCATCAGCAGGAGGACAAGCAACATCAATAGATAATGCCAGAACTTACAACAGTAACTTGATTGAGCATGTGACAGGGGGATCAGGAACTCCAAAAAGGCCCCGAAGAAATATTGAAACATACATTTTTGCTTTGTTTGATGAAGATCAAAAGAGTCCAGAATATGAGAAGCATTTTGGACTCTTTCTGCCAAATAGGCAACCAAAGTACCAGATCACTTTCTGATAGACTGAGGAACCAAAGGTCTGTAGGAATGGGAGTAGACTCCTTAATCTTATCAATGCATCTTATACCAATTTCTTGTTGAATAAGGGTTGCTCAAATTCCAAGTTCCAACCCGTATGTTACTGAAAACCGTTATTCTAATAAAGAGGTGTCTTACTATTATTGAAATCGGGTAATTGCTATCCTATACCGCTGTTCTGGAAACAACCCAGATGTTTTTTCTACTTCAAACTATCTTGTACTTTTTGGTGATCTACATTGCTATCCTAGAAAACAGTGCTCAGTTTCTTTTCTTCTTGAAGATGGAGGGGGAAAAAAAGGCCTGATAACGACTGAAAATTGACAGCATATCACAGCAGAAGCAAATAAAATGAGGGGAAAAAAGGAAAAAGAAAATTAATCCATCAAAAGCAAAATCTCCATCAAAACTTTTCAATAAAAATGCTCGCGGCACAAATAACAGTCGAGTGTCGATTCTTCAAAATTTGATCAAAACTAAGAAATTATTGAAAGGAACAATAACACCCTCTTGAGGTCAACCAAAATTAAAAAAAAAAAAGAAGACAAAAGCGGGGACTAAGGCTTGTAAATATGTACACATGTAAATGCCCTATACATCCAGTTCATGAAGAAAACCATAATGCAGTCGTTCTTGTGGCCATTCAACATTAACTGCTCAAGCTGGGAAACTCAGTTATATCATTTAGAAAGTGAAGGATTTGACTACAGTCTGTCATAAACTGCTGAGTAACCAGAATAAAGTTGCTTGAAGCTCTTCAGCATTCTCCTGTGCCTTCACCATAAGACAAGGGACATAGACCTGGAATTCTTAATCCCAACGAAATGCTCTCGAATTTGTTTGCGGCGGCTGAAAAATGCCACTCTTTCTATTACAGTTGTTTATTTCTCCATTGAGTGAACGCCATGAAGAAAGCCTGACCTTGTATGGAGAATGCTGACCTGAGAATGATTCAGATAACAAAAGCCTTTGTTTTGGTGTGCTCACAGATCTGGTCTTTGCTTTTGCAGATTCTGTCGTAGCCATGTAAGTTGGGAACATAGGAGAATTTGGTAAAGAGCTGTCATCTCCAATTGATTTTTGTTTTACATGACAAAATGACCTCCTTGGTAGTGAAAAGGGGGAATTGATAACTGGTTCTGTTGAATCCTGCTTGCTTGCACTACTTTTCAGTTTGAGTTGTCTAATTTTATCTGTGTCACCCGCAAAAACATTTGGATGTGCAAATGATCGTGATCTTTCTTTTTCTCCTCTTTCCAAAAGATTGACTTCATTCCATTGATTAAATCGGCTGCTATGCCTTCCATTTTCTTTCTTCATTGATTCTTGTAGGATTTGATCATTTCTAATCTCCTGAAACAAACAATAGTTTTTGAAAAGAACTAATGTAAAGATTCATTTATTTTTTTGGATGGATGGACAAAGAGCTAATGGCTCTTATAAAAGCCCCAGCAGATTATGAATCGGTAAGTTTCTAAATACGAATGAAGTTACCCGATGTGAATATGAGTATTTCTTCATGCGCTCCCTTTTCATAGTAGCTTCTTGCTTCTTGAACCACAAGGCGTCCATTTCTTCCTTTGTTACCAAGCTCAAATCCCAGCTCATGTTTCTGTTGCCATGAAGCTGTTGATGATGAAAGTGGAAAGTTATGAAATTTGCTTTGCTTCTAGCTTGTTCAGAAGTCAGAAATGGTACTTCATATGAGGTATGAAGGTTAAGATTCACAATTCAATTACATGATCTTCTTAATCACTTCATCTAGTGATGTTTCCAAACTTGTGGAAAGCTATTCCTGAACTCCAAAATTAACAGTGAAAAACTATATGTTACCTACAAAAACGAGCTGCTGCAAGAAAGCACAGAAAACTTTCTTCTGCATTATTAGTCTATTTATTTAAGATGTACTTTGATAATAGTTTTGTTCTCTGTGACATAGCCGATTCATCATTCACAAACTGTCATCTCAAACTTCATGAAAATTTGCAATCAAATTCATAACTTACTTTTAGTTCTTCAAATTTCACACTTCTTTTGGGGCTAAGAGTTTGCATCCATTCCCCATCAGTAAGATCTTTATCGAAAAGTGGAACTCGAATTCGACACATTTGTAGCTCTGTCTTTGCAAGTGATGGCAAACATTTCAATCTGGGGACAACTTTTCTTCTCACAATTTCTCCACGTACCACTGCTTGAAGCTTCACAAGTCCCTTCATTGCACTTAACGCTTTCCTTGCCTAAACAAAACCACAGCAAGAAAAGGAAAAAAAAAATCAGTCATTGTAGTTGTGGCTCCCAATAACTTGAAACTTTTTCTAACTATATATTGAAAGCACAGTACTTGGATTGAACAGATATCCCATGCTTGTAAGTAAACCAAACTAATTTGAAGTTAACACCTCTCCAATAGCAGCAGAAAATATCATCAACTTCATAAGATGCAGCATCTTAATTTTCATGGAAAAAACAGCTACAATATGCCATATAATAAGGAAGAAATTATATGAAGATTTTTAAGTAGTTGTATCATCAGCTGCTACAGAATTAAGTTTAGGAGAGAAAAATTCTTTAAGATGCTCACCAAATGTCTACGATATGAACTTTGAATTTTGATGGCAGCCAAGTTTCTTCTCCTCCTTTCAACTTCACGAGGGAGATTCGTGAGCTTGACAACCTCAGCTGCAGCATTGGCAGCAGCAACTGCCGCCTCTGCTGCAGCTGCGGTTGCATTAGCAACAGCAAGGACACGCTTTCTCTGTTCTTCTGTTGCCTCACTCAGTGTCTTCTGGGGTGCCGCAATTTCAGGGTACTGTTTGAACTTGAGCCTTCCAAATATCCATCCCAATCTATTTGATTTCTGAAAATTCATTCATACAGACATTAGTTAAAACTCAATCACAAAACTCAAAAAGAAAATCAAACTAACCTTCTCATTCTTTGGTTTCGTCTCTGGAATAAAAAGTCTTTTCACAAAAGAAAACCAGCCTCTTTTCTTTGCCATCGCCGCTTCCCAAGTCTTCAGCAACCAAATTTAGCGGTCTCCTACTCCTGTATCAACTTATCTGAAGAGATTGCATGATAACAATCACAACAAGTTCAAATTCATTGTTCAAACAGATAAGGAAACAAATAAAAATTACCCGTTTTTTGATTGATACAGGCAGCACGAGATGAGAACACAACACAAGAAGACTATTTTCAATTGAACCAGTACAGGAGAAAATACTAATATAAAGAAAGGCATGTGTCCTGTATCAACTTATCTGAAGAGATGCCATGATAACAATCATAACAAGTTCAAATTCATTGTTCAAACAGATAAAGAAACAAACTGATACAGGCAGCACGAGATGAGAACACAACACAAGAAGACTATTTTCAACAGAACCAGTACAGGAGAAAATACTAATATAAGGTAAGGTATGTGTCCTACTTGCTCTGCCTTCTGTAAGATCTTAGTTATCATCAAGATTTGTTGTCTGTCTCTTCAGTTACAGTTTTAGCTAAACAATATACATGCAAGAGTTTTCAAAGGAACTCAACATCTTGAAAAAATTAATCCTTCAATTGACTACTCAAGAACTGCGGAATTTGGAAGGCCTTTTCAGTTATTTTCTCAGATGAAACGAGTAAAAATCTAGAAGCATTGCAAGACATACCTGGAGAATTTACAGGCGAAAATGAGGGGAGATAGACAGAGATTCTCTGCCATATCAATTCAGAGACAGCATTCATGGTCGAAAAATATCTGCCATATCTTCTGAAGTCAAGTCAATGTTGTTGGATGATGACGGTCCAAACTATACTTAATTCCTCCTCTTTCTGCTTGCTGAGATGAGTTCTTAAATCAAAAGGGCGCTCCTTAACTGTGATCCTGAAAGCATATCAGAGAAAACAACTAAGATTACTGAAAGCTACTTTAGACAGAATATAATAGTAAATGAAAAAAGTTTGGAACCCCATTGAATATTGATCTCTCAATAATGGAAGCCTTTGCAGGTACTTTTGGTAGTGACCTGTGAGGACTGAGGACTGAGGACTGAAGGAAGTGTGTTTCTAATAGCAACGGGGGCCTCCCTCTTTCTCTGCCTCTTCCGTCTCCCATCTAACAGTCATTTTCACAACTTCCACTGACCATTTCAAAGGTCTATTTCTTCGCAATTTACTGGTTTATCCTTTGGGCTTTGCACTTGTCCCCTTCAAAATGTCTGCATGCAAAGCCAACCTAACATAACAGTGTCAAAATGTCAATAAGAGGCAGTGATGAAGCTGGAGCAACCAGGGCCAAGGGCGTGCTCTTTGTTTTTATTCTTCTGCCATTTTGTTACATTTTGGATAAATCTCAATTGGTTTTAGGATTTCGTTCTACAATTCTAAATATGTCAAATTTGTTCCTCATGTTTTTCACATCTTATCAACGGTCCTTTAATGTTTCAATCTCAATTTTTGGCATGTCTATGTGCAACTTGCTAGATATTGCATTGTAATTGACCAAATGTGTGGGCTAACACAAGTCAGTTCAATTGACAATGAGGAACTATTTCCTCACAAAAGATCGTATTGGTTTAACTGGTGAGATGGGATTATTTTCTCATAAAAGGTTGTATGTTCGAATCCTATTAGCATGCCTTTGACCACCCCCATGGTGGTGATCGGAGCTTAATATATTCAAACTTTTATTCAAATTCTGCTAGTATGCCTTAACCCATAGTGCTGATCGAAGTACAATTTGTCCAAACTTTTATTTATTAAAAAAAAAATCAAATGCATTGAACTTTTTGAAATAAAATCAATTTAGGATTTAGAATAATCCTATTGGCATGCCTTTGACCACCATGGGTGGTGGTGATCGGAGTCCAACTTATCCAAACTTTTATTCAAATTCTGCTGGTATGTCTTGACCCATGGTGCTGATCGGAGTCTTACACATTCAAACTTTTATTTATTAGAAAAAGATCAAATGCATTGACCTTTTTGAAATACAATTAATTTAGAGTTTAGAAAAAATTAACTAACGTAAGAGGGGTCATAATTAGGATATTCAACAAAATAAGAATTTTTCCTATAAAATGGTTAATCTTTCCTTGGGGAGGAGGTTTGGTGGGGATTTGCTCCCGAGCTTACAGCACATTCGATAGATATTGAGGATTAGTAATAAGTTAATGATTACCAAGTTAATTATTAACATTTTCCTTCTTATTGGTACTTGTTACAATTGTGCTGAAGTCATCATTACATTTTACATGCCAGTGTTACTATGCTTTATTAGTACATACTAAGAAATTCCGTAGGCAAAGTCTGTGGAAATTTATAAATAAATAAATATATATATATATATATATGTATATATGAAATTGATGCCAAATGATATTAATTTGTCACAGTCTACTCTGCAATTATAAGTAGATCTGGAAAATAAGGCACATTTTATTTACACTAATTTTTTTTTGTTATAATGACAAAATTATCTCTTTTTAGTCTAGATTGCATTTGTTATTTTGGCATTTTGTGTAAAATTTACTGTGACATTAACGGCAACCTATATTGAAGCATTGGCAGATTCAAGTTAGTAATACATATACTTAATATAAACATAGCACGGGTTAAATAATTGATCAATTTATACGTGGTGTATATGAATAAAACAGGTATAAAGATTGAGAAAAAATATGTTCAAATCTCCTTTCTTTTAGGTTAAATTATCTTTTATCCCCATGTAGTTTGATGCTTTATCATATAATCTGTCCTATAGTTTAAAAATTTTGTATAACCCCCTTATAATTTGGATTAATGTGTCACCGTTAGTTTTTTCATTAAAACTAATGGTCAATAGTAAAAAAATCAAAATCAAACTAATAAATTAACAAATTTATCCTTTCATTACTTCTTTTTTTCCCCTCCAAACATAAAAAAGAAGAAATTGAAATAAAAAATAGATAAATAAGAACTAGAAAATACCATTAAAGATTTGGTTTACAAACCTATAATGATATTTGTACTACAAAAGATTTGGTATTTTTTTGTTTTATATTTCCTTTCCATCTTTTTTGTTTCCTATTTATTTATTTTATGTTTCCCTTCCACCTCTTCTGTATTTGAAGAAAATTAAGATTTTGCAGGTCAAACTATAGGTTTCCAAAATTATCTCTTCTCTTGGTATTGGTATCAATGATGGTAGGCTAGGTTATTGTCTTGTGAAGGTGACAGGCATTGTGCTCAGAGTTTGGGATATAAGACTAGTCGTGTTAAATTTAAAGGTATCAATTGACGCTTTTAGGTTGTACAAAAGCCCTGGATGGTGTTTTAGGAGGTGGTTATAGTAGATTGGGTGGAAGTATTCGGGCAGAGGCTGCCGTTAAAATGTGTTTGGATTGTTCATTATTTCACTTTATTTACACCTTATTTATACCCATTGATTTGCTTGCATCATCAACACATTTTTCAATCACCTTTTTATCTTACATACATCATATCAAAAAAATGTTACAGTACTTTTTGATAAAATTATCTCAAATAATTTACAATCCAAACACTAGGAATTAAGTTGAGTGTTTACTTCATTGAATAAGCTTTTGGAATTGCAATCAAATATGGCTAAACCATTTTTTCCTTTTTTAGTTAATATATAATTCTAACAGAGGGGTATTTTAGGATATTTGATGATAGATCTAGTCTACTGGGTCTATATTGTTACTTAAAAACTAAAAATAAGGGAGGTTAGTGTAATTTTCAGAAATCTCGAGTTAGGTTTCTGAAATTTGGAATCTGAAATCTGAATCTATTAAATTATTGAATTATTAAGTATTAAGTATTAAATCTAATACATTTGAATGGATATTACATCACATTCAGTGATAAGTGAATAGTTTATTATTTAATTTTGGAAGAAAGTTTTACCTAAGAAATTCAGTGTCACTTAATTAATTCAAATATTCAATTTTTAGTTATCAAATGGTTTGAATATGTTAAAATTTGAATCTATTAAATTTAAATATTGAATCAGATTATCAAACACGGCCTTAAACTCTAAAAATAAAGGAGATCGTTATTTTCTAAATCTGAGAAGAGCTGAGTGAAATCGTCAAAAACCTCGAGTTAGGTTTCTGAAATTATCCCTCTTCCAAAGATCTCTAAAGTCCAACTGATGTGTCAAAGACCAAACTAACAACCATTTATTATTATTCATCGTCATGTGCTATACGACTTTGCTGATCTTTTGGGAAACTTTTAATGGATTGGACAGTCCCAAGTCTTTTCTGAAGTGCAACTTTGGAATCTTACTTGATTTAGGTGAAACATATCTAATCACTCTGGCAAATGCCTTCTGGCGCTCTTACGAGCTGCTTTGTGAAAATGACAGTAATGAATATATGGTCAAATAATGATTTACTACTAATATAAATAAAGTGAAGAGTGAATCAAGCATTTCTTCATTTTTTTGCTTATGAAAAAAGAGTGTACCTTCTCTAGGGGGTGCGTGCAGGTGTAACTACAAGAATATCTAATGATTTTCTTTTCCTACATTTTGCTGCACTCTTTCATTGGGTTCTTGAAATAATACTCTATTCTGCAGAGGGTTTGTTTTTCCCAGACAAACATGCATAAGAATCACAAGTATTTTCGGGTACGTTTGGATTGCAATTTTTTTAAAAAAAATTGTTACGCTTTTTTCATAGACACATTTTTCAATCATCTTTTTATCTCACATATATTAAATCGCTACAGTAATTGTTCTACAGAAGATCCAGAAAAATTCATTTTTCTTGCCTTACATTCTTGTGCCTAAACTTTTGCAGAAGAATCTTTATAGCCATTCAAACAGAGAATTTATGATTATCACTGGTAGTTTATTGAAATACTGTGGACGATTAACTAGAAACTGTAGAAAATCGCATGAACTTGTTGAAATCCCAAAGCTGATAAAAGATTACTTAGTTCACTTTTTTCACACTTTTTCCCTGTATTCAACCATGCATCCCTGGTTAAGGAAACAAATAAACATCAAATCGTTTTCTCCAAAGTGGAAATGAAAGATACATCATTTTTGGGTGCTGTGGCAATTGGATTGCACAATGTAGGTCCAACTGCCCTTTAATCAAACCATGTGAAAAACCCTTTTGAAAATTGACTTTGGACTTGTCAAATTTACTCAAAACAACCACCAATTGCTTCCTAAATTAGGTCCCATCAGAAAGAGGCCTTGACCACCAAAGCAATTCATATCATACTTTTTTTTTTTATGTACATCTTTCCCCTCGTGGATCATGGAACTCCTTTACTCTTTTGAGCTGTTAAATGGCCCCATAGATTTAGAACGATGGAAAACATATTATTGTCTCCTTATCCATTTTTTGACATCGAAATTACTTGCATTTTTTTGGTGTTTGAAAAGCCAATGGTTAACAATTACTGCCTCCTGTCCTTTCTTTCCGGCAGTGCATATAAAACTTGTTTGGCCGAAGTCCAAACACTGCTACTTTTAGTTTCTTTTATCTTTGTAGGCAAAGGCAGAACACATAAAACTAGTGAAATAAACTGAAATTAGCCACTACATGCCATAATTCTCTGCTATCATTATTGACTAATTGCTGGGCTCCCTTTTATCTCTTTATTCTTGATGCATGCCCCCCGAACATAGAGATTAATCATATCAGAAAATGTAGTGTGATGTGATCATATTCTCAGTTCTCAATTTCTGGAACATGCTTCGACCCTATAAAATTGGCAACTGCTACAAGCTTTTAAAGCTCAGTTAAAGGAGACCCAAGTAGGACCAAAAATGCCCTGTAAACAAACACACAAAAGTCTCAGCACCATCAAAACATATCCAAGCATGAGTCTGAAGCGCAGAAAGCATCAAGTCATGATTGCTTACTGGTGTATGCAGTCATCATATTTGCTGCTCTGTGAGGACCATTTCAATCTTGCAAGCAACAGGCAATAGTCAGATCTGACAACATTTGAGTCTGATCAAACCCATTCTAGTGAATTTTCTAAAACTGATGAGCCAGGAAATTTGAAGTTTTTAAGGTCCATTTGAGCTGGATGTGTACGGACCAGGGGTGCAACCGTTCCTGAAGGTTACGTGCATTTTGCATATTACGTAACTCTGTTTGTACATGGTGTAACTTACTTTCAACAACGTGTAATTTTAGAACAAAATTTTGTAGATCCCACACATGTTAAAAATAAGGTACAAGATGAGATTTGGATCGTACTATTTTTTTTGGCCAAATCTTGACCGTGAACTACTCAGGACGGTCTGCCTGATGACCATCCCTGCCCCAAATCCGGATGTGTACTGCTTCTGTCACACAACTCACAAGTACACCTGCAGAATGATCCAATAGTTTTTTTTTTGGAATTTAACCATAGGAAAAGTAGTTTGGTACACAATGCTCTCTTGAAATATGCCATAGAATGGCCTTTTGAAGAAGGATGTGTGTACCTTGAAAGCCACTTGCCATATTTTGGCTCCAGAAGTTAAGGATGCTTGGACACAAAGACAGCTAAAAATAAAAAAATGTTGCCATCTAAATATGCTGACCAAGTAATGAAATCTCCTACTTTCTTTTCGTTAAAAAGAAAAAGAAAAAAAAAACTCAAAGAAAAGAAGGAGTACTCCTGGAAAATGGCACCTGCATATTTAAAAATTTACAGGAGCAGTGCTTTGTTGTGGCTTAGCAGTGAATTATGCCGCAATTTTCCAAGCATTAAACTGATTATTCAACTTGTGCCCGTCTCGTGGTTATAGCTACCACGAATTAAACTGGTCCCTGTCTAGAATCAAGCAGTTAAGATAGTCAATGTGATTTTTATGTACAAGGGCTATATATTTACAAAGTTCGTGTTACAGCTGTTCCATGTTTTTCTTTTTTTGTTTCTATCCATAGTAAAACAATGAAAGTACCAATAAATCATGTAACATTTCAGCTGAAAATTTGCAACATGTTCCCCCCAACCCAACCAATACAAACCCCCATGAAAGCCAGAACAGAAAGGAACATGACTATCAAGAACTCAAGTCCACTGTACTGTGTGAGCTACCATCTTCCATCCGAATCCATGACCTGATAGAGAAAGGCTGTTCAGTTATCTCTAGAATCCTAGACCCCCGAGGCCAGTTTCCATAGCCACCATAGCCACTGTGCCGAGCGTAGCACAACCACAGCTGCTTATATGGGCAGCACCAGTCCAATCCATGATTGTGACCTACAAAAACCACCTGCAATATGCAGACACACAAAAAAATGAGGCTGAAGTTCCACAGTCATATCCCACTCAAAAGGCTTCAAAGTTATAACTAGGCAAATTGGATGAATGCCAATGCTATCAGGATCAATGAGTTGCTGTGATTAACTGTTAAGCTAAAAGGCCAAAAAAAAAAATGAATTATAGTTCAAGACTAGAGATTTGTGATGAATTATACTTCAAAGACTAGAGATTTGTGCTTATAAGTAAATCAGTTTTTAACTCTAGAAAATTGTTGTAAATGCAGTGAGAGAGGGATATCTGCAAGTGTGCTTAGGACCCACGCACAGACAGAGAGAGCATGAGAACTTGTGCAAACAGTAGAGGGAGGGATGCAAGCAGGGGAGAGGTAGAGAGGGAAATTTTAATCAGGCAGAAAAAAGAGCTTGTTTTCAAGAAATCAGCAGTCAAAAAGAGCAAACATGTAGACACTGACCTTACAGCTTAAATGTTTTCTGAGACTGTGTTGAAAGGAAATTGTTGTAGAAATTAAATTGTATAGATGTTAAAATTCAATGTGATTCTGAAGTAGGATGAATGTAGCCTAAAAAAACCCAAAAAGTCATCTATAAGACGAGGTTCCTGGGACATTCTATTCAAATTTTCAACATATGGAGGATAAATACATATTGTCCCATCTTTTTAATCCATTCAAGTCTCGATTCCAATATTTCCAGAAGAAATGCTGTGATCTCTTCACTGGGCTTTTAGGAAGTGTAAGAAGAGCATGAGGGCAACAGACAAAAGTTAGAGCCCGAGGGCAGGTAAACATTTCTGGTGTAACTCCATCACATCCTTACGTGTAAAAGTAGCATTATTTTACCTAGTGTAGAAGTTCAGAAAATTTTATCTTGATTTCATGTCTAGAAAGGTTAGATATTGAGTATTCAAACTCCAAGCGGATGTTTGCTGGTGTGTGGAAGTGATGTAAACTTTTCTGTTAAGTGTAGAAGTACAAAATATGAAAATAAATACTAAAAAAAGGGTGGAAGTAAAAGAATATAAAATCTGCAATTTTGCTAACCTTAACAGAGGGCCTTGCTTCAAGAAGTTTCATCATGCCCATTTCTGCTTCTTGAGCAGCAACACTCTCGTTAAACATTGAACCCACGCACTTGCCTTTGAGAAACCTTGGAGCTGCCTGCTTATAGGCTTGACTTGGTATGTGCCAAAACATTATCTCTGGCACCCTGTTAAATGCTATCCAGTGTGAAGAAGAATATAGATGACCTAAATTAGCTTTTCTGTTTGCACACCACACAGCCAAGAGAAAAGAACCAAAAGGTAAAATCAACTAATGTGCCTGATGTGTGAATTTAACAGATTAATATTCTAAAGTCCCTTTCCCATCCTTCCACATTAGCAACCAACACCATGATTGCAAATACTATTCAAACCTACAAAATATGTTCTACAAAATCTCTATTGCATCAAGTGACATGCATTTGGTGCATAGTAGTTGTTTAAAACACAGATCAGAGTTTCATCTTTGACAACCTTGAGTCAGGGTTGACCTGCTGAGACGTCTGATTGAACCAATTTGCTTGGGAACTAGATAAAACCTCTGGGTATGATCCACCACCAGAATCCAAGAAGTACATTAAGGCCAATGTGACTTCAGGGTCACTTGATGATGACAGTTTGAGAACATAGTTGGAAACGCTTGGCCATAAATTACTTGGCCCACTCTTGGAGTATGATAATGAGTTATGTTGGATCTCATTAGTCATCAGCTCCAAGCGTGGTGTGCCTCTGAAGCTACAATTTTTGCCTCCTGAGACATACCAAAGGACATATCATCAAATTTAGTTTCTGCATTTGTAATCAAATCTAAATTGTGCAAACCTGATTTGAATATTAGTTTTGCAGATTGATCAATTGCCATTTTCCAATTGCGTAAGGGAAATTACGGGGAAGACGGAAAACAGATTTGAAGATGTATGCTTTTGCATGTACGCCATAACTGTCCATTTTACTGCAGTTTACCAGATTCTACAGACAGATTGGATACTCTGGATTTTTACGCTTCTCCAAACTCACTTAAGTAAGCAGAGTGCCACTTAGCTATACAAGTTCCTTGATAGATTAGCAATGCAGTTACAGAGATCCTTACATGTAGAAGTAGAAACAACTAAGCAAAGGTATCTTAATTGGTAAGGAATCTTCATTATAAGTTTAACTTTTTATCATGCAACAGATAACCTAAAAGTGAACTTTTGGCAGGAGTCTTCAGGGCAGCACCATACAATTTAAATTTTAAATCGAGTAAAAAATAACAACTCATTTCACTCCTAGATGAAACCGCAAAAATTAAAATATCACAGAGGATAAACATAGTATTCAGATGTTGATATCAGTTTCCGGAACTAATTGGCAGGTCATTTTCCATTGTACTACTAGCAGTTCTCATGCATTCTCCATTATACCATCATACTGGAGAAATGGTAGAAAGATCAATTTATGTTATCATTTTAGTAACAGACCCTATTTTTCTGTCGGAAGTTGGAATATAAGATCAATGAAACCTGAACATGAAACATTTGTTGAAGGACATCTAAGCTGAGGAATTCCGCTGGACGAAAACCACTCCATTGGCCACTCAAATGGTGCGTCATCATGATTTCCAAAGACAGTGGACCACGGTATTCCTTTCTCTCTTGTTGGAGAAATTGCTTGATCCCAATACAGACTTGCATTTTCTATTGGTATGTTGTTGGCTGTGATGACATCTCCAAGATAAATCACAAAGTCTGCAATTGTATTTCAACAGGTTATATAAAGGATACAAGTTGTCCTTTCTATCTACTATTCAAACTTATTCTTTAGCTTCCAATGCTGGTAGACGCAAGAATTCCACAAAAAAAAAAAAAAAAAGTCAACTTCAATTGAAGTTAACCGTTCTGATTTTGCCATGAAAATCCTTAGTAAATTGCATAAAGCCTAAGCGAGAAAGAGTTAAAAGAATTCAAGTCATATTCGTAGTTTCTGAAAGATTTCTTAAAATAGTCGAAGTAATCATGATACATAAACATGGATGTTCTGCAGACATTTACCTTCAGTTTTAATTAAATAAGTTGTAAAGAAAAACTTCCTCAAAACATTACTCAGAAACATGAAATTGGAGTTTCACTGACTCCAACATCTTTCACAAACCAGTTTGTTAGGGTCTGTCGTCATGGAGCTCAGAAATTGATGATAATGCTAGTGATTTTGTCATCAGATGAGAGTGTAGAAGGCCTCCAAAAGTTTCAATCCTAAACGTGACATTACTCAGAACTATATCCCCTTCCAGCTCACTTTAGATGTTTTGAGGAAAGGACTAGCAAATTGCAGACTGATAGAGGAAAATTTCTTTATGCATGAACAAGTATTAATCATGACAGCTGATTATAATAGTCGATCAAACCATTGCTGGATATCGGTCAGAGACACGGATTTTAGTGAATCGCACAAAGCTTCGGAGGAAGTGCTTCTAGCACCAATGATCATCTGCATAAGCTTCCTAAAGGCCTCCAACAAAATAAACAGGTGCTAACTAGTCCGAAAAGTGAAGTTAGGACATTTATCAACTTGCAAGATTTCAAGTGACAAGAAATTGCAAACAAAAATGTGGTCATCCTGCTCAAGTTACAAGAAATTGCAAAGTGTTATGGTGCTGCAACATTTTACTTAGGCAATTGCCAATCAAGCTTTTGTACTTCCAACCATCCTTGAAAAATGAAATTATGAAATTGTATTTGCACCTTAGAGATTCTAACGACTTATATGTTGAATAATTCTCCAAAGTAGACATAAAATAAGCAAGCAATAAAAAATATGCTGATTTGCATCAACTGCAGATGTTGCAGTGAAAACCAGAGGACATTACCTTAACAGGTCCAACATACAAGTTTCGACATACTTGCATGAGAAAAGCTTAAGTTTTTGGCCCATACTTTATAGTGTATAACGTATATACACAAATTATACTAATTGTATACAGAACAAACACAAGCTACAACCCACCCGGGTTGGTGCACCATTTGGGAAGCTTTTAGAGTTCAAAGACTTATGTTTAACTGTTTTCCATCCTATTTTAAAATAGCATCATATCCCACATTTAGTTAAAAGGCACTCATCCCTAACTTTTGACGATCAAGAATCAAACTGCTGATATCTAAAAGTCTCATTTGACATCTGCTTTGCTGAAATAGCAATAACTACAGTCAAGAATCTTAAACAGTCTTCCTCATTTTCTTTCCTTTGCTGAAAAAACAGAAAAAGGCAAGAAGGGGAGCAGTGGAGCGAAGAAGTGGAAAGGAGATTGGAACGAGAATCGAGCCGGAGTAGTACTAAGTAATTATGTTCTGTTACATCTTTGAGCAAAAATCATCAGTGCCTTAGCCTTCCAAAGTTAAAATTCTAATGCTGTATTACATCTTGAGCAAAAAATTAAGTCATTACGTAATTTTTACAGGAAAATTTCATTGTAAAGTCTTACATCAATGCTAATTCAATCACCTTGACTGGCATAAAACGCTTAACCCCGATTATCAGTTACTCACTACCTTACATATCATTAATCAATCAAATCTCCCATATCTAAAGAATAGATGCAAAACGCAAATAAACTTAGAAATAAACTCATGAATAATTGATGAAATGCAAAACAAGAACAAATAGAAAACCTGAGACAGATGTTTCCTTACCTGGGTGCTCTAGATCAAGAACATTGGACAAGACTCTGATGGAGTTCACATCTTGTTGCGGGCCCCAATCAGTCCAAGCATCCTCACCAAAATGCAAGTCAGCAAAAATAGCAATCTTAAATGTTGAACCCCGAGGCATCTGCAGATAATCTACTGGTTTGGTCCGTAGATTAACTGCTGTCAGCTCAGATGGCCCCGAACTGACGGTCAGGATCATCAGTTGGATTACTATTTCCAAAACCCAGTAATAAAATGATAGAATCGATAAAGGGTTTTTCACAGAATTCTTGTTGGCCATCATCAAAATGTTTCCTCAGTTTATCACACACATGCATACACGGAGACAAGAAGAAGAGCCGTTAGGTGGGAATGAAGCTTAACTAACTTACCAGCTGATCAATGGTTGATTAAATAGCTTTGATTAGTGAACTGTTCATTGACTAAACTACCCATCCATCTTTTGGTTGATTATGTCATTACATTTTGTACTTATCTTCTCAGTAATAGAATTGGAGATTTTACTGTTATTTTGTTGTTTTTCAATGGTGCTGTGGGATCAGACATTACAAAAAGACAAAATATTGTTCTCTAAATTATATGTTATGAACTTGTAAGAGAGAACAAATTTTAATTTGGCCTTTGACTGCTTACAATAACTGATTGTATTTGGTAGGATGGTTGTTCTTTGTATTTGGTAGGCTATCTAGTCTAGGGTAAAAAAAAAGCGAAGCACACGGGATGCTCAGTGCCACTTTTTCAGTGGCAATTCAATGTCACTTCTATATTTATGTCAAGTGTCGATTATTTAATTTGTCATGTGCTATTTATTTAAATTTCTTCTAACACCACGTGATAAGTGGAATTGGTATTGAATTTGGTACCAAGTAATGGCACAGAGGATCTCAACTGAAAAAAAAAAAAGTAAATGTGAAAAGCATTTTGTGGTTAGTACACTTTTTCTATCTATCATTTAACACCATTTATTGTCCAAATAATTTTGTTGATTTTATTTTTCCCGTTTTGATTAAGTTAAATGTACGATCTCAAATTCATTCTTTTGTATGTAAGGTCAAATTTAATTATTGCATCTCTTATTAGACAGATTCTTCTATTCTGCTTTTTAAGGCACAAGATAAGCACACAAAATATAGAAGCGAACCTATTAATCCTAAATCGTAGCACTAATCTTGGAACAGTAAAACGTCATGCACCTTGCCTTGAACTAAGAGGTTTTTTAGCTATTGAAGCGGAAGAAACCAATAATATGCACCCAACAAATTTTTTGTAAGTTGAAATCTACGCTAGCTAATATGCGGGGCAGGCGGCGGGGAAAGCGCAGAAAGAACTAGGTGGTAACCTGTTGAATCTAGACTAATATTAATTATCATTAACTTTACTAAAATGGGTGCATAATTTTGAAAATGTATGCAGACTTGGCAGCACAATTTATTTCTCTTATTGCTTTACCAAGAAAAGAAAATAGAAAATTATCCATGTCTAAGATGACTCTTCGTATCCTCGGCCACATCATTCCTGCCACACAATAAAATTTATTCTCTTTAGTTTCCTTTAGTTTCTAGGCTAGCCTAAGGTTTGGTTCTCAGTTTTAGTTTGACAATATGCAAATTGTATAATGCATTTACAGCGACTGATTTTGCTGTGATCTTCCCTGCTTGAAGAAGATATAGGATTTGTTTACAATTTACATTCTTTGTTTGATTGCAGTTTTTTTTTCTTTTGGTGAATGAAAAGTTTAAATGGATTCGAATCCTGTCTTCACTATGGGTCAGGACATACTTCTGAAACCATAAATTGCTTATAGAGATTCTTACAAATCGCTCATCAACACAACCTAGGACGTACCTCTGAAACCATAAATCGCTTACAGAGATTCTTACCGATCGCTCATTGACATAACCTTCACATCAGTAATGGATTTTAAACATACAATCTTTTGTGAGAAAGTGACTCGTCCTTGCCAATTGAGCCAACTTGTATTGGCAGTTGAGCCAACTTGTTTTGGCTTATTTGATTGCGATAAATAATATGTCCAATGAACCCAAAAATTTGTTGGGAGAGAAATGGGTTGGATGATACGAAAGGAGGAAGTATAACTGAGAAATCTCGGGAAGATCTGGGTTCGACACCTCCCACTTACACTGAAAAAAAGAAAAGAAAAGAAAAGAAAAAGAAAGAACCCAAGAATTTGTTATTTTCGCAAATCATGATTCAAAGTATTACGCGTCTTTGTGTTTCGTTCAATTAAGATCTGTAACTTCCAGTTCGAAAGGGAACCAATTTTGTCATTGTTAAATTTGCACATTAGCGTCATACAAGTCGAGTTAACCATTAATAGTAGTATTGTTCAATTCTTTTTTCTTTTTCTTTTTTTGGTTGAAATCCAAGAACTTTATTTGTGCCAATTCCCTAAAATGAAGAAATTACTAGTTATACGAGAAAAAGAAAGCTTAGTGGATTTAATCCTGCTAATATATCAACTGCTGTACAAGTTAATTATAGACCTTAAAAACCAATGCTTTACAGTGTAATCTCACCAACAAAAGAGAAGTTTAAGTATTAGGGTTCTTTCTTTTTGTTAAAAAAAAACGATGTGTCTATATATATATATATATTTATTTATTTATTTATTTATTTATTTTTTCTGATTTATCCTAATCCCTTGTGTTGTTTATGATCATTCACGTTGGTTATAGTTGAAAAATAAAACAGTTGAGCTTATCATTACGAATCGATTCCCATATTTAATATGGGACTTAACTTTAGTTATACAAATGAAGGAAAAAAGATGGTACGTATAACTCATGAGTATAAATCAATGTCCATGATGGCCTGAATATTCCGAAAAAAATAATGGCAAAATAGATTTTTTCCACCATTTAAGCATGAACTGAAGTAAATTGCACCTTAAATTTGTTTAGATGTACGAAATAATGCAAAAATAACATTAATTGTCTTTAATGAATTAGTAAAATCTTTCAAAACGTGCATATCGAAATGATAAACAGATCAATTCATGCTCTCCTCCAATAACATTATGACCATTTTCCATTGATGAGGGGATGGAAAAAATTTCTGGAAAATGATATCCATATTTTTTTTTTTTTTGGATTTTATTGCATTAAGATTTTTCATGCAAAATGTGGAGAAGTTTACATCCAACAAAATGGACGGTAAATGGTAATGGGTAAGTCCAGTCATTTGTAATTTTGAGGGATTATATTGGTGATCAAATTAAGGCAAATAGATTCAATTAGTGAAAGGTAACAACGTGAAACATGGGTTTTGTACTTTTTGTTTCGCTTCTTGGACAGGCAAATGGATAAAATTAGTGAAAGTTAGCAACGTAAAACATTGGTTTTGCTTCTCTTTTTCGATAAAGAAGATAAAGCATGCTTACAGATCAAAGCCACAAACAGCGAAGTCCACCATTTTTTTTTTTTTTTTGCCCCTCCTATCCCTTCCCACACTCTTTCCACCCTCACAGGATTTGAGTCGTAAATCTGACACTGCGAAAGACTCTAAAAGCTCTCTCCCTTGGCCACTGGATCAATCGAGTGATCATTGCGATGTCCACATTACACACTTTTTTTGTTGTTTTTTATAAGGATCTGTCTAACGAGTGTCCATTGAACACTCGTTAAGACATAATTCAGGTAATGAATTTTTAGAATGATAAACTTAATTAAAAAAAGTGCATAAATATAAGAATGGATAATAATTGTTAGTGTGTATTCACATGATCGATAGGTTGAGTGTGATTAAAGTGTGTTAACCAGTATTCATTGGGCATCCGTTAAAAAAAATCTTTTTTTATAAACGAGAAAATCCATGTTATATTATCAATTTAATAATGCATTTTTAATTATTTTATTAAATCCTTTTGGCCAACTCATTTTGCTCACACCGAATGAAGATAAATTTGCATTAATGTTTCATCAAGTGATATTTGTTTCGTCTTGTTGCTTGATAGAATGATAGTTGATATCCTTGCATTGTACAGATGAAAATGGAGCTATAATTTACACTATAATTAAGATTAGAAGACCTCTATGTTTAGTCAAATAAATAATATTATTATCGTATAATCCTGAAAAGATATCCAACATGGTTCATGATTTGATGTGTCTCACAAACTGCCACGTTTCAGAATATATTATTCTCATGTAATTGAAACCCCACAAAAAAATAAAAAATAAAAAAACCACAAAAGTTAAAATGGACTACGAGGAAAGTACTCCTTAAGTTATTATGGAAAATTCCACATAAACATGCGACCTAAATACCTTTCGACCGACCTAAGGTTGTCCCTTAATTATCAAGATTAACAACTGGCAAACACGTCTAATGACGTTCAGACTGAACATCACTCGCTGCTGCTTTTAATATGTAGCGCGTGTAGTCATCGTTTTGTAGGAATTTGTTGTTCATTTGCAGGTTTTGTCCTCCAACTTTACGACGGGAACGAGTTTGACTCTAACATTCCACACACAAAGTGGCACATAAGGCACCGAAGTGATACGTCTGCCACAAGGCCTACCAGTTTCATAACATAGAGATTTCTACGAGCATCGCTAGGCCATCTTATATACTATACTATATATAAAGCCAGAGGGAGAGGTTCGTATAAACAAAATCTGTCACTTAATGTTTTGTCAAGTATACTCTTATTTCTTAATGCAATTACATCATTTTAATTAATTACTTGTTTCCCTACAATCACTTCACATCCTTACATTTGTTGAATTAATTGTCACTTTAAAATATTCTTTTGGCACAGTTGAACCCTTTTAAACTACTATTTTCTAACAAATATAATTCTAATCATTTAATATCTTTTATTAGTTGTATACACATTGGGCATGCACTTAGGGCAAAAAAAAGTTAAGTTTTACAAGTTACTCAAATGTGTTAAATGTAGAGGTTAACCTCATTGATTCTTTTGAAGCACGTATTGAATTCGATTAAGTAAATATTCTTTGAGTCTCAAAAGGTACGAGCATAATGGCTATAATTAGTTTTATACAATTCAAAGATCATTTAAAATTAAGTAAAGTATTTTAACGTATAAGTTTTTTAGATATTCAAACAAGTTCATCTAAGATGTGGAGTCAAATTTTAACCACTAACATATAACTATTCTTTTTAAAAACTAATGATGAGATCAAGAAGCTTCTCTCTTAACATCATACGTACCTTGATGGCGTCTATATATGCAAAGAAGCATGAATTCAAACTTAAAACTCATTCTGTATGTAATTGTTACAATTACATTTTTATTGAATATATTGAATATGTATTCTCTTTTCCTTTTTTTCCCTTTCATAAATATGTACCTTCGTATCACGTGTTTCAATCTCTGAAACATACATCAGCAATATTGTAACGTATAGTTTCTTATTGAATATCTTAACCTAGAGCCATTTATCTCATCGCAGCGTATGCATCAACACGTGTCATTGTAATGTATAATAGCTGTTTATGACATTATAATGTATGCATTAATACGTGTCATTTGTAACGTATAGTAATCATATATCTCATTATAACATATGCATCAACATGTATCCATGTAACGTATAATAGCTATTTATCTCATTGTAACATATATATATCAGCATGTGTCATTGCAACCGTATAGTTTTCAACATTTTTAGTGGCATTAAGCTTTAAAATTTTTTTGGTATGTTATCTAATCTATCTTTCATGATTATCTTATCTAATTAATTCACTTGTGAAAATTATGAACCTAATGGGTAAATATCTAAATTTTTTTACTCATTGTGAGAATTTAAAACTTTAGCACAATCGCATCAGTGTCTTCTAAAATGCTTAACTTGTTACTTGGAAAAGACTAAGTTACACACAACTAAATTAAATTAATGGAATTCCAAAAATTTTGAAGAATTCCAATGCAACTTCACAAAACCTTGATCTATACTCTAAATCATACAATAAACATTGAGGCAAAAGAGCTGTTTCCTTAAAACTGGAAAAGTATCCAGCTAGAAAGGAAAAATGTAATGTTTAAGACATTTGTATGTACTATTCCAATATTACTAGTAATAGTTCACGTGCTTTGCATGTGATTATAACATTCTAAAATATATTATTCTTTAGACACTAAAAACTTTTTGTGAAATTTTGATCATCAACATCATAATATAGTATTTTTATATTATTTATTTTCTTTAACCAATTACTTTTAAAAATTTTATTAAATGGAAAGAGACAAAAAGCACTCCAATGTAGTTAACATGCCCCTTAGGATTAAATTTAGAACAATGAACCAAACATTTTTTTGATTTATAACTTGAATTCTAACATTTCAAATATATTGATAATATCATGTTTTACCAAAATTGTTGTACATTCGTGATTTTATTACACATAAATCACATTCAGTACAATTTTTCAGAAATGAATAATATAATTAAGCTAAAAAATAAACATATATGTAATTTCAATTCTTCGTCTTCTTTCTATTACTATTTTTGTTAATAATGGAGTAATAATGATCCACCACGTAAAGTTTATTTTTTAGACTTATACATTTTGACAATTGAAATTTCATAGATAGAGATAATTGGACTTTTTCCATTTTCTTTTCTTTTAATCATATTTTTAGCACAATCCAATGCAAAGCAAAAGTAACAAGTCTACTTTTTTCAAACTTAATTTTCATAAATATTTTAAAACTTTACATTTCATAATTGCTACTGTTATTCACTAATATTACAATACAATAAATATATGTAATCATTAGAAAAATAAAGGTATTTTGGGCATCACAAAAAATAATTTGGATATCATTCTTCATTTTAAATTTACTCTTATTATAATGATTTTTTTATGATTGAAGATGACTTCTGCATTGCTTGATGGATGGATTTGGTTTGCTCAAACTAATACAAATGAAGCATTATTATATGTTACCAAAAGCAATGTTTGTCTTCCCTTAGATATCAGTGATTTGAATGTTGTCTTTAATATTATTTGAATTGTATTTCGGATGTTTTAATTAATTGCTATTCACTTTATATCATTTTATGAATCATTTTCAATTTTTTGTCAGTTTTTCTTGTTTTGAGGGATTGCTATTAATAATAATAATAGTTTGTATAGCGCTATTTCAAATACATCCCATAAATGTTTCTCAAATAATTTCACAGTTTATAACTTGAAGGAGATGTTTCCTTCTAAATAATATGGTATGATGCAATATAATAACTTTTATAATCAATCATTATTTTCTTCTAAGCCACCTACAATTAAGATTGTATAAAATTTTAATCACAAATTAAGAAGGGCATAATTGAAATGACAAAAAGTAAGATCACAATAGTGCCTACATTTACACTCCTGAGTACCAGGACTCGTGATACTTTTTATATAGTAATGAGATGTACCTTAATGTCTTCTATATATGCAAAGAAGCACGAATTCATTATATATATATATATTGACTTAAAACTCATTTTGTATTTAATTGTTTCAACTACATTTTTATTGAATATACCAAATATGTACTTTCTTTCCTTTTTTCCATTCATAAATAAGTCCCTCATATCACGTGCTTCAACTTCTGAAACATACATCAGCACGTATTATTGTAATGTGTAGTTTCTTGTTGAGTATCTTAACTCATAGCCGTTTATATCATTGTAAGGTATGCATCAACACGTGTTATTGTAATGTTTAATAGCCGTTCATCTCATTATAATGTATGCATTAACATGTGTCATTGTAATGTTTAGTAATCATTTATCTCATTATAACGTATGCATCGACATGTATCGGTGTAACGTCTAATTGCTGCTTATCTCATTGTCACGTACACATCAACATGTGTCATTGTAACGTATAGTTTTTCAACTTTTTTTAGTGGCATTGAGCTTTAAAATTTTTTGGTATGTCATCTATCTTTTGTGATTATCTTATCTAATTAATTCAGTTGTGAAAATTATGAACCTCATGGGTAAATATCTAATTTTTTATACTCATTGTGAGAATTTACAACTTTGGCACAGTCGCATTAGAGTCTTCTAAAATGCTTAACTTGTTACTCAGAAAAGACTTAGTTACATACAACTAAATTAAATTAATGGAACTCCATAAAGTTTGAAAAATTCTAATGCAATTTCACAAAAACCTTGATCTATACTCTAGATCATACAATAAACATCGAGGCAAGGGTGCAATTTCCTTAAAAATTGAAAATTAACCGGTTAGAAAGGAAATATGTAATGCTTAAGACGTTTGTATGTACTGCCTATATATTAATAGTAATAGCACGTGTTTTGCACATGATTATGCTATTTTAAAAATATTATTTTTTAGGTACTAAAAACCTTTTGTGAAATTTTAATAATCAACATCAAAATATAGTATTTTTATGTTATTTATTTTCTTTAACTAGTTACTTTTAAAAAATTTATTAAATAAAAAGAAGCAAAAAACATTCCAATGTAGTTAACATGTCCCTTAGAATTAAATTTGGAACCATGAAACTAACATTTTTTTTTATTTATAGCTTGAACTCTAACATATCAAATATTGATAATATCATGTTTTACCAAAATTGTTGTATATTCGTGATTTTATTACGCATAAATCACAATCATTACAATTCTTCATAATTGAAGAATATAATTAAGCTAAAAAATAAACATACATGTAATTTCAATTCTTTGTATTCTTTTGATTACTATTTTTGTCAATAATAGAGTAATAATGATCCACCACGTAAAGTTTTTTTTGGCCTATACATTTTGACAAGTCTACTGTTTTCATATGAGTATAATATTTTTGGTTTCAGTATCAGTGTTTTTGATGATCATGGAATTAGAATGAGAATTTTGGCTAATTAACAATTTTAATATTAATTTTTAGTATATTGCAGTATTATTTTTTTTCAAGAGCTAGTTTTTAATCCATAACCGCTACCATTATTGTCAATTATTGGAATGCACTAAATCTGTCTAATTACAATTGTCACCGTAAATGAAATTTACTTAATTTTAAAACTTTACATTTCATAATTGCTACCATTATTCACTAAAATTGCAATACAATAAATATATGTAATCATTAGAAAAATAAAGGTATTTTGGGCATCACAAAAAATAATTTGGATATCATTTTTCATTTTAAATTTACTTGTATTATAATGCTTATTTTATCATTAGAGATGGTTTCTACTTGAATTAATGGACAGATTTGGTTTACTCAAACCAATACAAATGAAGCATTACTATATGTTACCAATAACAATGTTTGTCTTCTCTTGGATATCAGTGATTTGGATATTGTCTTTGATATTATTTGAATTGTATTTCAAACTTTTTATTTCATTTGCTATTCACTTTATATCATTTTATGAATCGTTTTCAATTTGTTTTCAGTTTGTCTTGTTTTGAAGGATTGCTATTAATGATAATAATAGTTTGTATGGTGCTATTTCAAAATTTTTTTCCAATTTAATACTATTATTTCAATTATAAAGCTGTTAAAACGTTTTGTACATTGAAATTTCATTCGGTGTAACATGAAAAATTCTTCTCCTTCTGAATTGGATATATACAACTTATATAACACATCCGAAAAAATTTTCTCAAATCATTATGTTTCTCAAATAATTTCATTATTTATAACTTTAAGGAGATGCTTCCTTCTAAATAAATATGTTATGATGCAATATAGTAACCTTAATAATCAACCATTATTTTCTTCTAAATCACTTATAATTATGATCATATAAAATTTTAATCACAACTTAAGAAGGGCATAATTGAAATGACAAAAAGTAAGATCACAATAGTGCCTACACTTGCATTCCAAAATATCAAAACTCATGATACTTTTTATATAGTAATGAGATCTACCTTGATGGCGTCTATATATGCAAAGAAGCATGAATTCATTTTATAAATATATTGACTTAAAACTCATTCTATATTTAATTGTTACAACTATATTTTTATTGAATATACTGTATATGTACTATTTTTCTTTTTTTTTTCCCTTTCATAAATATGTCCCCTCATATCACGTGTTTCAACCTTTGAAACATACATCAGCACGTATTATTGTAACATATAGTTTCTTGTTGAATATCTTAACCTAGAGCCATTTATCTCATTGTAATGTATATATCAACACGTGTCATTGTAATGTATGATAGCCGTTCATCTCATTATAACATATGCATTAACAGGTGTCATTGTAACATATAGTAATCGTTTATCTCATTATAACATATGCATTAACACGTGTCATTGTAACGTATAGTAATTATCTCATTATAGCGTATGCATCAACATGAATCGGTGTAATGTATAATTGTTGTTGATCTCATTGTAACATATACATAAGCTTGTGTCATTGTATCGTATAGTTTTTCAACATCTTTTAGTGGCATTGAGCTTTAAATTTTTTTGGGTATGTAATCTATCTTTCATGATTATCTTATCTAACTAATTCACTTGCAAAAAATTATGAACTTAAAGGGTAAATATCTAATTTTTTTTTTACTCATTTACAACTTTTACGGAGTCACATTAGTGTTTTCTAAAATGCTTAACTTGTTGCTTAGAAAAGACTAAGTTACATACAACTAAATTAAATTAATGGAACTCCAAAAAGTTTGAAGAATTCTAATGCAACTTCACAAAATCTTGATCTATACTCTAAATCATTCAATAAACATCAAGGCAAGGGAGCTGTTTCCTTAAAAATGGAAAAGTAACCAACTAGAAAGGAATATGTAATGTAAAATGAAAAATGTAATGTTTAAGACATTTGTATGTACTACTTTTATATTATTAGTAATAGTTCACGTGCTTTGCACGTGATTATACTATTTTAAAATATATTATTCTTTAGATACTAAAAACCTTTTGTGAAATTTTGATTATCAACATCATAATATAGTATTTTTATATTATTTATTTTCTTTAGCCAATTACTTTTAAAATTTTTATTAAATTAAAAGAGAAAAAAAGCATTTCAATGTAGTTAACATGCCTCTTAGGATTAAATTTGGAACCATGTATAGCTTAAACTCTAACATATCAAATATTGATAATATCATGTTTTACCAAAATTGTGGTATATTCGTGATTTTATTACATATAAACCACAATTGTTACAATTTTTTTAAATGAAGAATATAATTAAGCTAAAAAATAAACATACATGTAATTTGAATTCTTTGTATTCTTTTTATTACTATTTTTGTCAATAATGAAGTATAAATGATTTATCACGTAAAAGTTTTTTGGCTTATATATTTTGACAATTGAAATTTTATAGATAGAGATGATTGTATTTTTCATTTTTCATTTTCTTTTAATCATATTTAATCATATTTTTTTCATTTTTCTTTTCTTTTAATCATATTTTTTCTTTTTTTTATTGCTCTTATTGATAATAATACTTTATATGGTGCTATTTCAAATTTTCTTTTTTCTAGTTTAATACTCCCTTCCTCCAATTGAAAGTGTTATCCTTTCTATTTTGGGATGTTGCACAACATTTGTCATGTTTGAAAAGTCAAAGTACTTTTAGTTTCTCTTTCCAATATAGTTATTTTTTCTAATCATATACATGTTACCATTCAAATTTAAAATTTGAATTTGTGGAGGTAAAATTGAAAAGAAAAGTACAAACATCACAATCAAACCACTATTGTTAAAAAGTTGGATTCCCCAAACATGATTAAATAATTGGGACGAAGGGAGTACTGTTATTTCAGTTATAAAGCTGTTATAACTTTTTGTACATTGAAATTTCATTGGGTGCAACATGAAAAATTCTTCTCCTTCTGAATTGGATGTGTACAACTTATATAACACATCCGAAAACTATTTCTCAAATCATTATGTTTTTTTCATCGTTTATAACTTTAGGGTGATGTTTCCTTCTAATTAAATATGGTATGACATAATATAGTAACCTTAATAATTAACCATCATTTTCTTTTAAGCCACCTACAATTAAGATTACATGAAACTTTAACCAAGAACATAATTGAAATGATAAAAAGTGTTATTATAATAGTGCTTACACTTGCGCTCCAAAGTTTCATGACTCATGATGATACTTCTTTCTGGCTAATAGCTGGGTTCAACCATGAATAAATCAAATCTGACAGTAGACCTTTACCACCTTGAAAGACTTCAAATTGGGGACAACCTTAAAACGTAAAAAGCACATAGCATTGGATTGGGACCAATATTGAAGAAAGCATGATTGCGGCCTTTGCTGGCATCTCACCAACCACACAGATCCAATTCCCATCCTGATCAGAAAACCTTGCCGCCATATATTGCCGTTTTAACCGACCTGCGCGTAATAAACGCGCCTGTGTAGAGACTGGAATCCATATCGCCTCCACAGCAATAGTGCTAGAAAACTCCGGATACGGGGCACAAACGGTTGCACCTGTAACCGTTTGTGAAGGTTGTCCTCATTTTGCACTGCACGTAATATTAGTTAAACACGATGTAACTTTTTTTTTTACAGGATGTATTTTCAGAACAGATAGTGGTGGGCCCACACTTGGCACGAAAATCGAGTTACATGTTGTAATTTCAGCCGCACAAAATTTTGAAGGCAAATCTTGACCCTTAACCGTGTAGGGACGGTCCCTGCCCCAAATCCGAAAACTCCTGATCCTTGTCAGAAAAGAAAACAAACCGACCGCATCATAATTACATAAAAATATAAGGGGGTATAAAATAAATCTCCCAAAACCGTCAAATCTTTGCCAGTTTCGCTTTTGTTTTCTGTCGCTCATTAGAGCAAACGACTCTGTTCCAATCCAACGTGGTTTCGAGGGAAAAAAAACAAAATAAAGTTTCCTTTTCCTGATCACTTTCAAAAACCCAACCCCTTCTTCTAAGTCTGCAAAATTAGCCCTTTTTATATATAAATCCGTCCAATTCAAACTTCACCTGTGTTCTCTGACAAGGATTTTGACCTGGGAAAAAATTACCCCTTTTGCGCTTTTGTTTTAATATTTTAATATAAAACTTATTTCTTGGAAGCTTGTGAAGGAAAACCCAGTCACGGTATTCTGTTTCCGTGCAAAAATTCCTTGCTTTCTCGAGTCTTCTGCTGTTCCTGGTAAAATCCCAGTTACCAAAATCTCAAGAAGAAAAGAACCCTTGTGTTTGTTTTTTTTTTTTTATAACTTATTAGGCTTATTTTTGTTGCTTGCTTGATTTTATCTAAATTTTCTTTTGCTTTTACGGGTTGTGAAGTGATCATGGAGAGTAGAAGAGGAGGAGGACAAAAGGGTGATAAGTATTCTAGTCCCGAGGCTCCAAGAAGGAGATCATTCAGCAAAAAGCCACCTAGAGGT
This sequence comes from Coffea eugenioides, assembly GCF_003713205.1. Taxonomy (NCBI): domain Eukaryota; kingdom Viridiplantae; phylum Streptophyta; class Magnoliopsida; order Gentianales; family Rubiaceae; genus Coffea; species Coffea eugenioides. The sequence goes on from NC_040040.1 coordinate 17,328,844, forward strand.
ATCGTTTTCCGTTTGATTTTATGTTATTATATATATTTTTGACAGTTTTCATTTTTGTTCATGCTTCGATTAGTTGATGCTTGATCAGTTCTTTTACTTGTTTTCTAAAGACTATTCATTTTTCTCTGGTGATTTGCATAATTTTCTATTATATCGTGGTAACAGTATTTAGTCCCGGATGGTTTTGGTTGATGATGACAATAATTCCTCTGTTTACCGTTCATAGCTTCTGTTATCAGGTGCAGTTTTAGGAAACTCTACATGGTCCCCCCCCCTCCCCCTGCCGCCGCCCCTCCCCCCCAACACAAAAAAAAAATAAGGAAAATAAGGGAGAGGAAATCTATTTTGGATTTTTGCTGTCTGGTGGTGTTCTTGTGTCTGCTTGTTGTACTTTGTACGGATCTTGCCATCTCTGGTTCCCTGTATGTGGATTAGGTGCATTGTTTGGAATGGCCTTCGAGGAATTAGAAATCAAGTTCATTTTTTTACCTATCTGAAGTCTGGTGAAATTATGTAGCGTTCTCATAGGGGTCATGTTAATGTGTCGAAGTATAATATAGTTTGTAAAATTTGGGAAACATGTAGCATTTCTTAGATGATAGCGATCTTGTAACTTTCTTAGCTAATATCTGTTGGATTCTGGCCGGTGTATGTGGTAATAGGAGATTCTTAGTTATCAAAAAACAGATTGAAGTAGCTTTCTGGAAAATGTATGTCCTGAGTTTTTTTTTGTTCAGAAGAAAGATGGTGTGTTGGAAATCATAAATGAGAATGTGGCATCATGGTAATTCTCATAAATGAGAATTGTGGTACAATAATGACAGTCAATTTGGAGCACTACTTGCTGAATGTGCTTTAATAAAGATTGGTTTGAAAATTTGGTGTGTAGTTCTTATGTGTCATTTTCGCTGCTCCATTGTACCATGAATATCCTTTTTTTTTGGTTGTTGGTGCATTTAAGGATCAATAGCTTGGGCTTACGCATGTTCTGTTTTGTTACTTTGATTCGTTTGCTTTTTGTGTTTCTCAAAAAGCTCCCAATTATTACCTTGTCATATAATTACTCTTCCCACCAATTAGTAGGGTTATCCGGGTTATCCCCCCTCCCCCCCAAAAAAAAAAGGCCCCTGCTGTTTAATTCGTTTATCTGATTTTTTGTCAGATGCATTGCCAGCAGCAACTAAATTCATGGTATCCATTTTCTCCAGGTAGTTGGCAGCCTACAGTGCCGTCATGGGAGAAAACATTCTGCAAAGTGGTTGGTTCACTGGATTGGGAAAAAATACTGTACATGAAGAAGTTTGTGTACCTGTATGAGAATGTGGTGAAGTGGGATGACTCTGCAGGTGAAGAAGCATTTCACAATGCGAAAAAACGGTTCTTGGCCAACATGCGTGGCCTTCCTTGTGATGTAACATTGCCTGATCCAGATCTTTACATCGATGAAGTTGATTGGGATTCAAAAATTGATACTGAGCTGCTATCAGAGCTTGAATATAGATCTGTGGTTCCTGATATGGCTGAAAACCACGAACCAGTGGTAATATTTGGTGATAGTCTTCTCGACAACCAAGGTTTCTCGGCTTCTGGTTGGGGTGAATGTGAAGCGGATTTCAAAAAAGCTACCAATTCATCTTCCCATAATCATGATAGCCCAGGGGAGCGAAGTGTTTGCAAGAGCAAAGTATCCGCAAAAGAGAATGGCTGGGAAGATTCAGGGAATAATGCGTGTGTACCAGATGCTGGTAGTGGATTCATGGGAGATACTGGATGGGGAGATGGTTGGGACAATTCCTGGTCCTGGGATAATCCTAATGATAAAAAACTGGACTGTAACTATCTGAAAGGTCCTGAGAATGGTGGAGCTGGGGACACTTGGGATGGAAGCTATGGCAAGAAGGTTAATGCTGGTAGATTCATGTCAAGGTACAAGACTACAAGGTTCCATGGCAACGAGCAACACGGTAGTTACACATGGAGGAATGGTAATGGCCGCAAGGAGAGGGGAGCTTTTGTTTATAACAGCTCAAATGCAGAACGCTGGATGAACTCATGCGGGCCTTTGAGTTACCATGCTGCTGGCAATGCTGGACAGGCATGGAATTTGGAAAAGCCAGTTTCTTGAAATATATTGGAGACATGATTGTATTCTAGTAAATCATTGTGAAGTAGGGTGTATAATATTCTTATTGAACCATATTGTCTACGGTATAGGTACCAATTTTGGTGACATATTGTTTGAGAGACCTTCTCCCCTGAAATTTTGAACATAGATGAATTGGGGGCGAGTGGAGTGCCAGTTTATGTAAGATTGGTTTGCTGTTTTTTGTTTTCTTTTTTTTTTTTTTTTCGCTTTTGATTTCACTTGTTTCTCCACTGGCTAAGGGAAGTTGTTGTTTTGTTTCTTTCATCTTCTTTCTGGCCTAACAAAAAAGAGGGAGGAGGGGAAACAAATAGTCAAATATGGTAAGGTCAAAAGAGATCCAAAGTGGTAAGGTCCTTGCTCACCAACTAGTAATCTATGAAATGGAAGGTATGTTTCCAGAAAGACAGCAAAGGGTCAGCTCTTCTGAAATATTTGCAAATTCACTCAGTCCAAAATCAGAAGATTAAGAGAAAAATGTTTGCATGATTTATGAGCAAGCCCAAGGCAGGGGAGTAACGATTCGCATTCTTTAAGGGTTAGAGAATTAAAAACAAGAAACAGGGAATAGAAGCTAAATGGAAAACAAAATCAGGCAGCACGAACATGAAGAAATATATTGTTTATGCAAATTGGTAGCGAGTATTTTTGGCTAAAAAACTTGACAAGGGATCAATCGAGGACCCCTTCAATCTAATAATAAATTCTGGATCCAGGATTGATCTACATCAACGACAAAATTCCAAGCTATGATTACCTGTCTATAAATGATCAAGAATGATGATACTCTAAGAAGAATAAGACAAAATAATGAATGATCACCCCTGATGATCAAGACAATGAAGTTTACCAAGATGCAGCAGAGTCCTCTGGCGGCAGTGGGTGATACAGGAAAGCAGCTGACTGAGAAAGGAGAGAGTGAAAACTTAGAGGCAAAAGGGCTGTATTTATTTCGAATCCTAGTCCAGACAGGTTTTTGGGTCGTAAATTGTCTGCTGCCCAATTAAAGCGGCCCATTTCTTTGTCCTTAATAGTAACAAGAAAACCAAAAATGTAAAGGAATTCGGCGCTCTATTTCTTTAATCTCAAATTAAAATCAGTCTGCTAAAATCCTAGCTACGTTTTTTTTTTTTTCCTTTTTTTGGTTTCTTTATCGAGCTTTCTTTTGAATTGTCCTTTTCTTTTTTGGGTTTTATAGGATTTTACGTCAAGGAAAATCTCTAGTTCTTGTTAGTTGTTTGTGTGGTTTGGCAGCCTTTTAGACTTTGAGATGAATATTATGATTTTTACTTACCTCTTTAGAAAATGAAAATCATTGGTTAAAAGTTTATTAAGGACTAGAAAATTTGGATGATTTTATTGGCTATATCAATTCAAAATAGACAGTGTAACTGTGAAAAAAAGAGTTTCAATCATCAAACGGGCCTTGCCTTGTCTAAATTCGTGCTTTCTCCGGTTAGTTCGCATGAGCAACCAATGTTAACCCTTTTTTCCGCAGGTTCTTGGCAGCCTAAAGCACTTTCATGAGAGAAAAGATTCTGTGAAGTAGTTGGTTCACTGGATTGGGAAAGAATATTAGGTGCGAATAAGTTTGTTTAACTTTATAACGTGTTGGATTGGGAATGGCTCTGCTGGTGAAGATCCATGAAATGAATATAGACTCATGGCATAGATGGGGTTTATTCATAGGACCTTAGCTGCTATTGGACTTTGAACGTAGATGGGGTTCGTGATGTGGCTAAATATAACGACTATGTGATCATTTTCCCCAAAAAAAAAAGCTACATAATTCATCTTCCATAACATGATAGCCCAAAGGATTGAAGTCTGAAATGGCTAAGTAATTGCAAGAGGCAATGATAGGAAGATTCTGCAGGTAGCAGTGCATTTGCACCAGATCTAGTTGCTGGGTTGAGATCATGGTTCAAAGACTCCGCTGAGTCATCACCGAAACAGGGCTCTCCATTCTGATATTAGGACGAGATAACTCCAAGATAATGGATCATTGAGAACTCGACCGAGTCTCAAGACGGATAGAAATGGCGAAATCGCTCCGAATCAACTTGAAATTTTATTATTTTTGTTAATATTTTATTATTTTTATTTATCATATTTTTTTATATTATTCATAATTCTTAGAATATTAAATTATTTAAAATTTGTTTATTGCGGAGATCGTGACTGATATGCCGAAATCGATGTGCAACGGTTCGAGCAGCGACGCGAATTTGAACCATGGTTGAGATAGTTTCACTCATTATCAAAAAGGTACCGAAATATCTGAAACCCATCGAGATTGGTGGAATTTTGGGCAGCTGGGATAAAAGCAATGACAGATAAAATATGCTTAAGGTGAAAGACTTGAAGATTTCATGTTTCTGAGCAACATGGTGGTTATGCGTGGAGGAATGGGATTGTCCATGGCCCCAAGGATTGATCAACTCAGCCGGTCTGGTACTTGAACTTTTCTTGGCCTGGAAGCTATCTTGCTTCCGGCAGAGTTGGCAGAGATGAAATATAGAGAAGCCTGTTTCTTGAAATGTTGAGGACTGATGCTACGTTATAAGTCAGTGAGCGTGCATGGGTGTATGGGACTGTTAATGGAAATGGAGTTTGCTTGCATATTTTCAGGAAATATATTTCCCTGAAATTTTCAACATTAATAAGATGGGGACAATTGAAGTACCACTTGATATCAACATAGGTTTTAATGTCTTTATGATTATGGAGACTAAGAAAATTTCAAACTTCTGCCCTTTTTTTTTTTTGGTAATTGGCAGCATTATGGGTTTGAGAGATGATAGGTAGGCTTTTATTTTCCACCAAACAGTAATATATTTTTGTTGTAAATCAAACTATGGTGGTGATGAAAAACTTCAATCTCTTGTTGGAGTTTGGCACGCCATATCAAGGGCAGGACCATGCAAGGAGGCCAGCAAGCAAAGGCTGTGTTTTCTTGAGGCAGCTAATCCCCCATTCTCGCTCATGTCTAAATCATTGGAGTTAAATCCATCCGGCAGTTTCCAGTCAAAATGGTAAAGCAAAAGAGCTAATGGAAGCTCAATATTGGCTAAACCAAATGAGATTCCTGGGCAAATCCTCCTTCCTGCACCAAACGGGAGATACTCGAAATGAGTTCCAGCAAAATCAACAAACTTGTTTTCAAATCTCTCAGGTCTAAAACTCTCTGGATCATCCCAATACTCAGGGTCCCTTCCCAGTGCCCAAGCATTAACTACGACTCTTGTTTTGACTGGGATGAGGTATCCATCTATTTCACATTCTTCCCTACACTCTCTAGGAACTAAAATTGCTCCAGTAGGGTGCATTCTTAAAGTTTCTTTGATGACCATCTTTAGATATTTCAATTCCTGAAGATCCGTTTCTTCAGTTATCGTTGCCTTTCCCATAAAGGCTTTCCTTATTTCACTCTGAGCCTTAGCCAACGCATGTGGATTTCTGATCATCTCAGCCATAGCCCATTCCACTGTTGAGGATGCAGTTTCAGTTCCCGCTGAGAATATATCCTACATCAAACCCTCTTTGTTACGAACTGCACATGCAAATTTTAATTGAAGTCAAAATAAAAAAACGTATGCATTATTACACCAGTACTTACAATCAAAACAGCTTTGATGTTATTGTTGGTAATTGGAACTTGAAGGTCATAACTATCTTTTATTCTGAGTAGAACATCAATTAGATCTTCATCCCCGGACTCTCCCATGCCCTTATTTGTTCTCGCTAGGTTCTCAACATGCTCAGCAATTATGTTGTCGAAGATTACATCAATCTTTTGGTGCACCTTGGCGAATTTATCCATCACCCAACTAAAGGAATGAAGAATCTTGTATGACGGGAAAAGATCAGAAACACCAAAGGAACTTACTAGGGGTAGTGCTTCCTTCAGTACCTGCAAGAATGTGTCCTTGTGGTGTCTGCATGCTTTCCCAAATGCTGCTCTGAAAACCATGGAGCTCGTGTATGTGGACAGTTTTCTTGTTAAATTGATTGGGACTCCAGCTTTAGCTGCAGCGCTGATAGATGAAATGAGATGCAAAGCCTCATCTTGGCGGATTGAGCCAAACGATCGAACTTTTTCAGCACCAAGGAGTTCCATGTTGCATATTTTCCGCATTTGTCTCCAATATGCACCGTATGGGGAGCCAGCAATGTTTGTATTGTTGTAGCAAACAATCTTTGTTGCCAGAAGCTCCGACCTATCTGCAAAGGCAAGATCATGAGTTTTCATAATCTCTCTAGCTAAACGTGGAGATGACACCACGACTGAAGAAATCTCTCCCAACTGAAGGTGCATCAGAGGTCCATGTTTCTGAGCTAATTTTGCAAGGGCACGATGGGGTGGGGAACCTAACAAATGATGCATATGTCCCACTAAAGGTAGCTTCCATGGAGATGGTGGCAGCTTCTGGGCTGCTTTTGGTCTCTTGCGTCTCTTGATCAAAGCTGAGATAAAAGCCAGGAAAAGAAAACAAGCAATGAAGTTGGAGGGAAGTTCCATTACCTGGCTATGTATCGGATCAGACTCGTGTGATGCAGCTTTTCCTATGTTTTTCTCATTTTATATAGTTGAACCTGCTTAGCTACTCGAATGATCGACACTCATTTATTTTTGCATCATCAACTCGGCCTCCTGGCTGATTGCTGTAGATCGATTTCACGTTTTTCAATAAATACGGTTGGTACAAGAAGGACCACGGGCAATCGTTTCTGACGGTTTTGTGCATTTTACACACCGCGTAACTTTGTTTGCACACGGCGTAACTTAGTTTACACAATGTGTAACTTTAGAACAAATTTTTGTGGGCCCTACACACGTTGTTAAAAACGAGGTACAAGAAGTGATCTGGACCGTACAATTTTTTTGAGCCAAATCCTGGCCGTTAACTGTTCAGGGACGGTCCTTCTGATGACCGTCCCTACCCCGTCTCCGTACAAGAATGTGCATGGCAGAGAACTATTCATTCCACAACGGATCTTCTATCCCACATCCTCTGCCACTCTCTGTCACATTTTTTATATTGCTATTTCTCCTACATAAATATCGCAATGGATCTTCTATTCTATATCCTGTACCACTTTATGTGCCACTTTTTGTTGTATTGTTATTTCTCCTACATAAACATCATATTTTAGTTCTTTTTTGTTTCCTTAAAATTCAATAACTATTAATTGAGTAAAAAATAAATACAGTAGCTTCAAAAAAGCAATATATAATAGAAAATTAAAAAATACAACAGAAAATTCATAAAAAAATTTCATTTTTTCTGCATTTTGATTTTTTGAGTTTGTTAAATTTTGTGTATTACTCAATTAATAGTTATTGGATCTTAAGAAAACAAAAAAGAACTAAAATGTGATGTTTATATAGGAGAAATAGCAAAATAATAAAAAGTGGAATAGAGAGTGGCACATGGTGTGGGATAGAAGATCCATTGCGCATAAATATTATGTTTTAGTTTTTTTTTGTTTCCTTAAGATCCAATAACTATTAATTGAGTAATATACAAAATTTAACAAACTCAAAAAATCACAATGCATAAAAAATGAGATTTTTTTAATGAATTTTCTGCTATATTTTTTAATTTTCTATTATATATTGCTTTTTTGAAACTGTTGTATTTTATTTTACTCAATTAATAGTTATTGAATGTTAAGGAAATAAAAAAGAACTAAAATGTAATGTTTATGTAGAAGAAATAACAACATAATAAAAAGTGGGACAGAGAATGGCACAAGGTGTGGGACAGAAGATTCGTTGCGCGTTCGTACTTAGTACACTCTCCGTTGCAATTATTTTATCGTGTTTCGAGAATTCAATTTTTTTTAAAAAAAATAATAGTTTAATTGTGATGTTTACTCTTCCCTTTTCAATCTTATCCGTACAAATTCAAAACTTGAATTTGAACGGTAGTATGCATATGATTAAAGGGAAGGACTATATTGAAAGTAGAAGCTAAAAACGTATTTTGATTTTTTCGACGTGACAAATATTTTAAAGCATACCAAAAGAAAAAATATAATACTTTCAATGAAATAAATGGAGTACTTCATACGAAATTGGGACACGTGTAGATGTGTTGTGTTTGGCTAGTAAATAAATGTTATAATTTGTAGTATATGATCACATTATAATTTTATATTGAATATATATGAAATTGTTTATTTATTTTTATATAAATATAATAATATAATATTATTATACACCATATAACGTAATAAATATGATAACTGTATCAAATCGTACAAAAACTACAACCGCATTGCCTGTACCTTTCATACCAATATGCAACTCTTGGAAAAGGGGGACGAATAACTTACTCGAAAACAAAGATGGAACACGAGTAAATATAATTACCTCCTTGAATAGAAATTAAAGACTAGAAAAAGGAAATGAAACTAGCACCATACGGCTTCAATTAGAGAAGAGAATTAAAAAAAATCAAAATTGTCATCATATTCTTTTTTAGGAAGGAAAAAACAAAAAAGTGGGCAGAGTCTCTTCACTGCTTTTAAGGGCAGCATAAGTACTAAAGTGCTTTACCAATCACCATCACTCAGGTCTCGATTGCTTGCCCTTGTCAACTGTAATTGTAAAGAACCATAAATAAATAAAGGGAAAATTGCAGAAACCTCCCCTGAAACTACTGACAATTGCACTGAGCTCCCCTCTAAGTTCTGAAATGGCAGATAGCACCCCTCAACAGGAACATTAAGTTGCAAAATCAGTCCAGGCAGCTTCAATTCCCATTAAAAAATTAGCTGTACAAGTGAGATAAAAAATTTGTTCCAAATTTGCCCTGATGTTGGTTGACAAGTAGTATTAACAAGGGAGGGGCTTTTTCATTAAGCACAAGGAAGTTCAGGGGGTATAAATGCAACAACATGCTTCCAGATGATGACCTGCAACAACTTCATTTGCTGAGAAACCAACGGCTACTTAACGGCTAATTGATGTAACTAAGGCACTAGCTTATAAACGATGGTCAGTAGCAAAATGAATACCAGAATCTGGACTCATGTATGCAGCAGCAATTTTCCAGCTCAAAACACAGCTTGCTTGATACTCAGTTTGGCAGTTTCAAGTCATATTGCAGAAATCAGAAAATGGCTTCTTCCAGCCACAGGAGAACATCATGGAACTCTCCTACATCCTTCACAATACAAAACAAATATTGCTGGTGCAATAGAAAGGCAACATTGAAGATTTCTGAGTCTGAAAACAACCCCAACAAATTATACTTTTTTGGGTAAACAACAAAAAAGCCCCCTGTGGTTAGGCAATCATACATAAAAACCCCTTGTGGTTTCATATCATACCAGTCGATACCCCGTGGTTTGAATTAACCTGAAAAGTGGACGGAAATCGTCAAATATTCGGCGTGTGTCTTAAACGAACTGCAAAGGCGCGTGCATATGCGAAAAACAGATTTCCACCACAAACTTTCACCTGATATGCCTATTTTAGCCTTCACTCTTTAATAATAAGAGACCAGCTTCCGTTTCTTCTGAGTCTTCATTCAATCTGTTTCCAGATTATTCATTAACTACTGTAGACACCAAATTTTTAGTGTATTTTTATTTACTGTTATTTTTATTTTTCATGCTAGTTTTTATTTACTTTTAGTCTTTTATTTTTGTTTTAAGTCATTTTAGCATAGAATTTATTTTTAAAAAAAAAAGAGGGAAACCCGCAAGCGGGTTTCAGGCTATTTAACAAATTACTTAAAAAAAAAAAAATTTTTTTACATGCAAGCTGCGTTGAGTTGCACATGCCCATCGGAGGGCCCTAGGATGCCCAGCAAAACCTCCCCTCTCATCCTCACCCTTCAGGTGAGGGTTTGAGAGTATGTGTTTGATATAAATAGAACAGAAACGCAGCTTTTAGTCATTTTACATAAAGGGGAAACCCGCAAGCGGGTTTCAGGCAGGCTATTTAACAAATTAAGAAGTTAATTAACTAATTAGATAATTAGTTAAGCATCTAAAGTTAATTAGTTATTTATGTCAACAGATAATTAGTTAATTAATTAATTAGATTATTAGTTATTTAGTTATTTAGTTAAACTATGCATAAATAGTTAATTTAGTGTAAACTACAATTATCAAAATGACAAATGTTTTACTAGGTTTAAGTCATCACATTCTTTGGTAAAATTAAATTTTAGTGAGGGTATTTTAGTAAATTGACAATGAAGAATGTATTAAATTGTGTCAGTCTTTTTTTAGGGAGGTGATTGCTATTTTAAACTTCATAGGGGAGGTCAATGCTATTACCATAAAACTCAGGGGAGGTTTCTGCAATTATCCCATAAATAAATATGTGTATATGTATATAGGCATGTACACGCCCAAGGGAATTCTAATAGTAGTACACTATTCGTCTCATAAAATTTGTTATTTTTAGAAGAATGTGCAATTTATGTATGGTAATGTTAGTGGGAAAGAGAATTTTTACTTTCCTCTTATGTTTTTAGTGGTGGATTATTTTTTATTTGATGTATTGATAATTATGGAAAATAAGTGGCAGATCACATGAAGGGTAAAGATAAAAATTTATGAAAAAATGTGAGTTGATTTTTCTAAAATGACAATTAATTTGGGTCAAGAAAAATTAACAAACATGGCAAAACTTATGGGTCCGGGGGAGTGTTAGTTGTTAAGTCCTTTTTTAACTATACAACTTTAGTGTTTGGTCTTTTTTGTCCCTTTGGTCTAGGGATGGCAATGGGGCGGGGGACACCTCGCCCAACCCCCGCCCCGTTGCATTTTAATTCCCCCCGCCCCCGCCCCCCTGCTTCCCCCGCCCCGTCCCGCCCCGCTTCCCCCACGGGTGTTAAAAAATTTTTATTATATAACTTAATTATAATTAAATTTAAGCAAATAATCAAGTACTAAAATATCAACGCATCACCAAATTATTATTCATTGTAACTTCACAATTGAAACTCATAAAAATAATAAAACAAAGATTATTTGAATACAATCTAATATAATAATAACAAATATAACTAAAATAATCAAGTTTTCACTTTTGATACAACTACAATTACTAAATTATTATTGTGTTTTTTTAGAAAAAGTGTTATTGTATTAAGTGTAGTTAGGAATTTAATATAAATATATTAATAAATTTAGTATAAACAATTAATAATTTTTATTAATAGACATGTATAATTAGTAATATAATTGATAATATCATTATATATATAATTATGTACATATATATATATTTCAAACGGGTGGCGAGGCGGGGGAGTATAACCCCACCCCCCACCCCGTTTCTAAACGGGGGTAAAAAATTCCCCCCGCCCCAGCCCCAATGACCCCCCGCGGGGTGCTCGCCCCCGTTGCCATCCCTACTTTGGTCTGGTTACAGACTCAAATAAAGCTTACTTGTTATAGCTATTGCAACTTTATGAGTGACATAAATAGAAAGTCTACAACACTAGCTTTCAAGTCTTTTCCCATTTAAGTTATTTTTTTTTTTCGACACTCGATAGTTGTCTATTTTACATTTATCCCTACTCCTACTCTATCCTATTTTAGGGGGGGACCCAACTGGACTTATGGAGGGGCTGACGGGAACTGAACCACATCGTATCAGACAGGTGCACTACACATCCGTCTAGATTTGAAGAGCCACACCTATGGCATTTAGTGGGATCCACCAAGCCTTAAAGGCTTGATGGTGGCCAACTCCTGTGTTGGGAGTTGGTTCTTGTCCTATTTAAGTTATTAGGATCTATTGTTTTCGGCCTTTTTGTTTTTATGCGAAGGAGTCTCAACTAACCTTACTAGTTATGATATCTGCAACTCTACAAGTGACAAATGGGCTGTCCCTTTTTCTTTCCTGTTTAAGCTTAACATGTCTTTGGTGAAGGTACAACTAGGATTGCTATCACGTGTGCGGATATTTTTATTTCTTTCAAGATTTAGTTTGATGAAAAATATACCGTAATGATTTGATGTATATAAGATAAATAAGTAATTAGAAAATATGTTCACGAAAAATATAAAAATTTTTGTATGAAAAATTACAATGCAAACAAGGAACACGTTTTTCAATTATCTGTTTAACTAATATACATCAAATCACTACAGTATATTTTCTACAAAAACTTCTAAAAATAGCAATCCAAATGGAACTACCGCTATTTTGGCTTTATCCAAGCAATTTGAGCAAGTTTATGTTTACGTTGATTCTAGTTTGTTTTCCTGCTTAGTTACTCACTGGTATTATTTTTTTAGACAACAAAAGAAAAATAATGGATGCTAGTAGATTGGTTGTAATTAAAGTCATTGAGCTGTAGAAAGAAAAGAAAAAACAAAACACACAAGCGAGCGAACAAACAAAACCAAATAACTTGCTGATAATGGCTAAAGGACAACCAAAATTTTTTTCAAGTAATTTGACTAAGAAGATTTTCATGATCTAGGAGGGTCGAGAGAACCATTTTGTCGATCCATGAAAATAATAGGAGAAAAAAAAAACTTAAAACACATGAAAATAAGAAATACACTCTCCGTCTCGTACAGATAAGTTTATTTTCACTTTCACATATATTAAGAAATGTAAGTTAATGCAATCATTTTTAGCTTAGTACAGTATTTTTCTCCTATGCCATCTCATTAATACGCGATTTAGTATAGTATCTATTACTCCTAAAGTGGTTTATCAATAGAATAGTTTATTTGTTGATAAAGATGTACATTAAATAAGGGCATGATAGAAAAATTGATAAACTAAGTACTTTTTTCAAAAATGAAATTGCCCTATAATTTGAGACAATCACAGAAGAAAAGTAAGTCATTTATGGGATGGAATATGATGTTTTCTCAAGTCTGAACACAATCTCACCAGTTTCTGTTGAGATGAGTACTACTCATACAGAAGGCGACCATACACCAAGCATACTAGATATTTTGAAAATCTTGCTGTTTTTATGATTGAGAACCATGCACAAAGATGGACATAAAGGGTGGGGATGAGATTCTTAGTTGCCTAAATCACGGTACCAAGCCGCTCGATTTAATATAATTGTACCACGTGACTAGGGGTAAAAAGACTCGCAGTTCAGACTAGAAGATTAAAATAAAATACATGACTATCAAATCGTGTCAGCACCATATTTATGGTATGGTGTGACCACAACTTTAAGTGACCGAACGGTTTGATCCCATAAAGAGTGTGGGAGGTGGTAGTTGGAGAACAAACATTTACCAATTCATCATTATATGGTTACCTTTCTTATTATGATTGGGATGGTATTTCACAAAATAAAATAAAAAAACAAAAAACAACAGAAGTTGAGTGCAATGAACCTAAAGTGGAGTTGTTATGTACATAAAAATGGAGTGTCCACACCATCTAGCAAAACCATTACCAAATAAAATGCCATTTAGGTGATTTTGAATATAATGCAAAAACTAGAATGACATCTTGATAGGAATATATAGATAGATGAGACGTTGGGATACACTAAATCAAAGAGCACATTATTTCGTTAGTTGAAGGCCCTTTGGAGCAAGAGTGCAGTATCTGCAATCTCGACCATGCAAACTAAGACAGAATTAGAATTTGTAGGAATTAACATATTATAAATTCAACCAACTAAAGTTTATGTCCCTTTTAGAAAGGGGAAAATATTGTCCACCTATGCTTAGAAAGTTGAAGGTACGATAGTTTTTTGGAATATTGTACCACCAGTTATTTGCCCTGTTTGGCAAGGCAAGTTTTTGCCTAATTTTTCTCTTATAAGTTTTTTTAACAATATTAACGATAGTAATGTTAAAAAACTCCCTAAAATTTTTAAAACACACATTTCAAAAATATCAAAATATATAAATAAAACTCCCTTATTTCCTTTCTTCTTCTTGCTAACCCACATCAACCTACCACTACCTGCGGCATCGATCGTCTCTTCCGACGCCGGTAGAGGTTTTTTTTTTTTAATCTTTCTCTTCTCTCTCCCTCTCTTCCTCTCTTCCCCTCTTATCAGATCTATACAAGGAAGAGGATGAGGCTGGCGAGGGAGGGAGAGGAAGGGAGAAAGGTGGCTTGGAAGAGGGGAGGAGAAGTGGAGAGGGGAAGGGAGGAGGAATGAGGAGAGGGAGAAAGAGAAGAGAAAAGGAAAAAACAAAAAAAAAAAACTTCTACTGCCACCGACACCAGTTGCCGGCGGGGTTTCCGGCTCCAACAGTTGGCAAGTGGTGAGGTAAGGGAGAAAAAGTGGAAAGGAAAGAAAAAGAAAAAGAAAAGAAAAAAAATTTACATCTTAAAATTTTTTCTACAACTTCTATAATTAGTTACAGTAAAGTTTTAAATAAACAACCAAAAAACTCATTTGCCAAACGAGTGTTATTCTAGTATTGGTGTTTATTTTATAACTAGTTTTTCAGCCTTGATGCCATGCGTCAGGTAGCTGAGACTCGTTATTTTGCTGTTGTATTTGTGTGTTTTTTTCTTTGTTAGATATAGTAGTCATGTGTGTAAGCGTGTGTTTTTTCCTAATTGCATAGATAAACATGACTTTGAAATCAAGTTATCTAACATTCTTAATGTAGCATTAATCAGTAAGTAATGCCTAAAATTAGGTAGAAATAAAGGGCATGGTTATCTAACATTCTTAATGTAGCATTAATCAATAAGCAATGCCTAAAATTAGGTAGACCTAAAAGGCATACGGCTATACCTGTAATGTGTAGCCTTACTTATTAGTCATGTTTCTTCTCTAAGATAAGCAATTTGACAATTTTCATTTTTTTCGACAATTTCTGTTTGCTAGTACTTCATATTTAATAGTCTGATTGAAGAAAGAAATAAAGAAAGACAATTATAAAACGAATTTATCATTTTCTTTTGTTTGCTAGACTTGAACGAGCATTCAAACATATTTAAAAATATTTTCAAACTAGCGTAAAATTGAATTAATCTTTTTTGTATATACAATGGCTTTTTTCTTTTACATTAATTGGTCTAGATGCATGACACATAATTTTTATTCAACTTTAGCCCACCATGACCTTGGTTTATATATACTACCATTTCTTCTAATCAAGATTTCATATTGGATCCTATTCTTTTTTGTTGCAATTTAGATGATTGTTTGATTGATAGATTAAAAGTGTTCAAGAATGGAGGGAGCAATAATGGTTTCTTTGGATAGGACATCATCTATTGAAAATGAGTCTCGCACTCTCAATATTGAACAACTTCAACTTTCAACAGTAAATATACATTTTTTCTTTTTTTTTCCCTTTCTTTTGGTTGTGTATCTCTTTGTTTTTGTTTTTTTGGAGATTTTGATGATTTTGGTTCTGATAATTTGTATAGGGTGCAGCACTTTATGTGGTGAGTACGAGAAGCATGGAAGAAGCTTTTTGAATTTTCACTAACATAATGGCTTAGATATATAATAATACAGTGTCTACCGATTTCTTGAGTTTAAAATTTTTTCTTTTCTACTTTCTAGGTTTTTGGATTTATAATTCTTACTTATTTGATGATTCTTTCTATTACTTGGTTGATGATCTGTTTTTTTGGTAATCTGTATCATAAGTTGCAAATTTATAGGTTATTTTGTGTTCCTAAACCATGTGCTAAAATAGATGGGTTTCTCTTTTTTTTTCTTTTTTTTTTAAAATAAAAGTGGTATTCAAAATTAAGAGATAGTTGGAATCTTTAAATGGTGAATTCCAAATCGACTTGTGTTTAAGGATAGGTTAGAATAAAATGCTAAGAAATAACCGATAGAGCTATTCTACAAACGGGGTAACAAACTCACATTTAAGATTAGAAAATACGTATTAATAGAGTCAGATTTTCATGCTCGAAAGATAAAAGTTGAGCCTATTGTAAAAGTTCACAAACTATAATCCATTTCTTAAATTGCATATTTTTTTATGAAGAAAGTTTATCTTTTTGCCAAAAAAAAAAAGGTTTACATGGGGATCCCTTTATATATATATTTGGCAAAACAAAAGGACCCAATCTACAGTTTGACATGTATAAGTTTTTTTTTTCAAGACGATAACTGTTATATAATCTATTCTATCTTAAAGAGATTTGTACTAAGAATTAACAGGTACACAGACTTTACTGGATCAAAAGGGTATTTTGACACCATTCTTGAATTTTTTTTTACTGCAGATGAAATTTTGACATCTATATGGTGATAATTGACTTCTCTACTCAGAAGCCCTTTCTCCGCCCCTACTCGTGAAAAGGAGAGCTACGGGAGCTAACATCAGGGGAAGTGGTACCCAAAAGTACCAGCTGTCATTTTGTGATTGTGAGCAAATAAATACATCGGTCTATTCCCTCTCGGCCTCCTCATAATGTCTCACTTTAAGATCATGCATTGCTTAATGAAGTTTTTGCCCTACCCTATCTATTAAGTACTCAATGCAATGTGTAATTACGTTAACAACTCTAAAATATCACTAATTTGTGCTAAGAACAATATAAGACGAGAATTATGTCGCCTGGTCAATTAACCATGGTAATGACAATTGCAAGATGTGAAAATCGACGAAAACGCCCTCAAGATCTAAATTAACTTTTGTTAAAGCAACGCAAAAGCGCAGATTATGTCCGCATCATTTCAGAAGGGCACGGACAATTTATTTGTTGGGTACATTTTGGAAGCGATTTTCCCATCCTAGATGAATTGCGAGAAAATGGAAGTTCTTCTTTAGGAGTTTTTGTTTGGAAAGAAAATTGATTTAGCCTCTGTTTGATAACTCAATTCAGTATTTAAATTTAATGGATGTAGATGTCAGGCTGCACAATTTCTGTTTTCAAGTGTAATAAGGGCTAAACTGGGCATTAGCTAGTTTAGCCAATGATTAGTGTAAACGCAGTCGTTTAGGGTCTATTAGGCACCACAAACGGTGCCGTTCCATTTTATCAATCAGTTGTTAGTTAGTGTCAGGTTGTTAGAGTTGGTTATAAAAGTGGGGTCCGCATGTAAGAGAGGGATATACTGAATTCTGTTGATTTCTGATTCCTTCAGTCTTTCTCTCCTTCCTTCTTCATTCTCTCGTTCTCTCTCTTTCTTCCTTCTTCCCCAATTTCCTAAACCTCCCTAATCAATTGACTCTGAACTTCCAAAATTCCAGAATCATCCTTGAGATCGTGACAAAGTGGTATCAGAGCAGCGATCCTTGGATTCTGTACCACAGATAATGGCGGAAAGCACCAGATTCCGCACCATCGAAGAGCAGATGAGGAAGCAAGAAGCTAAGCTCCAGGAGCTTGCGGAGTCCCTGCAGGCGTCCAAATCTGAACACCAGCAAGTCAAGAAGGACTTGAAGACGGAGCTGGAAGAAAACAACAGGCGCATGGAGAACTTGTTATCCGGAATGGAGCTGAATTTCCACCAGATTCTTGAGCAAAAATTTGGTGAACTGTTACTGAAGATGACGCCTGGGAAGGAGAAGGTGACCGAAGGAGGTAGCCGCATGACAGATCAGGTGCCGCTCCTACCAACTCCACCAGCTCATCAGAGGTTATCAATGGATGGCGAGGCTCACAGGACTTTCAGGAAGGATTGGGGTAAGTTCCAGCTTCCAAATCCTCCTAAGATTGATCTATACATGTTTACTGGAGAAAATCCTAGAGATTGGTTGCGCAAATGTAACAAATACTTTCTGAACTATCAAGTTCCTGATGAGCACAGAGTAGATGTAATTGAGATGTATTTAGAGGGTAAGGCTGACCGTTGGTTCCAAGGAGTTAAAATGGAGAGGTCTAAGCTTAATTGGGAAGAATTTGGAGAACTGCTCTGTGGCAGATTTAATGACAGGACTTGTAAAGATGTAGTGGAGGAATTTAATAAACTGCAACAGATAGGGAATGTTGAAGATTATCAGGAGAAGTTTGAGGAGTTGAAGGCCTTAATGATGATGAAAAATCGAAATCTGGATGAGAAATACTTCATTTCTAGTTTCATTAGTGGCTTGAAGGAGGAAATCAAACCTATGATCAAGATGTTAAAACCTCTGACCCTGACTGAGGCATTTGAACTAGCTCAGTGGCAAGAATATTCCTTGAAGTTGCAGCATAAGAGTTCTAAAGAGAATGTCAAACCTCTAGGAGAAAACAGACTGGGGTTGACACGGGGCACCACAACAACTCAGGGAGCTAATTCATATAAGGTTCCCTTCTACAACAGCCATAAGCCTGCTAAGTTGGGGAATTGGCAGGAAGGCACTAAGGATACTAGGAGACTTTCTGCACAGGAAATGCAGTTTAGAAGGACGAATGGGCTATGCTTTAAGTGTGGGGACAAGTATGGGGTAGGACATCAGTATAAGGTAGGCCATACAAACTGCATGATATTGGAAGAGGAGGAGGAAACTACATTTGAAGATGCCCTGGGGGAACAGGATGAACAAACTGGAAATCCTGGGCAGACCATGGAATTGTCCTTAAATGACTTATCTGAGGCACTAAAGAGGAAAACTATCACCCTTACAGGGGTCTTAAATGGAGAAGAGGTGTCCATCTTAGTGGACACTGGGAGTTCTGATAGTTTTATAAACAGTGAGCTGGTCATTGGAATGGATCTCAAATATCAGTGGGTGGATCAACCCTTCTCTGTTATCATGGGCAATGGAGATTGTGTCACCAGCAATGCAGTATGCCCAGGTGTGCAATGGAGTATTAATCAACATCACTTCAGGTTTAATCTCAAGGCGATGGAACTAGGAGGATGGGATATCATTCTAGGGGTAGATTGGATGACACACTTCAGTCCCATTACTTTTGACTTCCAACAACTGAAAATATCATTACACCATGAAGGAGGGGAAATTCACCTACATGGACAAGCAGATAATTGTGACTTGGACCTGATCAGAGGCAAAGACTTGAGGACCTTTATTGAATACAAAAGGCAGATGTGCCTGGCCATGAATTTACAGCAGAATGAAGGGAGCAGATTAGATACTACACCACTGGAGGTGCATCAATTGCTGCAGGAGTTTGAGGATGTATTCCAAACACCACAATCACTACCTCCAAGCAGAAGTATAGATCACGAGATAACCCTTAAACCAGATGGCCAACCCTTCAAACTCAAACCTTATAGATACCCTCATTGTCACAAGGAGGAAATAGAGAGACAGGTGACTGAAATGCTGCAGAAGGGCATTGTCAAACACAGCAACAGTCCATTTGCCTCTCCTGTATTGCTGGTCAAGAAGAAGGAAGGCACCTGGAGATTCTGTGTGGACTACAGGAAGCTGAATGAGCTAACTGTCAAGGACAGGTTTCCAATACCCAATGTAGATGAGTTGCTGGACGAATTAGCAGGTTCTGTATTCAAAACCAAATTGGATTTGACTGCAGGTTACCACCAGATCAGGGTCAAACCACAGGACTCTTTCAAAACAGCCTTTCAGACCCATTGTGGTCACTTTGAATTTCTGGTAATGCCTTTTGGCCTTACCAATGCTTCTGCAACCTTCCAGTCGTTGATGAATCAGATATTCCAGCCTTATTTGAGAAAATTTGTCCTGGTCTTCTTTGATGATATATTAGTATACAGCTCCACCTTAGAGGATCACATTCAACATCTGAGACTTGTGCTGAGTCTGTTGAGGGATAATCAACTGTTTGTAAAGAAGTCCAAGTGTGCATTTGCTCAGAGGAGGGTAGACTATCTAGGACATACTATTACTGACAAAGGAGTTAGCATGGATGACTCCAAGGTTAGTAGCATCTTGCATTGGGCTGTACCTCAAAATGTCAAAGAGTTAAGGGGGTTCTTGGGGTTAACAGGCTACTACAGGAGGTTTGTAAAACATTATGGCCAAGTGTGCAAGCCCCTGACTGAACTGCTCAGGAAAGATAATTTCAGGTGGAATGAAAAAGCACAGGCAGCCTTTGAACACTTGAAGGAATTGATGTGCTCAGCCCCAGTTCTGACACTACCAGACTTTACCAAGGCATTCGTAGTGGAAACAGATGCCAGTGGGGGTGGTATTGGGGCAGTTCTGATGCAGGAAGGACACCCTATTGCTTTTCTGAGCAAGGCACTGTCACCCAAGAATTTGGGACTGTCAGTATACGAAAAAGAACTCCTTGCTCTAGTAATGGCAGTCACTAAATGGAGGCATTATCTGGTTGGGAGTCATTTTGTTATTAGAACTGACCATCAGTCATTAAAGTATCTGTTGGACCAAAAATTGAACACTGCCCTCCAACACAAGTGGATGACAAAGCTCATGGGATTGGACTATGAGATACAGTATAAAAAGGGGACTGAAAATAAGGTTGCAGATGCTTTATCTAGGAGACAGGAAACTGTTTCAAATCCTTCCCTCAAGACCTGCCTAGCTATAACTGCAGTGAGACCAGGATGGATGGAAGAACTGCAGAAAAGTTATGAATTAGATGAGCATTGTCAAAACATCATGGCTCAGCTACTACTGGATTCCACTTCTCACAATGGCTATACTTTGGTGGATGGGGTGCTACGATACCAAGGAAAAATCTATGTGGGAGGGGCCAATAATATCAGAAACCAGATCCTTCAGGTGCTTCATGCCTCAGTACTGGGAGGGCATTCGAGACAAAAAGGCTGTTGGCAGAGGATCAAGTCACTGTTTTATTGGCCAGGGATGAAACAGGAGGTGATAGCTTTCGTACGTAGCTGTGATACTTGTCAAAGGAATAAATCAGAGAATGTTCCATATCCTGGTCTGTTGCAACCAATTCCTGTTCCCACGCAGGCCTGGACTCACATTTCCATGGATTTCATTGAGAAGCTACCAAAGTCACAAGGTTTTGACACTATACTGGTGGTGATTGATAGGTTCACTAAGTTTGGGCATTTTGTTCGACTCACTCACCCATTCACTGCCAAGGGGGTTGCACAAGTTTTTCTGGACAACATATACAGAATGCATGGTCTACCTGAATCCATCATCACAGACAGGGATAGGATTTTCACCAGTGGATTTTGGAAGGAGCTATTTAAGGTACTTGGGACAGAACTACACTACACTTCTTCTTACCATCCTCAGTCTGATGGTCAAAGCGAAAGGCTGAATCAATGCGTGGAGAACTACTTGAGATGCATGACAGGAGAGATGCCATCACAGTGGAGCAGATGGCTGTCTATGGCTGAGTGGTGGTACAATTCCACCTATCACTCTAGCCTCAAAATGACACCCTTCGAAGCTCTATTTGGATATAGACCATTGCCACTGCCACTGGGGCCTTATTTGGATTCTGTAGTTCCGGCAGCTTCAGATATGATCCAGGAAAGAAACAGGATCTCTAATTGCATAAAAGACAACTTGGCCAAGGCTCAACAAAGGATGAAGCACTTTGCTGACCAACACAGAACTGAGAGGGAATTTGACGTGGGAGAATGGGTGTTTCTTAAGCTTCAACCCTATAGACAACAAACTGTGGCAGTAAGGAAATGTCTTAAGCTATCTGCCAAATACTTTGGGCCTTTCCAGGTGGAGGAGAAGGTTGGTGCAGTGGCTTATAGATTGAAGCTGCCAGCAGGTACTAGACTACACCCTGTGTTTCACGTTTCACTGCTAAAGAAAAAACTGGGGTCAATGCAAGGAAGCTCTACCAAGTTACCAGAATTGGACAATCAGGATCAGTGCCCCCTGCAGCCAGAAGCAATACTGAGTAGAAGAGTCATTTTGCGTAATGGGCAGACTATCATTCAGTTTTTGATTAAATGGGAGCAGTTAGAGCCTGAAGAAGCTTCTTGGGAGGATAAATCATTCATTGAAAGCCAGTTTCCTGCGTTCCAAACTTGAGGACAAGTCTGGTTTCAAGGAGAAGGGAATGTCAGGCTGCACAATTTCTGTTTTCAAGTGTAATAAGGGCTAAACTGGGCATTAGCTAGTTTAGCCAATGATTAGTGTAAACGCAGTCGTTTAGGGTCTATTAGGCACCACAAACGGTGCCGTTCCATTTTATCAGTCAGTTGTTAGTTAGTGTCAGGTTGTTAGAGTTGGTTATAAAAGTGGGGTCCGCATGTAAGAGAGGGATATACTGAATTCTGTTGATTTCTGATTCCTTCAGTCTTTCTCTCCTTCCTTCTTCATTCTCTCGTTCTCTCTCTTTCTTCCTTCTTCCCCAATTTCCTAAACCTCCCTAATCAATTGACTCTGAACTTCCAAAATTCCAGAATCATCCTTGAGATCGTGACAGTAGACCTTAATATATTCAGACCGTTTGATAACCACAAAATTGAACATTTGAATTAATTAAGTGGCACCGAATTTCTTAGGCAGAACTTGCTCCCAAAATTAAGTGATAACCTATTCACTTATCATTGAATATAATATGCACCCAAATGTATTAGATTCAATACTTAACAATTCAATAACTTAATACATTCAAATTTCAGATTTCAGGTTTCAGACTTTAGTTTTATCAAAAGCACTCTTAATTAAGCTTTACCTTTGATTCTGGCTAGTTTCTTTCTTTTCCTGCTTCCTATTCGAATCAGTGTTTTTTTTTAAACAATGGGATTTCTCAATTCTGTGGATTTAATAAAATTCTGTTTTGTTTGGGCTTACTTGTGATTTTGTAGTTTTTGCGCAGCCCATATGTCAGGCCCATGTGAGATATTAGCCTCTTACATTTTTTTAAAGTTTCCTGTATCTGCAGGTTTTTTTCTTCTTCTTTAAATTAAATAAAAATTGAAAGAAATCTCGCGCTTTCTCGCTCCACTGTCGCTCTCAATCTCGAACTGAAACAAGTCTGCTAAAAACCCTAGGTAAAGTTCCCTATTTCGATTTTGACTGGAATTCATTTCTTCTGGTTTTAGCTCCATTTTATTGTTTCTCTTCCGTTGAGCAAAAACCCTATTCCTTTTTATGCTTTGTGTGTGTGTGTATTTTTTTTTTTTTTTTGGTCTTTTTGGGTTTATATAAC
This sequence comes from Coffea eugenioides, assembly GCF_003713205.1. Lineage (NCBI taxonomy): Eukaryota > Viridiplantae > Streptophyta > Magnoliopsida > Gentianales > Rubiaceae > Coffea > Coffea eugenioides. Next base: position 17,351,928 of record NC_040040.1, read on the forward strand.
CTTCTGTTAATTTAGGAGAAATTATAGAGAAAATTTGCTTAAGTTTCTAGCTCTGCTTATTAGAATTTTTATTAAAAAAAATGATGATGCATTTCATTTAGAACTGTGCTTTCTTGAGCTGAAAAGGTTAATTTATCAATGTTTCTTGCTTTGTGTTGGATTGACTAATTATTTATTTTTGAAGGGAATTCAGCATGTAGAAGATGGTAAGGTTATTTATGGTTTTGAGAATACGTTAATGTTGAAAACTGATCTGGTATTTTTATGTAGCCTGGTAGACTTGTGTTTGTGTCTTAGAATGTTTCATTGGGTTTTTATAGGGACTTGGTATTTGACTCACTCAATTTGGATTTTTGATTCGCCATATGACAAAAAAAAGGAAAAAAATGAAATGCTGCCAAAAGAAAATCATAAAATGGGAATGCTGGGCAGTTCTTTGTAGATACAAGGTTGCGTATGAAAAGATTTTCACGTATTTACGTTCATCGGGCTGCCTTTTTTTTTTCGCTGTAGTTCCTGTGGTGAGGAATGGAAGTAGACGAGGAGAATAGTGTTTCAACTTCAGTTACAGAGCCTATGACCGTAGAAGCTGATGGTAATCAGACTGTGGTATCTGGAGTTGGCGGAATTTCTCTTCAACCAGTCACTGCTAGTGTACCACCTACAATTCCACCTCCTCCTGTTATTCCTAGTATTGCTTCAGGACCAATTGTGCCTCCTTCAATTCCACGACCATTGGCGCCTATCCCTGTTCGTCCTCCTGTATTAAGACCGCCAGTGGCACAAAATGGAGAGACTAGGGGGAGTGGATCTGATTCCGATGAGGATGAAGCAGGACCCAGTCGTGGTACTACTGGGGCATCTGCTGAATATGAGATTTCAGAAGAAAGCAGACTGGTTAGAGAACGGCAGGAGAAAGCCATGCAGGAACTTCTGATGAAGCGACGTGCTGCTGCTCTGGCTGTGCCTACAAATGACATGGCTGTTCGAGCTCGTCTTCGCCGGCTTGGTGAGCCAATTACCCTGTTTGGAGAGAGGGAGATGGAAAGACGGGAACGTTTGCGGAACCTTATGGCAAAGCTTGATTCAGAGGGTCAGTTGGAGAGGCTGATGAAGGCTCATGAGGATGAAGAAGCTTCTGGTTCTGCTACACAAGGGGAGGGACTTGAGGAAGATATTGAATATCCCTTCTACACTGAAGGGTCAAAAGCGCTTCTTGATGCTCGAGTAGACATTGCTAAGTATTCTATTGTAAAGGCAGCTTTGCGTCTTCACTGTGCAAGGAGAAAAAGAGATGATCCTGATGAAGACTTGGATGCTGAAATAGATTGGGCGTTGAAGCAGGCGGGGAACCTGGTACTTGAATGCAGTGAAATTGGAGATGACAGACCCCTTTCAGGTTGCTCCTTTTCATGTGATGGAAAGATGCTTGCCACCTGGTACCTCTCTCTCTCTCATGTGCGTGCACACATGCACCCACGTCCACGTGCATGTACAGCCATGTGTGCTAGTCGGTTGTATATGATTGTTGGTTAAACTTTGTGTTTTGTGTGTTCCACTGAGATCTTGTGTCTCTGGTGTATTAACTTGCATAGCTTGCATGATTTGGAATTCATTTTAATCTAAGATTTAAGTTTTGAAATCTTAATTGGCTGAGGCTGAATGTAGTAACAGTAGGGGTATTGTTGGCTCATTTTAGTACTAGGATCAAAATGGTAGATATATATAGTATACTTGCACCATGGCAAGCATACTGATATGGTTATGAAAGAGAATTTCATGTTAAATAAAGCTGGACTTGTTTCTGAAAATATTTAATCACCAATACGTGTGAGAAACTTATAGTAACCAATGCTCATTTGCTATGTCAACTGTTGAATGAATCATTATAATGTTATTTTTTAGTAGTAATCATCATTAGATGAGGTCTATTGAGGAAATTTTTTAGTTTGACAAAAAAAATTGAGGAAATTTTTTGCACAGGTATTTACATTGGCTGCACTGATATGAGCCAGTCTGTGCATATTTTTGTCTGTCATGATATATCATTGTTTTAAATGTAAACCAGATCCATTTCGTGGCTAAGGCTTTACTAGGTACCAGATATCTATAGGCTAGACACAGTCAGTAACACCCACGCATTCATGGGCACATACATGTACATGTTTGTATTTTCATAGCACTAACAGTATCCTGAAGCCTGTAGGTTTGCAATCTGTTTCATTGAAATTGAGAGTTTAGGTCTTTGCAGTCAATAATTACTTCTGTTTTGGTTTAGCTCACGATGTCTATCCAGTTCCAACTGCCTGTTAGAGCTGAACTTTTTGGATTATATGATTGTTCTTACTGCATGCATCTTCGACTTCACTGTATTTTCATGTCCAAATGCTGTTATATTACTGATATTCTATACACTCAAAAGAGTGTCTGTTAATTTCTGTTCCATCCTTTTGCACAATCACTTCAGTTGTCTAAGTGGAGTTGCAAGGACATGGAGCATGCCTGAGGTAAAGAAGGTGTCAACCTTGAAGGGACATACAGAACGAGCTACAGATGTGGCATTTTCTCCCACCGGAGACCAATTGGCAACAGCTTCTGCTGACAGGACTGCCAAATTGTGGAACAAAGAAGGATCTCTTTTGAACACATACGAGGGCCATCTGGATCGCCTCGCGCGTATTGCATTCCATCCATCTGGAAAGTACTTGGGAACAGCTAGCTTTGACAAGACTTGGAGATTATGGAATGTGGAGACTGGTGAAGAGTTACTCCTCCAAGAAGGTCACAGTAGGAGTGTGTATGGAATCTCCTTTCAGAATGATGGTTCCTTGGCAGCGTCATGTGGACTGGATGCGCTTGTTCGGGTTTGGGACTTGAGGTCTGGAAGAAGCATTCTTGCCCTGGAAGGCCACGTTAAGCCTGTGAGATTATTTCTGCCTTGATATTACTGGTCCCCCCAACCCTCCCCCCCCCCCCCCCCTTTTCCTGTTTTTACTCCTGACATTTAAAAGAGAATTGGGTGCTCAAGTGTTAATCAGAGGATTTTCTACTTTCATTTTTTGCAGGTTCTTGGTGTCAGTTTTTCTCCAAATGGTTATCATTTGGCCTCAGGTGGCGAAGATAATACTTGCAGAATATGGGACTTGAGGAAGAGAAAATCTCTATACGTAATACCTGCTCACTCCAACCTTATATCTCAAGTAAAATTTGAACCTCAAGAAGGGTACTTTTTGGTTACAGGTTCATATGATACTACGGCTAAGGTATGCTCTCTTTATGTCCAATTCAGTTGTATCTTTTGGGCCTTTTTTCCTGTTTGCATTTATCTCTGATTTCTGATTTATGCCACTAGGTGTGGTCATCAAGAGATTTTAAGCCCATCAAGACACTGTCTGGGCATGAAGCTAAAGTGACGTCACTGGATGTCGTAGGAGGTAAAGGAATCTTCTTTGAATTTTTGTTATTCGTATTCTTGTTAGTTCGAGTAAAATAGTTGCGTGAGCGTTCAGTTCTGCAATTTTGATCTTTCTTCTCTTGCTCTCCTTGCATACATATGGAGATCTTGCACAATCTTGGGTGATTTTCAGACTTTGGATAGATGTCTTCAAGTTTTGTGTTTTTTTTTTAAAAACCCGTGCAAATTTAGCTTGGAGCCATGAGGTCTTAGCTCGCTCTTTTTCATGTCCGTTCAGTTTGTGCCTTAGGGAGCATGTATGAAGTTGCAATTCCTAAAATATTACTCTGTTGTTGGAAATTGAGGCTTGCTGTCTGTCAATCAAATGTCAATATTGAATGGTGAATGCATTTCTGAGCATTTGAGATGATGTGTATCTTGTGGTAGATAAAGCGTGAAACTTCTTCAATTCTGTGAATGGATAACTAATTGATCAGATTTATATATTGCAGATGGACAATATATTGCAACCGTTTCACATGATCGCACCATTAAGCTTTGGTCTGGAAGAAACAGTGAGAAAGAGAAGACGATGGATGTCGATTGATTGAGATAGTGGAATGAGCAAAGCATGTGCTGCTGTTAGTGTGGAAGCTTGGGCTGCATATTTTGACATACATTGGCAAATAGGGGCTCTCTTGCCCTTTAAACATGCTTGATATACGTGTTTTTATCCTGAGGCAATCAATTTTGTCATCTAATGTTTTTGTCCAAGTATTGCAATTAACTCTTTGAATCATGGTT